>NC_134949.1:53002233-53303275 GCF_965638725.1 Aptenodytes patagonicus
GTATAATAATAATGTTTATTGCACATCATTTTTCAATGATTTTATGCTATCATTTAGGAGATGAATGAAATGGCTCTCTAGCAGACATGAATGTAAATAAATTAAACATTAAGAACCAGTGAGTTCTAATCATCTTTCTTTAAGATTGCACTAAATGGTTGCAATCAGTGAAATAGATGAGAGATTGCATTAAATTGCTCTTCCAGATACTATATCATGCCAGCTCAAACAAGGTTCACATGCATTACAAAACAGCTCAGGTTGAAGGAGCAGCTGGAATGCCTCATAGGCATGCATTAACTGAGAGTAATGCACTGGTCGCGTACCGCTGCTTACAGTGTTTTATATTAACATACACAGAGTGACAAAGAGAAACCCAAACAAGTAAACAAGGGAAAACCTTTACTGTTTTGTTCCAGGGCTTTACTCTTATTACAGACTTATATCAATATATACCACAGTTTAGGGGATTATGCAGGAGCATAGCATCGGTTGCAGTATTTTCTCAGCTCTTTCATTCAGCCTCTGCTGTTTTTTTAGGACGTACTTGGAAATTCACAGGGCGAAAAGATGACAGGTTGGAGAATGAAGGGAGGTTTGTTACTGCTATGAGGAGAGAATACAGGTGCTGTGATATGGGTAGCAGACAGGCAATATCTGAGAAGCTGTCAACAGGACACGTTAAGGCTGGGTTTTCAGGAGCTGACCTCTTATTCTGCCAGCACAAATCCACAAATTAAATTGTGTGAGCAGTTAGGTCAGAGAGGGAGAGGCTTCTGTATCCTTCTGACCTAAGGTACACGCACGAAAGTGAACCTGAAATAGGGAGGGCCTCAGGGTCAGCAAAGACAGATTGGAAATCTGTCTCTTCAAGTCTTTAAATTGCAGCACAGTGAGCACAATTAAAATTGTGATCATTCAGGTCCTCTGCTGCCGACAGTAGAAGCAGTGTCCCTTTTCATTTAAGGGTAATACAGCCCCAAGTTACTTCATTACTGATGGTGTACTAGTCCCTGGCTGCGTGGCACTACCTTGGTGGGATGCTCCAGCACCCCTCCAGCAGCTGCTCCAGAGCCGGCTGCAGCACCAGCCCTCGGCACAAGGCTGTGCTGGGAGGAAAGGGAGAGTATGACATTTCCCAGCTTCTGGGTTCAAGTCCTGTTGGACAGTTGTCTTATTAAGAATAAAAAAATTCCATATTTCTAGATTTCCTTCCCTCCCTCCCCAAGCAGCTGCTGTTGACCAAATACTACTCACCTTCCTCCTCAGCCCTCTTACTTTTGGTGCAGGAATTTTCCCCAGCTCACTGCACATTGTGCGTTTCGAGAGGATTTTCCTGGAGTGCAGAGAAGAGGACAGGAGTTAGCAGTGTACAAACCACCTGAGGTTTGACATTCCCCTCTTCCCCGAAACATGACTTGAACTCACTCTTATGTTCTGGTGCTGCCTCTGAGGGATGTTGGCTGCACCCTGGACAGAAACAGTCCTTTTGGGGGGGTTAAAATCTGGCATTCCAGTTTGTCTGGTTTTTGACATCTTCACCTTGATCCATAGTTTTAGACCAAATTCTGAATCCAGATGACCTGGCACTCAGGTATCTGAAGATATGAATTGAGGCTTCTTCAAGTTTAGAAAAATGTGTTAATATTCCTATATTGTTTGTCTTAGTGTTTATTCATAGCATTGTGGTTTTTCCCTCTAATGAGAAAGGAAAAGAAGTCTGGGAACAAAGGGAACATTTCTTGACACATTTTTTGCGAATGAGATATAAATGTGCAAGAATGCTAGGGACCACATAAAACCTGGCTGACACCCCCCCCAAAAAAAAGATTTTGCCTTTTTTTATCATTGTGGTCTTTGTTTTCAATGCTTTTACACTTTTCTCTGTTATCCATCTCACTAACATTCATTTTGGTCTAGCTCGGTGAGTTTGTTTTGCTTCAAACCCATGTCAAACTTCAGTGCTGACTGGAGCACTGGGTGCTGGGGGCTCTCGGGCAGCAGGAGGGGCCGTGCTGGGCTCCACGCTCACCACTGCTTCTGGTACAGAGCTACAGAAACCAGAGGCAGAAGAGAGACGTGCTCTGCCGGCTGTATGATACAGCCTGGTTTATGGTAACGAAACACTTTTTTTCCTGGACTTTCATTTTTATTATTTGATATCTCTTCCAACATGAAAACCAAAGATACTGCTGAAGCATTCCTTGAGCGTGCCAAGCTGACATGCTATTTATTATTTAACTGAAATAGTGAGTTTGTGTTGAATACTTAGATGTAGTATCTCTTCACCACAGTAAGAGAAAACATTGCATGAAAGAAAAAGCTCCATCCTCAGGTTTTATCCAGTCTTTTTAGTGACTACTTAAACTTTTTTTGTTTGGTTGGTTTGGTTTGGTTTTGGTGGTTTTGTTATTTTTGTTGTACTGCACATTGATTCAGTAGACAGGAGCCAGCCATGTCATATCCTACACAAATATCAGAAACAAACACTTGAGTCAACATCTGTGTATGTACCTCATAATTGCATGCTTTTCACAGTCCAATATCCTTTTCAAAGAGTGACATCAAAATCTTTCTTTAAATGCCTTAGATTCAATAAAAAAAGACCTGCGATATGATAGCTCTTTCAAGCCACAGTGGGAGGCAAAAGGAATGATTCTGGATTATTTTGCAGTATTACTCATCCTTATGAGTGGGCCAAAATTTATGGCAAGGACCAGCAAGGTTAACAGAGGACTTCACCAAGTGTTTCAGAACAGATACTGACTCACTCACTCCAGAAAGGGGAAAAACTTAACCGTTATCTCATAACTGCACGGAAGAAAAGATGGGAGTCCCTAAGTTCTCCTCGCAGCTCCCAACTTCACTTGTGATCACCACAAACCTCCTTATCACTGAGCGTTTGCAGTGTCTTGTGCTTTTAAAATCCTGAAATATTCCCACTAAAAGTCCTTTTCTGAACCCAGCAAGAATTTGCTCTCTAGATACAGAGAGTCTTCAGGCTACAGAGGATTTCCTTTCATGAACTTTCTGGCACAGGTGGTGTCTGAGGAGTGAAGAAGTTGGTGGGCTATGTTGCAAGGAGACATCACCTGTATTTGGTAAGTAACATCTGAACCTGTCGCCTACTGAGCAATACAACATTTTGCCTGTCACTTTCATATATGAGGTGAAATTTTCAGTGCTGCAGAAAGCTTCTGAGTCCTGTCTCTAACATAGAAAGTTTTAAGACCCTGCAATTCTCACTGAGGTAAATGGAAAGTGTGAGAGACCTGTACTTTAAACTATAAAAATGCTGGTACCCAAGGGGTACTGAGACTTCTGTTACCTTTCCATTAATGCTAGCTGTTGCACTTGGGTGCTGTCCTGTGGTTTATTTAACTATTTAATCTTTTAACTTACAGGCAAAAATATGTGTTAGTCCTAAGCATGAGAGCTGGCAACAGAACCAGTACCACTTGACTTATATAGATGACAGTTAGCTATCTGCTGAAGGGAGACAAGACAGATAATCATAACACCTTTTAAATTTTTTTTCTCCAGAACTTAACTGCAGAAGTTAGAGACTTCCTCCCAGCAGGTATAGCCAGCAGTGTTGATTTTGCCCCTATTTCTTAAGTACTCTCTCATATTGCATTGAATTTCAGAGGTTTATTGCTTTAATCACTGATCAGGTAAATGAGATCAAAACTAGAACAATAGTGTGATGTGTAGAGGAATTCCAAGATGATTCTGTTCAAATTGTTAGCAAATATTTGAGATAATGGCCGTAGTCCAGAGCAGCAGGATGCAACACTGGCTTGATGGATGTGGTGACTAAGGCTGAGATTCAGATTCTGCAGTTGTTAAAGTTCTTAACAAAGAAGTAAGAATCACCAATTCCCAGTGTAGCTAAGACAGCAGTCTGTCTTTCTGCATTTCCATGTCACTTACTTTGGAAGTCTTATGTTTTTGTTGTTGGAGTTTGTCATTGTTTGAATGGTTTCTAAATCTATCTAGGTCAATTTTGATGCTAGATACCCATGTTCCCACAGTTAGCAATGTGAAGGTGGTGCCTGTGGTCTGCAAAGGGAGCTT
Source organism: Aptenodytes patagonicus (assembly GCF_965638725.1). Taxonomy (NCBI): domain Eukaryota; kingdom Metazoa; phylum Chordata; class Aves; order Sphenisciformes; family Spheniscidae; genus Aptenodytes; species Aptenodytes patagonicus. The sequence continues at coordinate 53,006,311 of NC_134949.1, forward strand.
TTCAGCCAAAGACCGCTCCAAGGGAGAAGTGCATTGAAAATTATGGAAGGCACCCCAGTAAGATAACAGTCTATCTTTCATTTACCTATGATGTAACACATAGGAAGAGAGCAGGAGGAGTCAAGGATATTGCCAGTGTCTTGTGTCCCTGTAGCAGAAGTGATTCTGATAAGTGAAACTGTGGTTAAACTACAACAGAGAAGTAGAAGAAGGACGGATATTGCTTGAAACTATGTATGGGTTTTACTGACTGATATTCTAAGAGCATTGTGATACACATCCGGATACTTGAGGCTGTACCTAGACAACTAAAGGGAAAATGTGTAAAAAGAGATATACAAGTTCTGTCCCCTTTTCAAAGCAGGTGGAGAGCAGTGAAATGGGATGTGGTGATGAAAACCTGTTTGTACAGTGCTAAAGAACTTGAAATATGTGCTCTCTTTTGCTGGGGCAGGAGGTGGCACTTAGTGTGGAAATGGAAGTAGGTCTGTGTCTGGCTAGAAAGAGAGACTAGCAATGCATCTATATAATGCATCAAAATGATGATGAGGACAAGGCAGCATCTCAGCTTGTGACTTCACGGTGCAAAACCTTTGCTAACAAACCAGGATAATGCCCCCCACAGGGAGTGTCCTCCTCTCCAGCAGTGCCAGCTCAACTGCTTGCATGTGACAGCTCTGTGAGTTGAGGCAAAAGACCCCACAACTTTCTCTTCCTCTTCACTTTCTGGGTTAATTTTTCAACCGATTAACCCCCAGGCTGGTTTGCTGTGTGGTGCAGAAACAGCTGTGCTGATAATGCTGAAATGTATGTGTGTGATTATGTTGGGAAGTTGCCAGGAGAGCTGCAACTTTGTTCCAGGGTGTTGGCACCAGTCATCCTCCCTTGTGCACTCCCAGCTGGCCTGAGGTCCACAAAAGCAAAACATCATCAGCTTTTCTGTATGTGTATTGCTTATGTTGTTCTAGGCTTCCACTTGACTGTATTTTTTTAATTGCTGTAACTCTGTCTGATAGGGGTATGAGCTTTTTGTCTCCCAAAGTTGTAACTCCGAGCACAGATACCATTAGACCAGCACCACAGTACCTTCTGCCAGTACCATTTATTATCCTATGGGAAATAAAACCAAAATAACTTGTGCTGATAAAACCATTTTCTGTGGGTGCATCTGTGTTCACGCCCAGTTTGGACCCTGGAGTATTAAGACCACACACATGTCAGGGCTTTATCCTTTTATCCCCAAATGACTGTCAGGTTGCCTCACACTGCTGGGAAACTGCATTAACCATTTATGGTGAAAAGAGCAGTCCCTGGCAGTGGCACAAGGGGTGGGTGAAATCTGCTGGGAATGCTGTTTTCATGGTGAGCCTAGTGCTAAGGCTGAGACCCAGGTCAGCTGCGACTGGTAAAGAAGATGCAATTGTAATGTTGATGCCATGCTCTGAGATGACCAGTCCAGGCGTGTTAGAAGTGCAACATTTGTAAATACAACTGAGAGATGCCCATGGGGATGCTATTGGCTCAAGGGCCATTGCCATTCCTCACAATTCATCACAGAACCCCAGGAACCCTTATTTTCCAAAGTTTCTATAACCTCCTACAGAGGGGTTAGACATTTCTACGGGGCAGCTGCAAATGACCTATAGCTGGTGTCTGCACCAGCAGACTGGTTTGCAGTCCACAGCCTGGAGACACTGCTGGCTCGGTACTGTGCTTGCAGATCTGAAAGTCATCACACTTAGGACTGTCCTGAGATGTCTTTAAGATCCAGAGACCTTCACATTTCATCTCACCAAAGGAAAATTAGAGACCTCAGAGGCTGCATGATTAACCTGGAAAAGATTCATGTCTCACGCTGTTTTCAGAGTAGCAGAAATCAGAGCTAAAATCAGTAAAGGATATTCTGGAGGGAAAAACAGCAGTGGTTGGGTTATATGAGGGTACCAAAGCAATGTTCCTGCTAGCTTGGGTAAGTTACTATTGTAAGTACCCCAAAACCACCACCATGATGCCATTAAAAGTTACTAAATATCCTCATCATCTTTAAAAAAAAAAAATTATTTGAGTGGGTCATATTAAATCCAGTGACTTCAGGACAATTTACTGATTGTAATTAACTAAAATACAGAGTTCTGTTTCAGGTATCTCTTGCTTCTGAAATTTATTTATCTTAAAAACAGATGGAGAGAGAGTGTCCTGGTTTCGGCAGGGATAGAGTTAATTTTCTTCCTAGTAGCTGGTACAGTGCTGTGTTTTGGATTTAGGATGAGAACAAAGTTGATAACACCAATGTTTTAGTTGTTGCTGAGTAGTGCTTACACTAGTCAAGGACTTTTCAGCTTCTCATGCTCTACCGACTGAGAAGGCTGGAGGTGCACAAGAAGTTGGGAGGGGGCACAGCCAGGACAGCTGACCCAAACTGGCCAAAGGGGATATTCCATACCATGTGACGTCATGCCCAGCATATAAAGCTGGGGGAAGAAGAAGGAAGGGGGGGACATTCGGAGTTTGTCTTCCCAAGCAACCGTTACGCATGATGGAGCCCTGCTTTCCTGGAGATGGCTGAACACCTGCCTGCCGATGGGAAGTAGTGAATGAATTCCTTGTTTTGCTTTGCTTGTGTGCACGGCTTTTGCTTTACCTATTAAACTGTCTTTATCTCAACCCACGAGTTTTCTCACTTTTCCCCTTCTGATTCTCTCCCCCATCCCACTGGGGGTGGGGGGAGGAGGAGTGAGCGAGCGGCTGTGTGGTACTCAGTTGCCGACTGAGGTTAAACCACAACAGAGAGAAAGAAAGAAACACTTTCCACTGTTTCATGGAATGAAGGTTGTGCTGGTTTTGGCTGGGATAGAGTTAATTTTCTTCATAGTAGCTAGTATGGGGCTATGTTTTGGATTTGTGCTGAAAACAGTGTTGATAACACAGGGATGTTTTAGTTACTGCTGAGCAGCGCTCACACAGAGTCAAGGCCTTTTCTGCTTCTCACCCCACCCCACCAGCGAGTAGGCTGGGGGTGCACAAGAAGTTGGGAGGGGACACAGCTGGGACAGCTGACCCCAACTGACCAAAGGGATATTCCATACCATATGACATCATGATCAGCATATAAAGCTGGGGGAAGAAGAAGGAAGGGGGGGATGTTCAGAGTTATGGCATTTTGTCTTCCTGAGGAACCATTACACATGATGGAGCCCTGCTTTCCTGGAGATGGCTGAACACCTGCCTGCCGATGGGAAGCAGTGAATGAATTCCTTGTTTTGCTTTGCTTGTGTGCACGGCTTTTGCTTTACCTATTAAACTGTCTTTATCTCAACCCATGAGTTTTCTCACTTTTACCCTTCTAATTCTCTCCCCCATCCCACCGGGGGGAAGTGAGCTGTGTGGTCCTTAGTTGCTGGCTGGCGTTAAACCACAACAAGCTCCTTGCATATAATTACTTTGTCAACTAATTGCACATTTTCCATGGGGTTATTGTTGAGAGACAGTAGTTTTTGGTACCAAATATTTTAAATGCAAGGAATGTGAAACGTACTGCTAAACCACAGGCTTTGCTATTGTATTGCACCAACTCTGGGAAATGATGTTGGATGGGTGATGGAAGATATATTTTGAAGTCAAGTAATAGTGTTAGTAAAGGAACTGAAGCTTTAAGCTGTTAAAGATGTTTCTCTCTGCTGCTTGCTAAAGAATAAAAGGTGGGAATTGGAAGCTCTACAAGTCATCAGCTGGAATTATCTTCCTGGACATCCAGGAGAAAATAGAAGTCTGTGAGCAAGACCACTTCTAACAGAACTGAACAGTAAAAGCTAACTGAACAGGCTATTTTCCTTGCTGGTAAAAATGTTTTCTTCTAAAAGAGTTTTATTTCATCATCTCTTGTTCCTGATTTTTCTCTTGATTGAGCAGGTATTTTTCAAGGGGCAAATGAGAATAAACTGGTCTTTTTTTTTGCTTTGATGATGGTTATCTTTACTCAACAATAATCTGTGTGTAGCAAGAATATAGACATTCTCAAACATTTCACTCTTAAATCAATAAAAAGAATAAGGAAAAGTCTTAGAGCAGACGATCAAAATGGCTGGAGGATTGGTGGCAAGTATACCCTCTCCCTCACTGTAGTCATTTTGAGGTTTTTGATAATACGTTGTTAAATCTGCATTTTTCTTCACTCTGTCACAGTAGTCAAGGATTCCAAGGATGCAATGTCTTAAAGGGGGTATTAATGGCTTCTGATAATTTGAATTTTTCATACAGAGTGGAAGGGCTGTGACGGTAAACACTGGAGGTAATTTCAGTGGGAACCTTGAGTGGAGCCCAGTTACACAGAACAGACGAATGGAGGCTGATGCGACTGGTCTGCTGGGCTCAGCCTTGGGACTCAGCTTTTGGATATCAGTAGCAAAAGTGCAGACACAATGAAGGATATAAGCAAACTCTTAATGGCTTGACCTTTCAGAAGACTCTATCTATGTGACTTTTGCCCTTTTCATTGTAGCCTTTCCTTAAAAAAGAAAAAAAAAAAAAGAAGAAAAAAAAGTCTGGGACAAAACAAACAAGCCCTGAATTAATTAATGTGAATATGACAATTTATAGGATGATCTCCTGGGAGCCAGGCAGAAATATGGCTACGATTTTGAAGCATCTTGCTTGCATGTAAAGAATGACGTTTCTGCACAGTCCTCATCATTGCATATGATGAACTTTGTATCCAAGCTTAATGAGACTGTGTATGGCTTTTGTGTTTGTTGTTTGGGGTTTTTTTGCAGAAACAGTTAGTGGAAATAATAGAGGGAAGAAAGGACCAACAAGGAAAGTAAGAACCCAACTATTTAAGAGAGAGAACCTGAGCAGAGCCTTAATGACTTTGGCACAGGGCTTTTGCAATAACCAAAGGCAGACTCACAGATGTTTCCTCTGACACAAATCCATAGATTAGGATTTCTTCACACACATCATTCCTCTCTGAGCATTTGGACCGAGAGCAGGCACAGCAGGACAGACTTTCCAGCCTAAAGCTTTTGCTAGCATCGTAGGATATGCCAGCCAAAGCCCAACTAAATTCCTGTAATTTTTTTCCAATGTTTAACATTATTCAGGTGTTTGTAAAAATGGATACCTAGTGGATCATCTGTGGAGTTCTCTTAGTAGAAGCAGCCAGCAGTGAAAACATATATCCTATAAGTATATATCCTATAAAATGCAGCATGGGATGCTGAAAGACGATGTAGCTAAGCTCCCGGGAAACGGGCTGCAAGCTGGCAGCAGCGTGGTAGGGAGTAAATGGGTTGTGATATGCAGCAGGCAGCATGACAAGAGAGATGTACTATGAGAGGTGTCGATGAGGTTTGATAATGGTATTTCCCATATAGTACTTGGCACATCCGAGCATCAAGGGAAGGAAACAATTGCTTATGGCATTAAAAAAGGGTGGTAATGCTATAGAATAGGGGGCTGGAAATTTCTGGCTGACTCCTTGTAAATGCTGATTCTAGCAGCCGTACCAGATGAGGGAATGACCCTTTGAGAAGAAGCATAGAATTGCTGTTGTATGGGCCATTTCCAGTTACAAACAGACACTAGGCACTATAGAATCGAATACAGAATTCTGTACAGTATTTCCCTTTATTTTTCAGTGATTAACCAGAGTTAAACCAGAGCTGGATTGATATACCACCTGAGGTTTTCTCTGATGCTAAATCAATTTTCTTTTGCTCATATTTTATTGCTATCGTTATTGAATAACCACTGAAAACTTACTGCCATACATGAAACTGTTCCTTTATTAGTGTCTGAAGATCCACAGGGATATTTTAATGGAAACTTCTACATCTTGACCTGTAGTTTTTCTAGGATTTGAACAATCTTAATGTGAGCAAAAAACTCTGCTACTACAGAGAGGGAGAATTATTTATTTGTAGAGTCAGCAGTGACTTTACCCCTAAGCTATAATAAAACTGTTAAAACCAAGTGTTCAGTAACTTCCCAGCTAGGAAACATATTCTGAACCTTTCCCTGTATAGTTTTCTGTGGTTTGAATTATCATTTGTTAAATATATTATGACATACTATTTACCACAGACCACAGCTTTGAGACCTTTGTGTGGCTACGTCCCCTAGGAATTTCATAAATAAACCACTGAAAACTAGACATATACTTCAATCCCTTTTGCTGTATTTTATGTCTTCTGAATGACATCTGCTTTGACTTGGATGAGATCAGGTTTATTAATGTTCCTTTATCAGTTGCTAAGGGCTGTGATGTGCTGAAGTGGAATTTGGACATTGCTTCTTCTTAGCATGTGTGGCTTGTAGACCATAAAGCTATTATCCCAGCTGGAGGGGGAAAAAAAGGAAAAAAAAGAAAAAAAGGGAAAAAAAGGTACTTATTATTCAAGACAGCTGAGCAAATTGAAAACTCTTGGTTCATCTGAAAACCTCTACTGAACTTTCCCCAAACAGGAAAATTAATGAAATGCTGCTTGACTATTTGGCTTTTTCTGCATTGTATTTTGACATTAATTTGATCTGAAATTTCATCTTGACTAATAGTCAGCATCCTTAATATTCATATTCCTTTGGTGGCCCAGGTCTGCGCAGTCAAGGATTTGCTGCTGAAATAGCAGTGTTTTGTAAAAGTCGGTGTTTTTCCTTGGTTGCTTACAGAAAATAAATCTAAGAGAATTGGTCTATTACTGGATGTGCATCTGATTCTGAGTTAGTGAGAGCTGTAGATGTTCAGCATTTCTCATTACCAAGCCATACAAATAAGGAGGTGCCTCAGACTAGCTCATGCAGGCTTTTGAAAAGAAAAAAGAAAAATTCTCTCATTCTGAGCAGCTCCATTCAAATCTTACTGCTTATCCTTCAGGCATCGTCCATTCAATAATGTAACCTTATCATACAATACATTTAAGTGCATATCTAATGGAACCTTAATTCTTACTTTGGTGCAATACTGCATATGGATAGGCCTAAAGGATGTGGTTTTAGATCTTGTTGCTGGAGCATATGTGAACTCTATGCAAGTAAGGCTCAGAACAGTGCTAACAAATGCCCCTGCTTACTGCCTTGCCACACTGGGACCAATTGCTGTCACCGAGTCCTGTAAAATGTATTCCCTGTCCTGATTTTGTTTGAATTCAATATGATGCCTTTTGCACAGCTTTTGTCATATTCATTATGTAAGCAGAAGAAAAATTTTTAATCTGAGTGGCCTTTTTTGTCCTACCCCCATTAAATAACCAGCTGAAAATAAATCTGTTTAGAAGTTATATTTACTTTTGTAATAAAAATTAGATGTGATCCTTACCTACTATAATTATTTTTTAATCATGCATCATGTTATAGACCTCTTTGGCCATATATAGACTCTTTGGCTATATTTTTAAATATATATATTTATATGTATTTCAGCTATACTGAAATAGAAATTTTTAAGTTGTTCTAATTCTTGTTACATAAAAATATTTTACTATTTTTCATGTGTAAATTTCGGAAGTTCTTTTTGTAAGTCAGCTTACTGTATAGTTACTTTATATATTTCAGCAGAAGGCATACCAAAGTATTTTGGGCTGCAGTGTACTGACGTCAGCCATCCATTTATGAAATGCCCTTCTGGTGCTTGGAAGCAGTATCCATTCTGCAAGAGCAACAATGTGTGAAAACCTGCAGGAAGGAACATAAATAATGGTTTATCCAGTTGAAACGTAGAGCCACTGGTTGGCAAACAGGACAGATGTAACTAATGTGCTACAATTTGGATGCTACTCTGTCATAAAACCAACTAACTTTTGCCATGTCTGAGACATGGATGTCACATAGTGTATCACCTCTATAGATGGTGGATTATTTTTGGTGATCTCTGAGAAATTAATTATTAGATCTAAGGGCTTTATGGGATTAGATAAATTCTCAAGCTGAAGTAGAACATCTCTAGAATATCTCCCTCTGTCTTGGGCCCTCTGAGTTGCCTCTCAAATAATAAATATCCTGTTTATTCTTAATTACAAATAGGTGATATGTATTTGCATTGACCTTTGTTTATTCTGCCATTGGAGGAAGTAAATTAGTGTCACTGAGACTATAACCTTTATTAAACAGTGTAGCCAATTGATCTGCTATAATCTCACAGTGCAAAGCTGACAAAGGTGTTCATGGAAACTTGCCAAGATTTCAAAACTTAACTGTAGAGAATTAAGCTTTTTGTGTGCTGTGGAATAATTTGTCTTGTAATTTAGCTTTAATTCACATTTTCACAATTAATTAAACATCAACCTAATCATTATACACATAAAGCATTTAAATTGATGTATGAAGAATGATGGGGAATGAATAATGCTTTGAAGATCCATTTCAAATTAGTTGTTTGATTAATGAATATTCCACAAGGGCATTTGTGTGATGACCTCTGTTGATGACTTAAGGAAAGGCATGTCTGTTTAGATAATGAGAAGACAAAGTGAGTGAGAGTTATCTCTGTGAGTAAGCAGTGTAGAATTACAAGGATTAATCTATACGAAGCATATTACTTATTTGCATTACTTGTAAGAGATAAAATAGAACTGTAAGTTCAGTAAATAAGTTTGGCATTTGAAAGATGCTGCTTAAAGATAAAATGCACTAGCTGTATATGCCGGTTGTCTTTCTCTGGTTACGGAGGACGATAGTGGAGGGCTGCTCTCTCTTCCTAAGCCAGTTATGATCCTTCACAGTACCTGACCTTTCAATTTCTTGCATGCAACAGAAGTAAAATGTTTCACACTGTAGCTCATTCACTTCCCATTGCTTCTGTTGTTATAAAGATGAAATACAAATGTTTTGCCTGGTAACCTTACTTGATAGATTGGGTTTCCAGCTGTTTTACTTTAGCCATGTACAAAATGTATGTATAAAATTAGTGGTAATCTTATATATCAGAAATGCAATGTACTTTGGCACCTAGAAGAGTTTCCGTGGTGCAGGGTCGCTGCCCCTGGCTCAGTACCCTCTGAGCTGCTGACTATTCGAGGCAGGATACAGCACTGGAGGGGCCAAGCAGATATTCAGTCTGGTCATGCCTACCTTCCACAACAATGAAAATGTTGGGAAGAAAATGTTGCTGGGTATCATTTGACCATTTTTTATGTTTATCACAAGATCCCAATGAAATATTTCATAAATATCTTGGGCATCAGTTAGCCATGTCTCTGCTCCCTGTGTTCAGCTGGTAGCACTGGGGCAGTGTAGGGGCAATAGAGCCCTTTGGAAACAGCTCCTGAAAGCGCCAGAGCCTGAGGAGCTCTTCAACAGGCAAGGGGTACATGGCAGGCACCCTGGCATGGCCACCACTTCCCAGGTGCCATTTCCAGTGCTGTTGGTGTCACTTGCTGCTAGTGCAGCTGCCTTCAGTGATCTTACAGAAGGTGTAATTCAGGCAGAAAAGCCAGTGGTATCAGCTTTTCCTTACTTTCCCTTCCCCTAGGCTGTCCTGACTGTGAAAAGAGGGTGCTGTTTCTAAGTAAGAATTCAGCAAGGTTGAGAAAAATCCAGTCCATCCCCTTTTGAGGATACCTCTGAGTCCCTCAGCTGGCAAGAATGTGGGCATTAGATCTGGTCATGAGTCTTTTCATAAAACACTTTTTTAATTGTAAAATGTAAATTTGATGAAATAGGATTTTTTTCTGCATGACTAGGCAAGATTTACCAATTAAATCTATTATTTTTTTTTAAGAGATGTTTCTCAGGTCCAGGATGAAGCTTGTGGTCCAACCCTAACCCTCTAGGAACATAGAAGATAATGCAATGGATGAGACCAAAATAGCCCAAACCCAATAGTCTGTCTCCATCAGTGGCCAGTAAAGGATCAAGGGAATGCTAAACAGATAGCTTATACTCCCTGAGCTTCCAATAGGTCGGGGGTTTCCTTCAGCAAAAGTGGTATCTTTATGTTTAAAAAGATACATAGCCTGCTTGGTTCAGTCAGAGATTAGGATGGGGTCTCCCACATCCTAGTCAATAATATTTGTATTCAGTCTTTCCCTTCAGTTCAGGGAATATTGGGTACTGAAAAGAAAGCCAGAATGCTTCTCATGCACAGATTGATCTAGAACAGAGGTGTGAATGCTCGTTTCAGGCACCCTCTCTATCTTTTTTTCCCATTCCCCTGAGTCCCTTTCTCCCAGCATCTTTTGTTCTCTTACTTGTAGTCTCTGCAAAAACTGAAACAAAATCCTAATATTTCATCTTAACCCAGGCAGTCACGAAGCAGCCAGGTTTATCCTCTTGTCCCTGCCCCCTGAAGTAGAGAGGGCAGCCAGCACAAGCACGTCATCCTATCTCCTCTCCAGCTCATTCAAGCTTGAGTTGACAGCTTGGGGAAGATATTTTGAATTTGCTATCAAATGTAACATTTTTCCCTTAACCTGTGTGATTTCAAGGACCGAATCTGAGAATCTGAAAGGGATTGTGAGGGGTGGGGGCAGGGACAGGGACAGGAAGCTTGTGGATTGAATATCCACAGCTTTTAAACTATTCAGTCAGAGAAAAATCCCATCTTTCTCAGGTGCTTATCCTCTCTACTTCCTCAGCACAAGTGTAAAACTTTGCCTGGACCTGCACAGGCACAGATCTCTTGATTGGTAATATTTCAAACAACTGTTAACCCTGCTAGGATGACTCCTTGCATATTGGATGGCATCTGAGGTGATGCATTAAAACAAGACAGATTCTGTCCTCTTCCCCTTGGCATAACGTCTCCTGCCTGCTGGCATCCCTACTTCCTCAGGCCTGGGCAGGAGGGATTTCTGCAAACTCGAGGTACAGGGAGAGCAAGAGCTCCCGTTTCCCCAGCTTACATATTACCAAAAATAATTAGAACGCAAATTAAAGCAGACTTGAAGCAAGGGATAATGCAGTGAAAATGGTGAAATAAATTTAGAAGTAGAGAATATCAGCACACAGATGTCAATCACAGCAGGATAAACTGTAGTATTTACACAAGAGAAATCAGAATCATGTCCACTGTATTGTCTGCCAATATGCTCCTTTGGAAAGGCACTATTTATAGCACAGTACTTTTACCACCAGTAGAAGCCCATAAATATTAGTACTTAAAATATAGAATACCTTTGCAGTCATCAATGGATAATCATGACCTGAAGTTTGTACCCCTAGAAGTGATCTTTTTGAGCTTTGTCATAGTTCTTTGCTATATTTTTGAATTTTGTTCTTGGTAAAATTAATTCTGTCTTGTGATTGCAGTGGGTAAGTGAGAATGACAGGAAAATATATTTATTAATGAGTTCTTTTTAAATAACACTTTGAATCAATAAGTGCAGATGAAGCTGAACTTACACAGAACATTAAGCTGTGACCAGATGAAGCTTTAAAAATAATATGGCAATAATGTTAACATAATAATTTGTTCACTGATAATATTCGTTTTGCATTGGGCAGTAGATAACATATTCAGAATCACCTAAATCTACTTTTCAATACAATGAGCACTTAAAAGCTTACGACTGACTTTTGGTGAGACTTAAGGGCATATAGGATAAATTTCTTTTGAAACTGGGACACAAACTCATAAGCAAGGTATTAACTTTAATCTTTACCTGGATTCTGATATGGAGTCCCTCAGCAAAATTTAGGAAGTTACTACATTGTGGAAGTCAGAAAAGACACCTTCAGTGAGATGCTAGTAAGTAGACGTGTTAGGCAAGGGAAATGTCATTTCTTGATTCATGCCGAACACCTAATTCCATCTAGTGTAATGTATGGCCTGTCATGTGGTATTGATTAAATTAAAAGTGCGTCACTAGTTAAATAAAATACCTTTAAAACATTCTGTGTAATTAGTTCATTTCTAATGATCCATGTAGCCTACAGGAAAAATCCTAGTGAAGAAATAAGGAATATTCTCCCTCAAGAAAAGAGAAAGTGAGTGCTCCACTCTCAGTCCTCAGCTGGTGTAAATCAGTGTCCTCCACTGACTTCACTGCTCGGGGATTTGTCACGTTATATATTTGTCTTTGCTTGTGGTATAGGTGAAGTGAAAAGAAGGCAATTGTTTATCTCTAAGCTTCTTATCTTGTGAACAATATGCTGGGGGGGGGGGTGGGTGTCTCTGTGTGTGTAGATTCAAAGTTATCACTGGAATAATGAAACTACCATTAACCAGAGAAGGTTATTACAAAATTTTAACACCCTCCTCCCTGCAAAAAACCCCACCCACTAACTGTTTCTAAAGCCCCATGATAGAAGATCAATGGAAAGATCAACTGGAAGTTTTCAGCTCCCGGTGCCCAGTGGCAGCTGACTCCCTCATGTGAATTGCCCTCCCAGTCTCCCCAGGAGAGACAACTCCAGCGGGAGTGATTGGAGTGACTTGGCTCAGCTCAACCAGCAGCCTGGAGTAACAGTGGGCTGGCATTAATATGCCTTCACTAAAGGGTGAAACTCTTCTGCAGTGTCTTTGCCACCTGCGTATGTAAATTTTTTTTTCCTATACAGGCTTCTCATTAGTGTCCTAGAAAGAAATAGCCTTTCTGTGAAAATAAAATGTTGAAACTCTACTTCTAAGTGTGTACTGTTCCACCCTTGCATTTTCAGTGGTGAAAACTGGTTGTTACATCTACAGCTGAACCCTTCAAAATCCTGAGCTTATTGAAAGAAAAGGGATCAATTTTGAAACTGTGCTGGAAAGAAAAAAAAACCTGAGAGAAAATATTCAATGACAAGGTATCCAGCCGTGCAAAGATGTTTGGAGGGTAGAGCTGCTGCCTTTATTCTTGAACGGCACAATTTAGAGAGCTTTTAAAACAATAAAATCACACCTTTGGCAATCACAAGGGATGATTTCTGCACAGAAGTGTTGCAATGTAAAAGTCTAGGTGACGGACCTTAAGCTTGTTTTCCTGGTCTACCTTGAGGGATCTGAGCTGTTGTTTATGCATTGCTGTCCTGGTTCTCCGAAGTTACCCACAGAAGCTATTGATTTCCAAAGAGCTGGGAGGTTCACCACCTGCTTGCAGGGCCCAAGTATGATCTACTTCTGCACTTTGCAGACCCTGGTAGTAATGAATTTTCAGCTTTCCAGACAGGTGGATGCCTAAATTCTCATCCAAACTTTCACTGCATTTTTGGGTTTAACCAAAGGTAATATATCAAAATGAAATTCAGCAAAGCAATAGCTTTATTTTGCCTGGTCTAATTTAAAAACTGTGTGGACCATGAGGCATGTGGCCTGTCAGGTACCTGTCTCTCAGAAGAGAACAAACTGTAGCTCCTGTGAAGCACTGTGGCAGTTCAAGGAAAGATTAATGCTGAACTGTCCTGAGACAAGATATTTTAATTGTATTTAGCAAGCTAAATTAGTTCTGCATGGATCAATCCAACCTAAGCCAATCTGTTTCTTTTTCATTTTGCATGTCAGGAATTGAAACATGACAGAAAAATTTCAGTTCTTCTAAATTTGCTTTCTATTAAAACAAAGTCTTCCCCCCCAAATTCTCTATAAAATTCTCAACTGGTATGTAATATTTACTTTTTCCTGCTCATGGCTGAAAGCCAACTTCCTTCAAGGTTACTGTTTGCAAAATCCTTTTGCTGGATGGAAGACATGCAAAGATCAAAGCTGTCCCTGAACTGACTGTTTTCATCAGGGAAAGGTGCCTCTCCAGCTCATCAAAACATACACTCTAAAACTGGGCAAACAGCTCAGAATAAATATTGTATGATGATTTCACTCAAAGGGGCAGTTTTGGGGTTGTAGCCATGCTGCCATGAACATGGATAGCTTTTGGTCAGCTTGGACAGTGGGTTAATCGTGCTTGCTTCTGTCTGCAGTGAAATGAGCTGTTTTGAAGAATCACAAGCCAGCAAATTCAACAGCGGGAAGGAGAGAGAGAGGGCATCGAGGAGTCGTTGCACAAGGACTGGTAGCTGCTGCTTGCTGGTGAGAGCCATTCCAGACCTTATGCTTGTAATTGGCACTCTAAGATGCTTTTGCTTTTTATGTTTCCAAGTAAGCCATTCAGCTAACGCTAATTTCATTCAATGGCAATAAAGGTGAAATCTCTCTAAAAATAATTCTCTTCCTTTGCATCAAGATATGATCCCTAAGTAAACAGGCTTTAATTAATGGCAGAGAGTATCCTGTCAGCTAGCAACACGCCCTTCCTCTGTGGAGCTACACTGAATTCATGGAACTTTTAAAATGTCTCCTCAGACACAGCATCACTGTTTCTTTCATCCTACCGCCCAACACCCCCCTCTGCACTGAGACACAATGGTTTTGAGCGATATGATACAAAAATAGCACCTCAGCAGCTGTACTAAGTGAGTCTGCTGTGCCGTTAGAAAAGAGAAAATATTTCAGTTTGCTTTGTGGAGGTTCACACAGTGGTGGCATTTCAATATTTTTTAAAAGCCTCTCATCTTTTTGCATGCCTGTACTGAGAGGTGATAGTCTCCAGTGAACACGGTGTGCATACCATCGGCAGCTTTGTCTAGGAGTTATCCTCACCAGAAATCAGGGAATAAGGTTGTTTTGATGACTCGCAGATTAAGTAAAATAGTGTTGTACTTTTCATCAGCTGTGGGTTGTCTCGGTCTCGTCTTGGTGCTGTGGGGACCAGAGAGACAGAGGAAGGGTCATCTTAGCCCTCAAAAGTGTTTGGCAGCAACTTGCTCCTGGCCCGAGGTATCCCACTTCCAGCCCCCTTTCCCTCCCCAGCGTGCCTGCGAGTTGGGTAGTGCAGACACCGCTGTTTCCGAGCATTTTCTCACCAGTTATGACTATTTCAAATTAGCTCTCTGTGCTGGTAATATTTCTAAACTGATGGTTGGCTGCCTGCTAGAGCACTGCTTAGTGCATACAACTTGCCTTGCAAAATGTTGCTGGAAGGGTCCTATCTGTCAACACTGAAGGAACCAATCCATGCGAGCTCCTCTCTGCTGTGGGGGACCCATGTAACACAAGGGAAAGGGCTTTGGGAAGTACTGCATCCCTGAAGACTTCAACACCTCCCCTCTGTTACCTCTGTAAGGGCACCTCATTGACAACCTGTGTGTGCTACCTGCTGGCGAGATTGATCTTTACCCTGTGTCAGAAAGACGCTTAATGGTCGTTCAGATTAATTTCCAAATGTCCTTGTGATATCTCTCAGGGAGGAAGACAAACAGCGTGTTTGCTATATTTAACTGGGTTGCGTGAGGGGTTTGTTTTGCTGGTAGATTGAGTCAGTGAAGAAATGTTTGCTGGCAGTTATGACCTCATTGATGCCGTTGACCAAACGGAAGGACGGCTGTTTCTGCTGACCTGCCTGAGCAGGTGCTGGTGCTTCTCCTGCTGCACAGAGCAGTAGAGGCATTAGTGGTAAGTGGAGCTTCAGCCTTTACACACTAAGGAATTGCTTGCTGAGAGATACAAGGAAGGAGACAGAACTTCAATTAAGGGGAGAATGATGACTATCAAATAAGAAACAGGCAGGGTGCTGTGGGCACAGTGTGCTGAACAGCTTTTGGTGGCCACACCAGCGCAAGCAGTAGCTGCCCCTGCTGCTGGCTCTTGCCCTGTGTTTCATGCCTCTCTCCTCATCCTGCAGTCCTGTGCAGGCACAGTTTTTTTTCCAGGCAGGCAGTGAAGCAGGCTGGAAAGTAAACACTCTTGTTTATTTTCTTCCAGAGGTTATTTTTCAGCTGGATCAAATTTCTCCAGCCTACCTGACCACATGGACACAAGTGGAACAACAGGGACACAAAGATTGCCAGGAGCAAGCCGTTGGAAAGGACAGCTGGATGGTACAGTAACTGGCCTGAGCAGATCTGCCACCAAATGCCATACCACACCTTCGGACCAGGCAGTATCATGGAAATGCTCTGTCTTTTGATTTAACATGCAAAAACCTGCAAGGCAGAAATTACGCCAATTCACTAACTGGATTTCTGGAAAGGAGCCCCTATTGTATTTTAAAGAGCTTTGATCATACAGTCAAAGGAGCATATACACATAGCTTTGGCTCTCCGGTATCTTTTTCCAGCAAAGAATCAATATGGTTGCTGTGGATTTTCAAAGAAAAATGATAACCCCGTGGCAACTGGTTGCTTGTAAAAATGCTTTATGGTGGTTCTTGCCTTGCTTGACTATGATGAATAAGAAAGAGTTGGTTCTTGTCTTGCTTGACTACTATGAGTAAGGAAGAGATGTATCCACCACACTCTGTTAATTGGGAAATTCTCCAGAGTCGCAGCCAGGCTCCTGGTCTGGGCCCTCCAGTGCGGCAGGGAGCATCTCCTCATCCCACAACTGCATTACGGTTGCTGGGCAGAGGTCAGGCCAGAGGGCTGTGAGGAAAACCTGAGATCTCCTTATTCCCAGGCCAGGCCAGAAATCACGAACTGGGATTGTTTAAAACAAAAACTAAGTATTAAATGAAAGCAAACCATAAAAATGGCTCTTTCCCACTTTGTACAGAAGACTGCAGAGGAGTTTAAAGGGGTCATTCACAGAGGGCATTATCACCACGTGGCAAAATAAACCAAAATTGCAGTTTTAATATCAGAGAGGTAATCAAGTTTTGGCCTACTTGTTGCACATTTTGTTTTATAGGCAGAAGTTATGGGTTTATGTACTGGAACTCTCTTTATAACAGCTTATCAAAAGTGCTTCACATGAACATATGTTTTCCCATGGTTGTGTTTTCTGAGCATGCTGAACGATTTAGTAATACCAGCTAATGATGCAAAATGGGTTTCAATAGCAATTTTAGTGGCTAAATGAATCATACTTAGATAAGGGAAATCTGAAACATTCCAATTTATGCAAAATTGCTAAATGACCTATCCAACATATCTCTGAGGAGAAGTTAACACAGGGTGGTGCATGGAACTGGAAAAACACAGCAATGTTTTCTCCTTTACAAATGAATGGGATTTTAAAGAGAACTTTAACATGCAATACCAACTATTTTCCTTATGCTTGTTATATTTAAAAAGATTTATGTAAGTCTTTGGAGATGAATTCTTTTCTTCTTTTTTACATGTAATCTGCTGAAATACTGGTTTAATGTAATTTGTTTTCTTTTTCCTTTGATTTCTGTGTCTTTTTCTCTTTCTTCTTTCTCATTAGATATTAATAAACAGAGGAAAACAGGAAAATACAAGTGATGTGACTAGGCAAACAAATGCTGTAGTGCATATTTTATCCTACTTTATTTTATACACCTATCAAGTGAGGTGATTTCCTCCAAAAAGAGTTTTTCAAATCTGCTTAGAAAATATGAGAAGATTTCTTACACAGTTTTGGACATGCCAGAGTTGATTAACAAACGCATTCATATTTGTGCAACTAAAATAAATTACCATAAAACCTACAGAAAAGAAAAATGGAATTAGCTGAGTTCCATGCCATGATTTGTATCAGAAAATTATTTTGACTATCCATCTGCTTTGTCCTTTTCTTAGGTCCCTATCCAAAAGAGGTGATCTACTTGCTTGTTTGGGGAAACAGGAAGAAAGGAAGGGACAGTAAACCAATGGAAACTCTTGTTGACATAATACAAGGCAAGCTGTCCAGAAAAGTAAGTGTTACTCTTGAGACACTAATCACTAAAGATGTTCATGGTATGTGAATTTCATTTAGTCTTCCAATATCGGTAGATTGTATTTCTAAAAATGGTGCCTGGAAAAGTGCTTTATTAAGGAAGCATATACTATTTACTGCAGCACTGGGTAGCATTTTATATTGCAAAACACTTCTTAACTTTTAAATAAATTTTATCCCTGGTGACAAGTTAATAGATATCACACTAGGCTATTTGCTATGAATTGATTTATGTTGGTAGCAGGCAGAAACGGTAGCCTTCTTGTTCTGAGAGAAAATTGGGAGTGGGATGTGGAGGAGGAAGTAGAGGAAAAATGAATTTTATAGTGATCTTAATTAGAAAAATATTACAGCACCAGGGTCACACAAAGGGAGTGAAGCATTGTTTTACTTTATGGCAGGAAGATTGATAGATTCTGCCTAGGATTTGTGGCAAAAGCCCATTGTAAATTGCCATAAACAACAAATAAAAATTACAGCCAGAAACAATTTTTTTGTGCAGCTGGCCTGCACAATCGCAATTTTTTTTTCTTTTTTAGGATATTTCATATACTCCTATCTAAGGAATCTCTGTGTTTTCAGAACAATCTCTGTTGAGACATGAAACAACTATCAATAGAATATAGGACTTAAAATGAGGCCGTGAGGGTAAGTTATCCTCAGTGCACATAATGAGAAAAATAGAATATTTAAAGTTGATGTTGACCTATTTTAATTATTTATGTGCTTCTCAGACATTAAAATGTGAAGTTTGGGACCAGCGGCACCTAGAATGTGTCCTCTCAATAGGTTGGAAGCGTGCTCAGGGACTCCATTCAAGTGTAAAGGAACATTATAGGGTGGCACGATAACTGATAGAAGATTACAGACTGATTAAATTACTGCAAACCAAAAGCAGTGAAAATAGCACAAGAAATTAATTTACAGAAAAATCGGTCTTGATATGTTCTCAAGCAACACTAATTTAAGCTTTTCATTGCTTTGAAGAAATGGTGTTACATGAAACTCAGAACACATTTCAAAGGCCTTCAAAACCTTATAAAGGCTAAAACGATTTTCAAATCACAGGCCTTCCTACCTCTCTTTTCTTTTGGTATCACTTAGGAGTATGGTGGAAAGGTGGAGATCTGCATCAGTATAAGGTGCACATACTTATTGTGTCTGGGAAGTAAAAAAAATCTCCTAGAAATCTCGGAGTCCTAGACCTAGGCATGTCAAGTAATACTGTCAAATATTAAATCTGACTGCCAGATAAGCAAACAAATGTCAGCAAATATCTCCATGACAGGAAAATTAAGCAAATTCATTATTTTTGTGGGCTTCAAATCTTTTTTTTTTCTCAAGGCTGCAACTTGCATTACTTCAACCATGACATACCCAGGCCAGATCCTTGTTTTGTTCAGAGTACGTCCACGTGACATGCCTCAGTGTGTCATGCTCACAGTCCTAGTCTCTCTACTTTGTCTCTAAGAAAAGGGCATCTCAAATGGGAGATAATTTAGAGGATCGTGTTCTGAGGTAGTGGATACCTTAGATATAATATAGATGGAAATGTAACTGGTATAAAGTCAGGTGCCTACATTTCAACACCTAATTTCATATGGCTAATTGTTACCAACTCCTACAAGGGAAAGAGTAGAGATTCCTTCCTGAGGTAGGCACGGGATATTCTGCCCTAATAATTTCCCTGCCTGCTTCCAACAGCTGCAGGCTGACTCCCACCTTGAAGCCTATTCCTTGCCTCCAAGATGCTTTTTATTTTTCAAATATTCTATAAGTTAAATGTTCATCGTGTGGACAGGATTTCTTCTTGAATTTGTTAAATTTCATGTTATCGCATTCCCATGCTTTCTTTCTCTTTTTTATTATTTTAATACCTGAAACACAGAAGCTCACAAAAGAGGTTATTGCAATGATTCTGTACTGATATGTTTCCAGAGAAAAAGGACACCTTTGAATGTCAGGACAGAAATTGAGAGACAGTAGAATATATTTTAATGTAAAACTAATGATTAGTTTTAAAATCAGGAATTAAATACATGTCTTAAGACACAGATTTACAATGTCATTAACAGCTAATTGTACAGTGTTTATATTCTTACTCTTTTAAAGTAAATTGTTTAAATATTTTTTTAAGTCTCAAAGCAGCAGCTGTCTAAAAAGAAGACTTACATTTTGCTTGAAAATTAATCCTGGGCGTAGCAAATATTAGAAAAATGATAAAAAGTAAGATCACATCCTTTTTTTTTTTCCCCCACTGTGAAATTATACAAATGATATTACAACATTTCAGAGTATTTTTTATAAATAATTTTCACTTTACATTGAATATTTGCACATTAATAACTTGGGGATTTTGTCATTTTCAGTGTACTTTTCTTTCATGAACACTGTGATAATTCATAATGAGCATCTGGTATCTTTGAAAGTACTGTAGACTGTGCAAGTAAGATAAAAAAAAATTATTTTTGTAGTGACTGCAAATGAAAGACCTCATTAATCAACTAGATTCCATTTAAACATTAGCATTAGAAACTTCAGTATGTCATCATGATATGTTTAACCCCTCAAATGCTGTGCCCCTCAAAGTCACCCCCTGGAACATGTGTGACAGTGTTGCACAGAGAATACGTACCCTGAGTTAACGAAATGTGTGCTCCAGGCTGAGAGCAGAGCTGAAGCCTCCTCCTGGACACATTCTCAGACCTCTTGCTGCATTTACTAAAAGCACTATTTGAGCACTGATGGGAGAGACAGCTCCCTTTCCAAAACATTTGGATGGGTTAAGAAACTGCTGATTCTCCAGTAAAGGGTATTTATGGAGCTAAATGTGGATGGATTTTTGTATTATAAAGTTAGCCCAGTAATGCTGACTGCATTTGCCTTTCTCTGTATGCGTGTGTGTATTAGCATCTGATTTTATAACTCTTTGAAGAAATATTTGAAGTATTATAGAAATGTACCACTTTTCTCTGAGGAAGCTATGGAGGTATTTGCTGCATTCCATGGTAAAGGCTGAGATGCACTTTGCATTTATTAGCCATTCAGCCCCTGTTAATTCTGAAATGTATAGTTTGGGACCATATTCTGGAAACACCATAAGCGAAAGGGAAAACAGCCTGAAACTGTGTATGTTTCAACTCAGTTTAATCAGGAGATATGAGAATAAAACACAAAGTTCCTTACTTGCAAATTATCACAAGGTGTCAGAAAAGATATTGCTTGCTGTATTTTTTTTTTTTTTGTAAAAGAAAGTAAGCCTGCTGGAGGCATTAAAAAAACCCCTAAAAAGGTCTACATTTTTCTCAGTTTGGTGGGTTGCATCTGTATATGTCATACTCATCTGCTTTTTCCTGAACACTGCCGAGCCCCGCTGGATGCAAAGTTGGATTTTGCCAGCCATTGCATCCCCACAAGAGACAGTTATTTCAGAGGACCAAGGGCTTGGAGGTCATTGAGCTCATAACTTGTTTTCTGCTTGCTTAGGGCTCTAAGGAAAAGAACAGAGACCTGAAACAGTGTCAGGCGAAAGACACACTTGCCACTGGTTAGGTAGCCACTGCCAACGGTGCGGTACTGGGTTAAACTCAGATCCAGCTGAGCAAAGCTGTGGCTTCCCTAAAGACCTGAGTACTTTTGAGGACTGAAAATTAATGTGATCCATGCGTGGTAGCATAGGACATGCACTTTATACATGCTAATATAAAATTCGTATTCCTGTGCAATCCCAAAGTGCTGTTTGTAAGTTAGGTTCTCTTAAAATCTTTATTTATGCTAACTTCAGCTGGACACCACAGCTGAGAAGCTGCTAGGCAGAGAAGTCCATGGCCCCAAGGCAACCCGTAAACCATGCCTCTTGCACTGGAATAGGCGGGAGCTGGGACAAACACTGTCCTCACACCCTCCCCGAGGGAGCACGCTTACCTCCATCACCCACGCAGTGTCATTTCCTCCTCTGCATTAGCTTCCCATGTTATGAGACAACAGAAGTGTCCGTGCGGACAGGCAACTTGTGCTTGATTTATTGTCGCTGATGCTGACACAAGTAATAAATTCCAAAGAAGATGAAAATTGCCTAGCAAGAATGATTCAAATAACACCTGCCTTCCTGGGCAAAGGAGCACTTATTTGCTTCTCCTCCACTGACAACATATTCACTGACCTTTACAGGAACGGTGAAAACTGCACACATGCCAATATTTAAGAAACTAATGCCTTTTTATATCTTGTCTCTAAACAAACATAAAGGAAAGAGCAGGATCTGTGGTCTGGCACTTATTATATGGCAAAAATATGAAGATTAACTCTCCTACCAACAAAGGGTAGAAATCATACTTACTTAATAAAAATTTAAAGGTTTATTAGAATGATATAGAAGATGTATCAATTCTGAAATGTTGATGAATATTTTGAAATGCTGTGTTGAATAAGTGATTTCTGTAACAGCCAGCCCTCTCAGAAAAATACCAATAAAAGTTTCTGTCCACAAATTAAATGCGAGTTGCAATTCTCCCAAGTGAATGAAATTAAGGTTTGAAGTTGAAGAGCAGTTTGCATCTTAAAACCACAATACCTCATTGAGCACAGTTGATAGTAGCATTCTGCCTATTTGCATGCCTTCTGGGTTTCAAGACAGGAAATAATTGTTGGAAATGTAGTATGTCTTTCTGCATCTTTATAGCTGGAGATACTCCTATATAAAAATATAGACGAATACTCTTTTACATCCAAAGGCATGCAGAGACAGTGGTACCTCCATGCCAGAGATTCAAAACTCAAGTTGAGAAGGTGTTGAGCAACCTTCCTTCGCTGGACCCCCTTTGAGTGGGAGGCTGGACTGGAAGACCTCTGGAGATCCCTTCCAGCTACTTTGTCCTATAAGCTCCTGAAACACTTTGTGCTTCCTTGCCAGTGCATGCACACATTGCTTTAAGAATTGTGTGATTTCTGAAGGAGTTAAAGGGCTAATAGATGATGCAAAGGAGGGGTGAGGGGGAAGTCAAAGGCACAGATTTGTTAGGGCTGTCAACACTTCTAGTACCTCTCTACCCCCTTTTTTAATTAGGACCAAAGTCTGAAACTGAACCTCTCCAAGAGTGTGAGGAACAGTGCTGTGTAAAAGGTGTAATGTGGATACGTGAAGCTCTCTTCAGGGTGGTGCTGTTGGTGGGGAGTGCTTATTTTCTGGACCGGTCTTACTGACAGCTCAGTGGAGGAGCAGCAATGGAGAATGCTGAGCTCTGACATGTCATACACCCAAGAGCAGTCCTTCGAGGAGTGAGATAACCAGCATGTCACATAGCCACCTCATGGGCTGATCTGCTTCCTGTCATGTCCCAAAGCAGCAGGCAAAGGAAGGCAGAAAGATCACCAAGACTTTTATTTGTTCTCCCCTTCTCAATTGCACCATGACTGCTATGTCTAAGAGGGTGATATGCTTCAGCCATTAAAAGGCTGTCTAGTGATTTTATTTCCTCTTACAGGGACCCTGTCTCTGCTAAGTGTATTCTTTTAGTGCACAGATTTGTTAAAGGTGTTTTGTTAAATGCAGAGTACTGTTTGGCTATTTTCTTTCTTCTTTTTTTTTTTACCCTCCAGGATTTAAGTCAACACAGCTATAGTCATGTACAAGCATTTAAGCAATTAGTACCAGGTATGTTTTAAAATAAATGGCAGTATGTTGGCTCAAGGTAGAAATGCTGGCATAGAGACGTTCAGGTATGGGTGGTACTAAGCAATACTCAAGGTATTTTTTACTATTTTGTGATAAGATAATATGATTTGAGGGAAATCTCTGTAGTTGGGTCCCTATACCTTTCAGCTGTGAGAGCTTGAGATAGCTAGAACACCAAAATTAAAAGAAATGGTCTGCCAATCTCTTCAGTCCCAGTAGGGTTGGAGATGAACAGCACTTCACACAGCTACAGCTGCGCACCAAGCACATGCTTTTCTTCATTTAGCACTTGGGACTGACCAAATCTGGAGTCTGATGGACTGCTCAGTAGATGAGTATAAAAGTTCTTTTTTATCATAATTTGCACTGCACTGTTTGGTCAACTTCCATTATAGCTGTCTCCTATGATGATAGATAGCCCATAACATTTGAGGCACCCAATATTCCTTCCCAAATTAAGTAAAGGAGGAAAAGAGCTTAAAATATTTATAATGAAAGCCTGCATATCAAGTTACAGATAACCTCAGTTCTGAGATGGAGTCAGATATCCTCATTTTTCTTGTGTAATTCTGGACATTTTGGTATAAGTCTGACACAGGTCATAGCCCATGGGTTTCTGAGCAGGAGGCTGATAACACTATAAGTGGTGACTGTGGGACTGAGAGGTAGGAATATCCTTTAGAGTGTGAGTAATAGACAGAAATGTTTTCTACAATGACCAAATATTATTTTTCATCAGCCCTCTAAAAAGTTTCAACCTGCCCTAATTTTCTCCATTGAATCTAATAGAACTGGATTAAACTACAGGGGAGATGAGAACATAAATTTGATTCCTTTCATTCCATGTAATATTAGGGTTTGTATTCTTTCAAGCTGTAATAACCTCTAGACTTCAGCAAAATTGAAAACCTTTAAATAGCCTTTCACAACCTTTCAGCGTAGTAATGAAGTTTTAAGTGCTCACTGGGGATTTTCAGTTCAGAAAAATCTAAGCAGCAGTAGATATTAAAATCTAATGTTTACTTCAACTCTTTTACAGCCTAATGGGTTTTTCTGACAGTGTAATTTTTAAAAGGTTGGCTTTCATTTATTAATATAGTATACTCACCCTGGAAATCTTTCTTCTTTAAGGACTCTGGTGGGAGCCTTATACTTTGTTGGAGCACCTGAAAAGCCAGCTAGAACAGGGAAAAGAGAAACTTGCTAAGACCCAACTAGAACAACAAGCAGGTTAAAAAAAAAAAAAAAAAGCCTCATGATTTAAACACCACAGGAGGCAAAAAACAAATTAAGGATGTAGATTCCCTGTGTGCACGTAATTACAAGTATGTGAGTCACTGGAGTCAGCACGGTTGCTCATCTACCTAAAGACCTAGAGAGGATGTCTGGCTGTACTCAACTCGGAGAGTAGCTAAACGGATTTTATTTATTTATTTATTAAGCTGTTGCTCAAGGGGGTAGCAGTGGGGAGAGAAAATTGCAGGGTGAATTTACACTGATTAAAGAAACACAGTCTGTGTACACAGGCGTTTCTGAGGCACAGTGTGGGACTGGAAGGATTCTGGGTTTGTGTGCTGCTAAATTAGTGGAGAAAAGAGGATCTGAATTTCATTGAGACAATAACAGTATAATTCCCAGAGGGATATTTTTCATTGCTGTATCACTCTGTATACAATGTTTTATACATATATGTTTTTATTATGCATACAAACAGTTATTAGTATTTGCTGGGAACATATAGTAATGTGACAGGGAGCTTTGCTTCCTTTTATAATAATGTATTCAGATGGCACTTAGATATCTTTTGTTGATAGTTTTTCATCTTAAATCATAAAATAAAAGCCAAAGGAAATACAGAAATAAGGACATAAGGAAATGATCTGAAATTCTTGTATCTGACAGCTAAAACTCCAGTGCTTCTAAAGCAACAAATTACAGTATGTTTTAATTAAGAAAATAAACATGTAGGAGAGGGAGGATTTGCTTATGAATATCTCTTAAGTACATAAACATATGCAAATGAAAAAAAACAGGTCCCAACATAGACATATATGTAGTAGCAAAACATCCCATGGCTGTTTTCTAATTTCTAGCTAATTTTGACTCATCAGTGTGTGCTTAACTTTAAGAGCATGTTTATTTCTATTGGTTAAACAAAGTGCTATTGGGCTAACTACCCAAGCCACCTACTGAAATTGGCTAACTACCCAGTGCCCCAAGCCACCTACTGAAATCCCTGTTATAGGTCCTTGTTTACCCATTCAGACCAGCGCTGGCTTCTCAGGGAAAGGAGCTTCCTGACTTGTCTATGATGCTCTGCTGTTGCTCTCAGCCGGTACTTCACGGAGAAGTGCGAGGTGAGTCACAGATTGGTGGTTGCAAGTAAGAGCTAAAGACTGTTACTGAAGAACAGAAATGCCTGTACTCAGCAACTTGCTTTTCCAGTTCTTGGCATACTTCAACTGTTCAGCACTCCTTGCTCAACAACAGCAGTGTTAACATCTCAGAGGATGTCAATTGTCGAGCAGCGCAAAATGGCACAACTCTTCAATCTTCCCAAGATTGAAAAGAGACTAGAGGCTTTAGGTAAAGGGAAAAGCATACAGAAGCCAGAGAAGTGTTCACAATATGGGGAGAAAAGCATGAGAGAGAGAGAGAGAGAGAGAGAGACAAAGCATACACTGAAAGAGGTTTGAGAGAGACATTAGTGGTTCAGAAAATGCAGTCATACGAACATTGCAGGGAAAGTTACTTCATGAGAAAGTCTAAGAGACTGAAACGTGGAATTTCCCATTTCATGTGTCATGTGATGCTCAGGATTAAATACTTTTGTTGGCTGAGACATTTCCAAGGAGTCATTTGAGCCCCTGTCATGGGTATGGTTGGGGCTGCTGCTTCTGTGAGGGATGAAAATCTCTAGTCAGCTTTTCTCCCTGTCTCCAGATGTATGAACTCTTTCTGACCATGTGAACGTAGCTTTCTGGAGCAGGTATGGTATAAGAATGCAGTGCCAGTGGAGCAAGACTTTTAGTCTTTGCAGGCAAAAGTCCTATTCAAATGACTCTCCCATGGATTTATTTAAATCAGTCTTGGGCAGATAGGAGAAGGAAGAAAACAAAAGGTTAGGAGGAAGAGGCAATGGCGACAGAGAAGGAAAGCAGGTTAGAAAGACTAATTGAGACCTAGAAGGAAAAATGACAAAATGGATTACCCACACCTCTGTTCTCACAGAGTAACAGAAGGAAGCAAGGGAATGAACAAAAGGGAAAATGTGATGCAAAGGAATGATAGTTGAGGGATACGAAAAGCTCAGAACAGCTGGTAACACATGCTGGGCTAGCTCCCTCACTTGGTGTAACTCCACTGATTTTGTAGGTGTTTGTAAGTGCTTTACCAGAGCAGGCATGTGTGTCAGACCCACAGAGGGGAGCAAACCCAGGTCTACTTCTAGAGAAGTCAAGGTGATGTCCTGGCCTTTCCTTAGGGTTAAGACATTGGTGTTCGGTCCCTGCTCTTGGGAGATTTGTGTGCCTCTGCCATTCCCCACTGGTCTCCAGCCCTGTGCCCCAATGGAGCAAAGCATGAAATTCAGGCAGACCAAAATGAAAGCACCAGGCAGCACAGTGGCAAATGAAAACACTGCTGATGAAGACAGGCTAATGGACTTCAGAGAGAATAATCTGAGGTATTCATGCACATTGCTGCTTTGAAATTAGCTGTAACCACTAAGGAAAAAGACCAGGATATCACTGTGGACAGGTCACCGTAAACCTCTGCTTAATATGCAAATGTAAAGCAGTTGATTAAGAAGCAATCCAGCCAAACTGGTTATCTGAGGAACTGGATACAGAATAATACTGAAAACATCTGCAGTGCCATAATTTGAAAAGATTCCCTTCTCCCTCCAACTCTATGCTCTTCCTCAGCTCAAGCAACTCTGTCTTGGAAAGATATAACAAGAGGGAGGGGCTTCAAAAGACAAATTTCCAGTGTGGTTTAAGACAGAGCGAGATTTTGGTTTGACCAGATGATCTTTCAAGGTCCCTTCCAACCTGGGCTGTTCTGTGACTCTATGATTTTGAAATGAGAAGAGGCTGAAAAATATCAGGACTGTTATATAAGGAAAGGGCATTGCCCAGAAGAGGTAGTTTACTCCTGTGCCCCCTTTTGCTTAACAACATATGTGAGAAGACAAAGTAAATCTGAAAAACAATGAACTTTAAAAAAGAAATTTAAAAAAAAAGATTATTTTAAGCAGTATATCCAGTCACTAAAGATACTTCCAGATCCCAGGAGCTGAAACAAGAATTGAATATTTGCATGGACAATGAAAACCTCTATCCTATCTCCAGATAGGATGCTCTTTTTACACAGTTCTTACTAATTGGGATTATAAAAACTGAAGTTGTTGGGCATGAACCAGCTGCCAGGGGCATGTCTCCATTGGAGGATGGCGTGCTGTGCAGATATGACCAAATCAACTGAGCAAGAGGTGGGCAGATATCTCACCCAGAATTGCACTCTCTGTCACTCCAGGCACTATGTCTTCATGACATTGCACTGTGCCAGCTGCCTTAGAAGTGACAATGCTAGATATAAACTTCTTTTTTCAGAGATTGCCTCATATGCCTTGCACTTTTCTCTGATTTTAGAATCGTGAAAAGACAGACTGAGAAAAGAGTTCAAGATCATCCTAGTCTGTCTCTCTTTGACAGAGCTGGACCAGCAAAGCCATGTGTCCTCATGCATATTTGTCTATCTTTGAGACGAAAGCATGGACATTCCACAGCCTGCTCATCCACCACTGTCATGAGAAATAGATTATTTTCTTTGTTTTTAAAGAAGACTTTTTTTGGTGCTTGCTATTGTCTCTTTCAGTCTCATGAAATGATCCACTGTAGAACATTCCCATTTCTCTTTCCAGGTGCCCTCCAACAATGTACAGTTTTCTTGAGTTTCTTCAAAACTCAGCACGGCATTTTAGCTGGAGATTCTTCAGTGCTGGATCATTATTTTGTGAGCATCTCTCTATGCTTCTTGACCTCTCATGACAGCATTTTTGAAACAACAGGGCTTTGGTTTTTAACATTAGTAAGGTGGTATGCTTTTTAAGTTTTACACTCTGTTCTGTCATGCACGTGTCTAATGGAAATATCAGAGAACAGCAGACTCAGGTGCAATGCACTGCAGAGCCCTGCTTGATATAGTCCTCTGTTTGACAATCAACCACTGGTAGCTACATTTAAACTATGCTTTTCCAGCAGTTATACCCAGCCTGAAATAATTTCCCACAGAACAGTTTTCCCTAGCTTTCTCATGAGGTGGTGTCAAAAGCCTTACTGAAGAGAAGGTGTGTGACATCTACTATAGCTTCCATTTCCACTAGTCATTCTCCTGTCACAGGAATAAATCAGATTGTTTTGATGTGATTGTTCTGACAAATCAACTCAGACTGTTGCTTATCTTGTTTTCTTTTCAGGGCTTATGAAAAGTCCTTTGTTTAATTGTTTGTTCCACTGCTTTTTGGGGATTCGAAATTGAGCTGGTAATTCTCTGGCTTCTCCTGTATAAATATCAGCTTTCTGTTGGACCTTCCCAGTTTTCTAATATCTCACTAGTCACCCATGAATCCTCAAAGATAGTGGGTAATGATTCTGACGTTGCTTCAGCCAGATCTTTAAATACAAGAATTAAGCTAATTACTTTTTAACCTCTTATTTGCCTGCATTAACCTGAGGTATTACCCCACTGTCATTGGTATTGATGACTACCGTATTGTAGCTGGCCTCTGTAGTAAAGACAGATACAAAAAAGCCATTAGCTTTGGTCTTCTCATCACTACCTGTTGATAATTTTTCCTTTGCAATTTGTGTTGCAACACAATTTTTCATCGCTTAGTATTACTAATGCTCTTGAATGATTTCTAGTTATGCACCGTGTCACTTCATAGTTGTATCTTATTTAATGCTTTTGTGAATCTATTTCTATCATCTTTTTCTCTTTCTGTAAGGCTGTCTGTAAGCTGACATAATTTTTTCCTCCTGTATGTCTTCAAGTATTCCTGGTAAGTGAAAAGATTATTGTTTACTGAACTCTCTCTGTTAGTTTCTCCTTATTATAGTTTGCTCTTCTGCCCTTAGTACAGTCATGTTGAGGAACTGCCATTTCTCCATGACTATTTTTCCCTTTCAGCTTAGTTCCTGGAGAGCTGAGCAGACAATTTTTTGAGGTTATCAATATCTTGAAGTCCACTGGTTTCTGTTTTGTTGTTCTTTCTCCATAATGATGCTCACTTGAACTGTTTTCTACATTCAGGTTTTCAAATGACTCATGCCATTAGTTAGAATCAAATATGGAAATACTTTGTTTCTGGAGGTTTCTCTGCCATCTGTATGAAGTAGTTGTTGCCAGAGCATATGAAGGAGAATGGGATTCTGTGTCCTGGTATATCCAGTTTCCATCAGTTGCCTGCATAGCTGAAATGATTGAGAGGCGCCAAGTCCTTTCATTTAAATGATTCTGCTTATTGCTCATAAAAGCCTCTTCCACCAGATCATCCTGTTTTGGTGAACTTTAATAGATTCCCCACTACATGTATTTCCCTTTAATCATTACTTAAGAGCTCTTCAGCTGCTCATAAGGCTTCTGCATTCTGGGATCTCAGAGCAAATAAATACGTCCTTAATATTTGAAATATCAGATCCTTCCTTTTTCCTCTACCTGTACTTCTTGAGCAAGTTTTGTATCACCTCATATGCTAGTTCTGAGAATGTGATTGGATTGAGCCCTTTGGGCCAAGTAAGCAATAAGTTTGATGATGTACGAAGACTTCAATCTTCTCTTGTTTATTCCACATACTTGTGTGTTGGTATGCAGATGTCTAAGATAATCACTGAATTTGATCCATTATTCTCTTCCTTGTCTTGTCTCTGATCCTATTTCGAATAGATCCATCCCCCCAAAATGTTATGGCCTGACCATAGAATCGTAGAATAGAATCATAGAATCATTAAGGTTGGAAAAGACCTCTAAGATCATTGAGTCCAACCGTTGACCCAACGCCACCATGCCCACTAAACCATGTCCCTAAGCGCCTCATCTACACGTCTTTTAAATACTTCCAGGGATGGGGACTCAACCACTTCCCTGGGCAGCCTGGTCTAATGTTTAACCACTCTGTCAGTAAAGAAATTTTTCCTCATGTCCAATCTAAACCTTCCCTGGTGCAACTTGAGGCCATTTCCTCTCGTCCTATCGCTTGTTACTTGGGAGAAGAGACCGACACCCACCTCGCTACAACCTCCTTTCAGGTAGTTGTAGAGCGTGATAAGGTCTCCCCTGAGCCTCCTTTTCTGCAGGCTAAACAACCCCAGTTCCCTCAGCCGCTCCTCATAAGGCTTGTTCTCCAGACCCTTCACCAGCCTCGTTGCCCTTCTCTGGACATGCTCCAGCACCTCGATGTCCTTCTTGTAGTGAGGGGCCCAAAACTGAACACAGTATTCGAGGTGCGGCCTCACCAGTGCCAAGTACAGGGGCACGATCACTTCCCTCCTCCTGCTGGCCACACTATTTCTGATACAGGCCAGGATGCCATTGGCCTTCTTGGCCGCCTGGGCACACTGCCGGCTCATGTTCAGCCAGCTGTCAACCAGCACCCCCAGGTCCTTTTCTGACAGGCAGCTTTCCAGCCACTCTTCCCCAAGCCTGTAGTGTTGCATGGGGTTGTTGTGGCCGAAGTGCAGGACCCGGCACTTGGCCTTGTTGAACCTCATCCAGTTGGCCTCGGCCCATCGATCCAGCCTGCCCAGGTCCCTCTGCAGAGCCTTCCTACCCTCGAGCAGATCAACACTCCTGCCCATCTTGGTGTCGTCTGCAAACTTACTGAGGGTGCACTCCATCCCCTCATCCAGATCATTGATAAAGATATTGAACAAGACCAGCCCCAAAACTGAGCCCTGGGGAACACCACTCGTGATCGGCTGCCAACTGGATGTAACTCCATTCACCACAACTCTCTGGGCCTGGCCGTCCAGCCAGTTTTTACCCAGCGAAGAGTACACCTGTCTAAGCCGTGAGCTGCCAGCTTCTCTAGCAGAATGCTGTGGGAAAGAGTGTCAAAGGCCTTACTGAAGTCCAGGTAGACCACATCCACAGCCTTTCCCTCATCCATGAAGCAGGTCACCTGGTCATAGAAGGAGATCAGGTTAGTCAAGCAGGACCTGCCTCTCATGAACCCGTGCTGGCTGGGCCTGATCCCCTGGTTGTCCCGCTCATGCCTTGTGAGCGCCCTCAAGATGAACTGTTCCATAATCTTCCCTGGCACCGAGGTCAGGCTGACAGGCCTGTAGTTCCCCGGATCCTCCTTCCGGCCCTTCTTGTAGATGGGCGTCACACTGGCAAGCCTCCAGTCGTCCGGGACCTCCCCCGTTAACCAGGACTGCTGATAAATGATGGAGAGTGGCTTGGCGAGCTCCTCCGCCAGCTCCCTCAGCACTCTCGGGTGGATCCCATCCAGCCCCATAGACTTGTGAGCGTCCAGGTGGCGTAGCAGGTCGTTGACTGCTTCCTCTTGGATTATGGGGGGTTTATCCTGCTCACCATCCCTGTCTTCCAGCTCAGGGGGCTGAGTACCCTGAGGATAACTGGTCTGCCTGTTAAAGACTGAGGCAAAGGCGGCATTAAGTACCTCAGCCTTTTCCTCATCTTCGGTGACAATGTTCCCTCCCGCATCCAATAAAGGATGGAGATTCTCCTTGGTTCTCTTCTTGTCATTAATATATTTGTAAAAACATTTTTGGTTGTCTCTAACGACAGCGGCCAGATTGCATTCTAGCTGGGCTTTTGCCTTTCTCATTTCCTCTCTGCACGACCTAACGAGATCCCTGTACTCTTCTTGAGTCGCCTGCCCCTTCTTCCACAAGTGGTAAACTCTCCTTTTTTTCCTGAGTCCCAGCAAGAGCTCCCCGTTCAGCCAGGCCGGTCGTCTTCCCCGCCCGTTCTTCTTATGGCGTATGGGGACAGCCTGCTCCTGCGCCTTTAAGACCTCCTTCTTGAAGATCGTCCAGCCTTCCTGGACCCCTTTGCCCTTCAGGACTGTCTCCCAAGGGACTCTCTCAAACAGTGTCCTGAACAGGCCAAAGTCCGCCCTCCGGAAGTCCATGGTTGCGGTTTTGCTGGCCCCCCTCCTTACTTCACCAAGAACTGAGAATTCTACCATTTCATGGTCGCTAAGCCCAAGACAGCCTCCGACCACCACATCTCCCACCAGTCCTTCTCTGTTTGTAAACAGCAGGTCGAGCGAGGCACCTCCCCTGGTAGGCTCACTTACCAGCTGTGTCAGGAAGCTGTCTTCCACACACTCCAGGAACCTCCTAGACTGCTTCCTCTCTGCCATGTTGTATTTCCAGCAGATGTCCGGGAAGTTGAAGTCCCCCATGAGAACAAGGGCTAGTGATTGAGAGACTTCTGCCAGCCGCTTATAGAACGCTTCATCCGCCCCTTCATCCTGGTTGGGTGGTCTATAACAGACTCCCAGCAGGATATCTGCCTCGTTGGCCTTCCCCCTCATCCTTACCCATAAACACTCGACCGTATCACCATCACAATCGTTGAGCTCTAGACAATCGAAACACTCCCTAACATACAAGGCCAGATAACTCCTGTTAACACATATGTATACATACGTATCCATGGTGGCTTGCTTGCTTTGTCACTTCTCCCTCTCAGTCCCAAAGATGGCTCGCATAGGCTTTACTGGCTCATGTGCAAAGATTGACCTCTGGTGGATTAGAGGGGCTACTGGTGTGACCCATTTGGGCTGTTCCTGCATCTCATATATATCTATACATTTTGGAGCTGAGGTTCCTGAGAGTGGCAGGGGAGACCCCACTTGGTGTTTTCTGCATCTGTATGAGCTGGAGCCTGATGGCTCCACAGGTGATCTATCTGTCAAAGCCTCTCTACTTCATTTGTCTTGAAGTATAAACCCGAGAGTTTTAGATGTGTTTTATTTATAAGTACAGCCTGGGGAGGGAAGTGCAGCAAGTGGGAAGCCAGGAGGAAATAACTTCTGTGCAGCTGCATTGGATGTCCTTCTGCATCACCCATTCACCAAATCAAAAGTGGTGGTTACTTGTGGAAGAGCTTGTCAGTAGCTGTCTGGAAATCACAACATGGTCTTGAGCTTGCAATGTAGACTCAGAACTTTATTTTCCCCTTAATGTCCCTTTTCTGTGGATACATCTGAGAATTTTATTCTGGACAGCATATGCAGCCCAAGCAATCAGTATGCTTTACTGTAGACTACTCTCTGTGTTGTCAAATTAGCTTTGACACCAGTGGTACAGCATTCACCTTTTCACCCTCTGCACTCTTCAACCCAGCTACAGCAGTGCAACAAGTGTGCGTCCAGCACAGTGTAAATCAGCATGCTTATTTTTAGATTTTTTGTGTCTTATGTCTTTGTTTTCATAGGTATTTTAATTTCCACAATACCACATCTGTGGGCAGTGTTGTCTCCTGCTTGGTCTTCGGGAGATGGTGCATATTCATTTCCAGGATGGTATAAAGAACACGGAGCAAAACCAATGACGTGAAAAATTCAGGGAACACCTGGGTTGCTATACTGCTGGTGTGTCCCCTCCAGGCTGTCAAGGAGAAGTGCCCAGCTCAAGGTGTGCCCAAAGAGGTACCTGCCCCTGGGCTGCACAGCTGGAATTGGGCTCCTCTCGGAACGCTTGGTCCTTCTCAGGCTATCAGGCAGCCCCATGGGAGAGGAAGACATGGGGATGGATGAGGAGGTTAGATCTTGCCCAATTGCCTTGTGGTGAGAGCGGTCACCTCATCCTGGAGGGGTTTCTTTATGTCAGCAGAGGGAGGAGAGGAATCCAAGAACCTCTTTTCTCCCACTGACTTTTTCAACCAAGCAGCATTCCCCTCTCACCTGCTTGCTAGTTTTGGAGGGGGTTTGCATCTTTTTTTTTTTTTTTTTTCTTTCCTGAAAGTTATATCATTTCTTTAAAAGAATTGATTTTTCACTGAGGGCTGCTGAGAAGCATATTCGAGTACAGGAGTTGGGTGGACATGAAACTGCTGCTGGTCCTCTTTTAACTTTGTCTTCCCGCTGTTAGAGATTTATTTTTAAAATTGTGTGTAAATACATTTCACATGCTACTGTGAAAGATCGAGTTAGTTAAGAACCGCATGAGCTGCTTTTATATTACAGGCTTAGATTGGATAAATAAGGGGAAATTCCGGGTCTGGGTAGTGGTGGTGGGGGAGACCGAATTACAAGCAGTAAATGTTGCCAAATCCTATACATTTTAAACAACAAAAAATGATCTTTTTAAGCTCTTTTCTTTTGGCAGTGCATTGTGTTGAACTGTTCTGATGGACAAGACTACAAAGCCATGGGGAAATTCTTCAAAGGTCTGGCACAATCTGGAGCCTTGGTGTGCTTTGATGAATTTAATCGTATAGAGCTGGAGGTAATTGTAGTACCAGTTTCTTAGCAAAGTTGGTATTCAACGAAAGTGACAAGCTTGACAACTTCATTAACAGTACTGACATTAAACAACATTGACTGAAGCTTACTGCTAAACGAAAAAAAACCAATTTTAGTACATTTTAATCAAACTCAACTGGTTGTCTATGCCAAATCTGTCCTTGTGATTTTTTTATGGTTTCTGCATTCTCTACTGTAAATGTAGCCAGAGAAATATTGCTGTTGCAACCTTCTGAGCACAGTGACAGAGGGAGGTTTGTGGCGAGACATTGTATTTTGTTCGTGATAGATTAGCGTCGAGATTTCTCTTCCGCACTGGTATGCAACCTGCCACTCATAGTGTTTTGAAAGACAGGAGTTAACTTTCATCTACAGAAAGCTCACAGCCAGGGAGAGAGACTGCTTTAATACCGCATTTATTACCTTGTTGGGGAGGGAGGGACAACAAAAAACAAAAAGCAACCCTGCAAAGAGGGATCTGCAACAAATGACATCTCTGGGTGTTTTTTTTTTTTATTATCCAGAATAGCATTTAAGAAGGTAATTTATTACACTTGCACAAAGCATAATTAAATGGCCATATAGGGAAATACTGCATAACCTATTTTCTTGTATAAACTGAGGCGATCTGGTTGATCTTTTGTAGATCTTACATTTTTCTGATTTTTTTTCTTTCTTTTTAAATCACAGCTACTGGCAACCCTTGGTAGAAGGTATTGACATTGAATTAGGTTATAACCATTCATTTAAATTTCTGCTTCTGTGGTAGCACAGAAACAGGCTTTAAAAATACAATATGCTTGCTGTATTTTCCATTATCTTGTGTTAGACCATTAGAGATACATAGTTATTTCTGGAAGATGCTATGGCTTTAGCATTTTCATTCACTCAGCAGGTTATCATTTGATGCATAGGGAATTTTCCAATGCATTGGGAAATTTATTAGCTTAAGGGTGTGATGGATTTTTGTTTCTATTACATTTAGTAGCACATTAAAACATCGTTTTAAAGTTTAAAAAAAAATGTACTGGTGTTTTCAAACCAAAAGTGTGTCAAAGAGCTTGCTTTGCACTTCCCTTCAATGCTTTTTGTAGCTGTTCAGCAAATGTTGACCCTTCGGACACTGGGTCTGAGCAGGTGCAAGTGTAGGAAGTTACATCTGGACTCACCCCCCACTATGTTTATTATCAGCAATTTGGGTGGGCTGGCAGAGTGGAGCTGTCAAACAATCCAAAAGGAACAATAGTATAACAACTTTGCTAGGGTGGACAAAATTATAGGATCATTTCTTCCTTATCGCTGTTTGCTCCTCTGCTAGACTTTAGAAAGATTTTCTCACTAGATTGCAGTACCATGAAGAGCAACTGTGCCTGCATTGGTTCTTTTTCAATAAAAGAGCAGCGTGCACTCCTTTTTATATTAGAGTGCAGCATACACCAAGTAAATGCCTGAGTGAGATCTCTTTTGCCTTTGTGCACTTTTTTCCTTTGCCCACTGACAGGAGATCCCTCAAGACCAGCACTAAGCTCCTCTTCATTAGAACGCAGTTTTCAATTTAAATTTTAATTAGAATGGATGACTAGAATACTTACCATTTGCTGTAATTTCTGCATTGCACTAATCAACAACCAGAAGAATGCTTCTTGGTTTTATTTCTAAAAACTAAGTTCCTTTTCTGCAAAAGGTTTGTTGCTGGCAGTTAAAATTATTTTAGCTCATCCCATATAGTTTCATTTTTGAATGGGATTCATGCTTGCAAAGGGACATTTCTTTTTCCTTCTTTTAATGTAAGGTCACCTAGAACCTGGATTCTTACATTAACTTAGGGCTAGGGTGCAGTTAAGGTTAGGGTTAAACTGCATACATGTGCAGTCCTAAATGTGCATTTTAGCACCTTTATGATCCATTATGATATATTATATTATGTTATATTAATATATTATCAAACACTGGATGTAATGGTATATACTTGATGAGATTCAACTGGAGGATTACGCCTCTCCAGTATTGATTTTACTTGTCTTTTTTACCATTATTTTTTGTTTGCTTTTCTTTTGAGACCTAGGTTGAATTCTAGATATCTTCAAACTAGAAAATAAACCAGTAGGAGAACTAATTATTAACTATGTGGTGTTTCTGGTCCTCAAACTGCTGAAGAAATTTATTTCCAAAGAAAGACGTGCCGTACAAATGGCAAAGAATTTTATCTAACCAAAAGGCAATATACCTGATTAAGGAATTTCTCAGCCTCTGGCACCCAGAGGCTGCCATAGGCAGAGTGAACTGGTACGGGATAACTTTGGTAGAGGCCACCCAGCCATTTGAATGGTCTGATATCATTTGAAGGCTTTTATAGCATATTTAGAACAGTGTCTGGAAATCCATCAGAGGCCAGTAGGTATCTTCTTCTGGTTCAGGTTGCTGGTCAATCCCCACAATCATTCCCAGCCACCACTCATTATCACTTTAATTGCCTGGCAGTAAGACAGTTGGGTCTGTGTCGCAGCACTAACATCAGAGCTGTGAGTCAGGAAAGACTTTTGGGGTCCTGAGGCTTTTTCATGTCCTAAAAAGAACTCAGATCTAACACAGCTCCTAGTCTGTAGACTTCAATTGCAAAAAAATATTATCTTTACAACATGTCTGGTTTTTTTCCCTCAGTCCAATACCATGATGTCTGCACAAACTCGGCTAAGCTGCTATCATCCACTCTTGAATCTAGAAATGCACAAAGTTATTCATTCCTCTGTAAGTGTTGAAATGGATGACATAAAAACACAGAGACTGTATATGTCCTGTAGGGAGAACCATTGGGAATTCCACTGGGAATTTTGCCATTAAAGTGAGTAGATCTAAAATTTTGCCTCATCATCTTTAATTGCTCTTCAAAAACTCTAATACTGTCACTCTTAATTTTGTATGAGTATTTGCGCAAGAACATTCAGAATACACAGTGGGGTTTTCGAAATTTCTAAATATTTTTAAAGTCACACACTTGAAAATTTTCTTAATGACACACTGTAGGAAAGAATAAATGGCAAAAATGAGAAATAAAATACTCCCTTAGAATTCTGAATACTAAGATCTAAATGACTATAAGTTTACCACGTGTGTGTTATAGGGCTTGAAACCGTGTCACAGGAGTAAGTATTCACAAGAATTTCAGAGTGTAGAGGAAGCTAGCTAATATGCCACTGCATCAGGCCAGGTATTATATTATAATGGATCATACAATTCAAATAACATCAGAATTTCTCTCGTTTCATAGAAAGATATTATGCTGTTTCTGCGTGCTTAAAGAAAGTACACTTTGACACAGCTATAATCACAAGAAGAATAATACTCTAACAGGAAAATGAAATAGGATATTATCATGCTGGTAGATAACAAAAGATAGAACTCGTCTTTTTCTGCAAGTGCATTCCCCAAACTAGAGATAAAAACGGTGATTTAATTTCTGTAATAAATATTCTAAGAGAGAGAAATCCAACCTTTTGCTTTCTGACCCCAACAATATTTGTTATTCATAATAAAGTGTTTGGATTACTAGCCAGTGGAAAAAAAAATAGCCTCGGCTATTTTTCCTTTTTTTTCTTTAATCTGTTCATTTGTGTTCTGTTTGGGTTTTTTTACAGTGCCTGAATAAGTAACATGATTCCAAGTGTGGAAACAGTAGCTATAAGGGAGCTATAGAGAAATAAGCAATACAGTCTTACAGTATATATCAACAGTATTTCTTTGTCATTCTCCTTCTGGAGCTCCCATAGGGTGCCACCCACCCAGGTGCCCTGCTCGGAT
This sequence comes from Aptenodytes patagonicus, assembly GCF_965638725.1. Classification (NCBI taxonomy): domain Eukaryota; kingdom Metazoa; phylum Chordata; class Aves; order Sphenisciformes; family Spheniscidae; genus Aptenodytes; species Aptenodytes patagonicus. Next base: position 53,044,870 of record NC_134949.1, read on the forward strand.
GTGAAGGGGAAGGAGGCATTGTATCAGTCCATGCAATCACCACGAAGGCAGCGCACCTGGATGAATCTGGTTTTCTCCAGATAGCCAGCAGAAACAGAGGATGCGTGCGAAAGCTGTTTCACACACACTTTGAGTAAGCTAGTGCAAAGATGGTCACGTTATGAAGTAGTCTTGAAGAAGGTGGTATCCATTGATGCAAAGATTTCTTCAGACCACCATTGAGCTAGTGGTTGGTCTCAAGGTATCTAATATCTGCTTTGTTACTGGCATTTATAAATAAGAGAAATTGGTGGAATTATCTTAAAGGAGGGCTTTACTCCCAATTCACATCAGGTAAAACAGGAAATAAGTCTCTTCTTTTTGCCTCCCTACACATGCTTGATTTGAAGCCCAGCATGTACTTTCCCTCATTGCCAATTTTTGTATCCCCATGTCCAGCAGCACCCTTCTTTTCCAGCTTCCTAACCTCACCTGCCCGTTCTCTGCCACTGATTAAAATCCAGTTTGGGTTCCTTATTTCTATATTATCTTGTAGAAGCTGAAGCATGCACACAGGTTCAGATTTAACACTATCTTCATAGCCACGTGCTCTACTCTGGGACAATGAGAGAAATGTTAATTTGAAATTTGAAGGTCCTCAAAAGATGACTTATTAGTGCTTCCTCCCACATCTGAGGAAAAGGACAGATTCTGCCTGATGCAACCTCCCCTCTCAGTTGCCCCAGGGCAACTGTCTGCTCCCAGGAGTACGGTTCAAGCTGTCACACTGAGATCTACAACAGTGACCTGTGTTGCATGCAAAGACTTTTGTATTACAAGATCATCTCTCACTTTTGGAGACATTAATTTTTAGAAACACAAATGCACTTTACTGGGAGGTGCTCACTTCCAGACCAAAACCAATGAAAGTAAGACAGCTCATATTTTTTTCTTCGCTGAGACAGAGGTAAGGGAAGATCCATCCTGCTCTCAAGTGTGATTTCCTGATCTGTAACCAGCTCCCTCACCTCCAACCCACTCTGGCACACCGATCTTTGTGCATTCAAAATATTGGTAAAATAGATTCCAGTGCCATCCCCAGCTTTTCCACCATCCTGAAAAGATGTGACACCCTCCAAGTATAAGATGTGGCTAACTAAAGGCATTGAGTTGAGCAGTCAGAGTGCTAAGGGAATCTTGCACCATGCCCATACTGCTCAATGCTGGTCCTGTAAATTTTGTGCATGAATTCTTTCAAAAATGTGCTTTTCCCATCAGTCAAACATCTTCTGGTGCATATGTCTGTATATCAATGTTGGTTGTCTATTTTTGTGAATTTTACAATACTTGTTTATTTTATGGTAGTTTGCAAGGCTGTTCCGTTTTCACTGCTGTTATTTGACATTCTCTTCTGCAAGGTATCACTTTACTATTGTTCTTTCTTTTTTTTAATGTGCACATGTTCACACAGCAGCCTTGAGAACAGCATGCCGTGATCACTTTTCCTTCAAATAGAGGGAATAGCTGACTTTTCCTATTCATTTTCCAAGTGTTACTTCATAAATTCGGCTAGTTTGTAACGACTGAAACCATCCTGGGCAGGTTCTGCTGTTTACTTATTTCCATAAGCAAACTTTTAAACTAATTTGTCCTATTTCTAACATTTTCAATACTCTTTCTTTGAAAGCTTCAAAGAAGACTCAGCATAATCAAATTAAATGCTGAAATCCCATTTTTTCTTACGGATTGTCTTGATGTTCATGACTATGGGGATGAAGCGTCAGCTATTTATAGATTTAAAAAAAAAATTAAGTATGAAAACACTTATCCTTAAAAAATAATTATACTTAAAAATAATCCTTTACTATACCCTTCTAAAATTCTCACGCAAAATACCTCTCACTATCTTTTATATCAAATGTGTTCATTTTAGAAGACTGAACACCAAGCATCTTAAGATCTAGCATCTTAAGATGGATCTGGACTTTCTTCTGCTACTTAAAATTTTATGCAGTGCAAAGAGTGTGCTCTGGGAATGTTTGCCAGCATCTTTGCTAACAATGCAGAAGGCAGAAGAGGATTTAGATCATTTCTCCAAAGCCCTGCACTAGCTCTGCATTACTAGTCTTGGTAAAACTGTTTAACATATGTGTAATAAAGCAACTTGAAATCCTGACCTTACAGCAATCAAAGAAAGCCTGGCCATTAATTTTGAAGGCATTATATGCTCTCTTGCTAATTTAGCAATGCATGTTGGCATGTGACTAATGAAGAGAACTACTCAAATTGGTTTACTTGACTGGGGTTTAGATCTGTGCAGATTTCAAATCGTATAGAATATATGTGCTTTTAAATTCATTTTTCCCTTGTGACTACAGTCCTATAAAACATTGAACCTTTATTGGACAGTTGTTTTGTTTAGGACAACGGTCTTATCTTTAAGTGAACAATTCACATATCAGAGTGGTATTTTCTTCATGGACATATTGTCAAATTTATACTGAATTCCACTTTAAAATCTATTCTTCCCTTGCTATATTTTTGCACATCTATTTTATGTTCAAGGAGTAGATATTCTGAGTGGCCCAAAGATAATATTGTAGCAGAATTTTTCATTACCCTGGTCATTTTAGGTCTAGCTGCACACTACTTTTTCAAACCTTTTGATTATTTGTCATTAAATGTATGTGAAAGTTGCACTCAGGTAATGGGACAGATACGTTTATAGCATGTAAAAGACTCACTTGCATTTCAACAATGTATTTGACTATGCTGGTATTTATTTCAAGTATATAAATTTCCCAAATTGATGACCACACATCTGTGTTTATATTTCATCCTGGTGAAAGGTTGCAATATTTTCCTCAAAGAAAATGCATCCCATATTTCGTTTCCTCATGCAGTTAAGGTTGAGGGAGGGGCTTTTTTTAAACTAAGAGCTCAAGATAATGTTTATTTTCTTATTTGTTTATTTGTTTAAAAGAAGAGTTAGGTCACTATACTTAAGTTACTGCCGTGCTTCTTTGAAAGTGAATGAAAAAACAAGCTTCTAGTTAACTTGAATGTTTGAAAGGATTTCTTCTGAAAAGGTGGATTTTTCTGTTGGAATTTTGTATTTCCTTACCTTCAGCAGGGCCAGACTTTAAAGGCCTGAAAGCAGCTCCCATTTATTTTTCTGAAAGTCCCTAATCAAGTATCCAAGAAAGAAATTTGACCCTAAATAGGGATTTCTAGGGCGAGGGGGATTTGTCTGGGCAGTCTGCTTCTGAAGGAAGAAAGCTATATTCTTTCCTCTCTTGAAAGGCAGTTGATGAAAGAAACATAAGGAATGGCTTGGCAAAAGGAAAACAAAAACGTTCTAAACTGCAGGTAGAAACAATATATCTTCTGATAAAGCTAATGTCGCTTTGTGTTAAAAGCAGAGTTCAGATTGCCGGGAGTTACACTCTTTGTGTGATGATTTCCTACCTCACGCCATCAAAGACTTGCAAGCACCATGTTGAATAAACTACCACTCGAAAAGAAAACCAGGGGAAAAAAAACCCCTGAAGGTAAGAGATGATGAACAGGTGTTGCACTGTCTTTTACAGAGAGCAGGATGCAGATTTCGAAGAGCAAGGTGATGGGGGCAGAGACATGGTGGGGTGGCGTGTTTCAGCCACCACAGTGCCTTGCCTCAGAGCAGAAACACAGCACACCTTTGAAACACTGGTCTGATATTCAAGCAAAAAGCCCCCCAAATATCATTACCCCAGAGAGAAACTAAAAGAAGTATTTGGACTTGGTTTTTTGTGCAGAACAAGGATGGACCGTACACAGCCCCAGCCCGGAGCAGCCTCTGGGGTGGCTGTCCTGCTCCAGGGGGCTGCATCCCCACACCAGGCAGGGGGCTGAGCCCTCTCCCCCACCTCCAGGCAGGACGGCTTTGGGAGTGACACCCTGCCCTGGCAGAAGCCTTCCCTACGGCGTGGAGACAGCCGCTGCCAATGGCATCAGGGAGAGGAATGACATCCTGAAGGCAGTGGGAGGAAAGTGTGATACTGCACTGGAGGCTGCAGAGGTACCCCAACCCCAACTAAGTAGTTGCCTGTTTCCCTTTTTTTTAACGATTGCTTCTTGTTTGGTCTTTTTTTCTTTTTTTTTTTTTTTTTTTGAACCACATTCCTAACCAAGATAGTCTGTGATGTAAAAATCAACAAAGCAAAATCCCAAACTTCTGAGTAAATTTTCTATCTGCTACTCCAGCTTCAATAAGCTAATAGCTCCACCTCAAGTAAGTCATATGTTTTTACCTATTACAGCTTTAAGGAATAGGTTATATTTAGCATGCTCATATTAAAAAGGGGCTGTTTATCTATGTTCTTTTTAGTACAACATAGGGAAAGTGATTAAAAGTAAAAATAAAATGGAATATTTATTATTTTGCCCATTTGTTAGTTACATTTGTTTTTTGCATCCTTGGACAGAGTGGAAAATAAGTTTGCATTAATTAATTCAAGCAATTCTCTGTTGTACTATCCAAACATGATGTCTAATATTTGCAGCCTATTTCGGCTCTCAGAATGGGTGAAGGGAAAAGATACAGATATATTTGAACAAGTGTAGTGATAAATTAGCAGGGGATCTTTTAGGGGTGAGGGGGGTTGTGGTTTGGGGTTTTTTTTGTTTGGTTTTGGTGGTGTTTTTTTATTTCCTGGTGTAATTGCCTTCACACACACATGGAAAAAAACCTGCAAAAAATAATCACTGAACTTCCTCCTTGCTATCTGCAGTTAAGTTGGAAACAATGCATTCCCTGTACTTTTTGCCCCTGCCCTGTATGACAGCACTATATCTTTGATGCTAGATTTCCAGTAGGTAACCTTGTTACTTTGATGAAATGTCTTTGAGATGCGGGTTCACAGGAGAGAGTTTGCTAGTCTTACTGTCATAAAATGGGAATTTTAAAAGAAATAACAAGAATGTAAGCTGCTTGGTCTTTAGGCTTAGGGAAGGCTTTGCTTCACTCCAAAGCCTGCAGATTTCATGCATAACCCAAATAGAAATTATTTTCCTATTAACTAGTTCTCTTTTCCTGACTATTTTATTTTATTTTATTATTTTATTTTATTTTTTTATTTTATTTTATTTTATTTTATTTTATTTTATTTTATTTTATTTTATTTTATTTCTTGCTGGCTCATTTCAGAGCTGTGTCCGGCAGCCTAGTACAGAGAGCACGGCACATCACCACTTCTCTCCAAATGCCACTGCCACTCTCTAGGTTGGAAGAAGAAAAGGACCCAGTATGGCTCCTACTGGGATCCTACCAATCCCCAGTAGGATGTCAGGATGGTCTACTGGTGAGGGTTGAAATTGTGGGAGTCAGCAGAGTTCTAGCATCTATTGTAAACAAAGCCACCATTTCATTATGTGGCTTGTGGCAACTCACCAGCTTTTCTTTTTAGCAGTCAACTTTGCTGTTAAATTGTGGAAAAGCAAAACCTTGTGGAAAGACAAATATTTCATCTAAGCTGAATTGTCTCTGGTAAATAATTTTTTTAAAGGTAACTTGCTTAAAGTTTGCCATTATATTCAGGAGAGATTTATCAAACCTTTTTCTTGTTTCCATGTGTAATTTTAGAAACTCCAACTAGTGAAACAATTTTAGAGCTAAATAAGTAGCTCAGCTTCACTGGGGAGTAGGTTACAGAGACTGCGAGCACTGACAGTTTTGCTGAGATAGTTTCATGGCCCTCTAGCACAAAGTGATGAGCAAAGAGAACACCAACTCTTGATTAAAAAAAAATCCACTTATTTAACTTTCTTACTTTTAGTATCAATTTAGCCTTCAAGTAGCCAGTGTGAAAGCAGATGCAACATTGCATATCTTGCTGGTATGCATTAAGCCCTTGAATGCTTTCATTTTAATTTGGAGCTGAAGTTTGACTTAATTTAAAGTTTTCCAGTCTTATAATTATAAATTGGATGTATTCCAATGGCTAGTGTTATATCAGATACACTTTTAAAATGAGTTCCAGATTTTTATTTCTTGTTGCAAGATCTGTCTCTGCAACCCATGGGTGACAAGAGTAAAATCTGTCCTCGTCCTCACTGGAAATATGAAAGTTAATTTCCAGACATAGGAAGCGTTGGTTCCCAGCAAAACAATCAGTGATGTCAGCTTGCCAAAATTAACTCTTCATGATGGTGGCAGAGGGCATTTTACTTGGAGGTGTCTATTTTATACTCGCATTCCCTATTGTCTGCTTGTTCTCAGGAGGAACTGGTGGAGTGACAGAGCCGACTTCCTCCTGCCCCACTGCCAAAATGCCTTTTCTGACCATTACGGAGAAAATAGTTCTGTGAAACTATTTCAGTTTCAAGTGTGTTAGCACATTCAATCATGACATATCAACTACTTCTTTACAATAGAAAGCTTCCTTGAACATTTATGCTGTGTTTTTGCATTGCAACCCGGCTTCATTTTTACACGTGAATTCATAGATTTAGCTTAAAAAAACTCCACTGTGCAGAGGACTGAAGGTTTCTGGGATGAGGGACTGGGAGGCAGGGAGTAAATGCCCTCCCGCAGGAGCACTGACCACCTCCTCACCTGCTGCTCCAGGGCAAGAAGCACCTCTTAGACCTCTCGGCGCCTTACACAAGCACGGAGCAACACGTATGTTTAAAACTAGAACCAAACCGAAGGCCCTGACAAAACTGAGCGCTCCAACGCGCTCCCTGCTCTCCCCCTGGAGAGAAGAGCAGAGAGGGAATAAAACATAAATGGCAGGTATCAAATGTGATGCTGAACACGTGGCTGGAGGGTATACCTATGAGAGCTATACTATATACTGATAAAGAATAATAATATATATATTATTATAATATACATAAAATAAAATTATATATACAAATATATATTAACAATATGTTTGATTTCCTATTTATGCTATGCAGTAGTATTATTGTTAAAAAACTAGTATGATGTGTTGTTTAAAAACAAAACCAGGCATGTTTTGTCAGGATGATTTAAGACCATATACAGTAAAAATAATCTGTCATAGAGAAGAATTAAACTTTGGCTGGAGACAAGACTAGCATGCAATCATCAGCGGTTAAGTACCGGCAGTGTAATGCATTACCACCTGTCAGAGGAGCTGCCCTAATTGCCCCTGTGTGCAGGATGAGCCTGGCTGAACTGGGAGGTGAAGTGGGTTGGTCCAAACCTCAATAAAATAGGCTGAGGTTAACGCAGTTGGGAAGAAGTTTCAGCTGCTGCATTTTGGCTCATCATTGAGCCATCATCAGGAGGAGCGGCTGAGGGAACTGGGGTTGTTTAGCCTGGAGAAAAGGAGGCTCAGGGGAGACCTCATCGCTCTCTACAACTACCTGAAAGGAGGTTGTAGCGAGGTGGGTGTCGGTCTCTTCTCCCAAGTAACTAGCGATAGGACGAGAGGAAATGGCCTCAAGTTGCGCCAGGGGAGGTTTAGATTGGACGTGAGGAAAAATTTCTTTACTGACAGAGTGGTTAAACATTGGAACAGGCTGCCCAGGGAAGTGGTTGAGTCGCCATCCCTGGAAGTATTTAAAAGACGAGTAGATGAGGCACTTAGGGACATGGTTTAGTGGGTGGTGGTGTGGGTTGACGGTTGGACTCAATGATCTTAGAGGTCTTTTCCAACCTTAATGATTCTATGATTCTATGATTGGGGAAGTCTCTATCAAATCAAAGTTGGGGTTTGGTCACTCAAGGGAGAGGCGGTAAATTATTAAGCTGTTGTAATTGGTCTTGTTCATTTGAGAGCTTGCCTCTGTTGGTGCCACTGTGGGTGGATGGGAACCGACTCGTCTGTCCTGCGGATGCTGAGCACGACATGCGGGTGCAATGTTGCCATTTCTTACAGCCCACCGACTTGTACAAGGTTTCTATGGCTTTTTTGGTTTGTTTGTTTTACTAGTGTTGTTCCCCCACTTGTTTTTGGACAATCAAGAATAAGTTTCCTGGTGTTCTTCTCTGGGGAAATCTACACAAGGTTTTCTGGGAGGAGAACCATCCTAGCAAATCACCGGGAAAAAACGTGCCTCTTAGATGAGCCAAACCCTGAACTGGGATTTCCACTATATTTAAACAAGCTATGATCTCCGCATATCAGAAAACACATCTCAGTGGAGACTTTATCAGACATACTCAGTATGGCCCATTATGGTTGGCGATGTGACCCTTTAAATCAAAATTATTTTAGGAGGCTATTTGTTGCTGGAAATGAAAAGTGATATATTCTAAATGGGCTTTTAAACTAGGGAAATAAAAGACTCAGTGCTTCATTGCTGGATTTGGAAACTCTCCAAGGAAGATTTTTAAAGCTTATATCTTGTTTATAGTGTGTTCTCACTCACATATCAGATAAAATGTTATGTTTTCTTACCTTAACAGTTACTGATGAAAAAATTTAACAAACAGCCTAACACAGGAATTTACAAAAAATAATGTCCAGGAGGATATAGAAGACAGTTCTATCCAAGATGAACAGTGTAGCTCATCAAAGTAGAAGTATTTCATTTTATTTATTTTTACCATCAGTTTGGATGTAAATTTATGAGGCTCACACCAAGCTTGAATTCGGTTCATTTTGTCTTATCTTTTTTTAAGACAAGAAAATGAGAACAAAGCCATTAATATCTCTGGTTCATGTTTTCCCCAGTTTATAATGACATACCAGGAGACTCATAAGGACTAGAAATAAATGTCTGCAAAAAAACTCTGTGTTCTTTTTCTTCTTAGCAGGCAATTGAACAGTCAGAGTTGACTTTTTACTTCAATTTGTGTATGAAAAAAACCCCTGTATAAAACATTGAAGATTCTATTCTAAAATCAATCAAGCATTTTCCTGACATGAAACCCCCAGTTCAGATCCACCTTATGTTGTAAATGATAAAGCAGGAGCAATTTCACTCTCCTGTTACAGTTTTGAAAAAAATTGTGAACTCTATGCAATAAGGTTTTAGCACCTATGTTCTGAAGGTGTAATCCTACAAGAGTAGCAATTTGCCAAACTTGAGTAATTTTTTTTTTTTTTTAATAGAGCTGATGTTTTTGGTTTGTTTTGCAGGCTGAAAGTGAGGGGTGAAATGATGATAGAAAGGGGTTGTCCCTTATAGTTGTAGCTGTACTGTATTTATGAAGCCTTCTAAAACCAGAATGTACAGAGACGTCTTTTCAACAACTATTAAAAAGTTGCTGGTGAATGGCCAACAACTACCACATTGACCTGCAGACTAGAAAGAGGGCAGGGGGTTGCTCTGTCCAGGCTGAAAACAAAAAATATGGGGTTCGTGGAAGAGGCAGGGCATTATCCAAAGGATTTTTGTTACTTACAGATCTCCCTCACCTTGAGCGCATGCATAATAAACTGTGTCTCGTTAAGGAATCTCTTTGCTGAGCATTTATTCCGTGTTTGTAACATGAGAGGTGCATGATTTCTGGGTTAAATACAGCCTTTTTGGTATCTATTGTCAATTCTATTTACAAACACACGGCTGCTGGTTGGTTTTAGTTAGGCCAGACTTGGAAAGGTGTAGCTTTTGGGCCGGGGACATCATGCACAGCATTCTCAATAAAAGTAGCTAAAGGATATTTTTTTATGTGATGCCTCTTTAAATCCTTATAGATTTTTAAGGTGAGACTTTGCAAGGAGGCTCTATTTATAAACAGATTATAAGAGATTAATAGCTTTTTTTACCTAGTGGTTAACCAAATCTTACAGCATACCTCCTGACACGTTACTTATGTTGATTCTGTTTATGTCCTCGTGACCATTTGTACTTTGCAGCTGCCTTTTTCTTCACCTCATAAACATGTGGGACACTTTATGCTCATGCATCAAGTACACTGAACCATTAAACTCTCCAGTAATCTCTTCCAATTTGTATATAAAAATGGGACCATGATGTACTCCAGGTGCACTGAACCCCCTGAGATTCACCCCAAATAATTCTATGGCAATAACAGAACACCCGCCTATATATAATTTATGATAAAATCTTCCCTGATTTTGAAAGGTACTGTAAATTCTGTATTAGAAGCATTTTAAGTGATGATAATGTAAAAAAAACCCGAAAAAGCTGCTCCCAAACACTATATAAATCAGGTCTTTTTACTGCGAAATGCTCTCTAACTAATTCCTCTGATGAGGAAATCATTGTCTAGTTAACCAAACAGCAATGCTGGAGCATAAAAATGTAAATTGTATAAGTACTACTTGAAACGATGGCTGTTGCTCCATTTTGAACCGGGGAAGAGAAAGAATAGTCTAGTACCTACTGGGGCCTGAAAGATGAGATCTTTTTCCCAGTATTGCACTTTAGGTAAATCACTTAGGCTGGGCTACATTTCACCTGACTCTGATCTAATATTAAGATGTCTAAGTTTGAGCTGATGACTTTGCACTGCCCTGGCAGGAGAGGCAGAGACGGGGATGTTTCCAGAAGGTTATTCAGCGGATGAGCCTGGGGCGACATCTAACTTTAGCTACTCAAATTAGGGCAGACAAACATCGTGCTTTGTTTCTCTGACTCATAGGATAATGGCACAGAGAGGCTGGGCAGTAAACGTGTTAGTATAGAGAGGTACTCAGGAAGCCTGCTGTTGGAGGCAATATCAATATCTCAAATGGGTAAACAGACAGATTTTGCCAGGACATTCCCAGACAGGAGAGCACTTCTAGGGGTTCTGGGATTTGTTTTGGTTTATTTTTAGGGTCTGTTTGTTCAAAGTATGAGTGAGGCTTTAATTGAGTGGGAACTCAGGAGAATAAAACTCCTTTGGTAAAATAATTAACATGACTTTAATTAATGTTGAGTAATTAATGTTACTTTAATGTTAAGTGAGAGAAAAGAAATTTACTGCTCATGCCCTGATTGTGAATTAACCGCTTTTGTGGGAACTTTAAAGAAATGTTTATGATTTCATTAAGAATGTAAAAGTCTGAAGCTGCTGAGCTGCTGTGAACTAACTCACCTGGAAGTGAGGAAAATGAATCGGTAGCACCAGATTTGCACTGATCTGGCTCTTCTTTATTATTCACATACCTGATCAATTTACAAAGTTCCCACCCCACAGTCAAAGAAAATTCCTCTTAGAATAGGTGTTATCAGATTTGTAATAACTGAAAGCAGATTGCAGTATTCACAGAAAGCTAGGATTTTTATTTTAGATAAATATTAAATAGGAAGTATGACATTTAACACTTAAGTTTGTATACATTTTTATATCACCATTTTATTATCATTTTTGATATCCCTGTGAAGCTGTTTGAAGAAAAACCTTTCTTTCAGTTAGAATTCATTTTTCTTCTTGATTTGCACGGTAAGAGGCATAGTTACTTGTATTGAACATGAGTATTCATAGCAACAGATTTCAATTTCACAAGGAAATTCCAAGTATCTATAAAGAACCTTAATAAGATATACTTTAAATTCTGAGGAGGGCACTGTCTAGTCTGGAGCACAGTTTAGTGGTTCTGGAAAATAAATTGAGAGAAATAAATTAAAAGTTAACTGACTTTTATTTAATTATCATGTCGCTAAAGTTTTAAATGGCAGATGTCACTTGGAATAGATCCTATTCTCCAGATCCACAATCAAAATAATCAATAAAACATATTCGCTTCAGTGCTTTCTCTGCATGTAGAAAATAGAAATTCTGTCTCTCGTCTGCAACACGCGGCTCCTGATTCTTTTGTGTTAAAGGTGCTGTTTTCCATGGTGAAAATTAAGAGGAAGAAGAAAATGTTTTCTGTATACCCAGCTGTCTGAGCCTGCTCCAAAGAGCCGGCTGGAACCAGCATTTTCACACAGATGCAGGCAGCGATAGTCAGATGGCTCCGTAAGAGCTGCTGCTCAGTTTTGGGTGCAGTTCTGGCCGCACTCAGGCTGTGATTTTTCTGTACAACAGCACTGTCCTTTATCACCTGTATAAATCCCAGAAGGACTAAGAAGGGATAAGTGGGAGAGGGGGGTGCACGCTCAGGATTTCATGGGAATAGCAGCCATTTCTATACTATCTGTCTTAAAATGGAGACCAGTCAGGGTTTTCTCATTCTACAGAGAGATAATTTTCTGCTTGAGATCCTGCAAATTAATTGCCAAGTGTCTCAGCTATCCCAAGAGAGGCTGCGGAAGGTGTGTTGATAGTACCTGCAGATAGCTGGGAGAGATGAGCAGTTAATGGGATTCACCAAGTCACCTCCCCGACGGGGGAACGCGCTTCCGGCCTTAACTTAAAAATCAAATTCACCCATTGGAGAAGCTCTCCAGTTTTGCAGGCTAAGAGTTTCTCTCCACACCTGGGATTTCTAGGCTTAACTGCATGATTTCTGCACAAAGGGGGGGCACTTGGTCAGGCCTTGTCCCTGTCACCGCAGCGCAAGTCCTTGGGATAGCCAGCGGAGATTGCCCCGCTAAGGCTCCGTCCTGACCTACTCCTAGGGATGTGGTTTGGGAAGGGGTGAGAAAGTTCCCTGTGGTGATGATGTATGCTGTAAAAGATGAACTTAACCGAGTATATGTTTCAGGGCTACCTAAGCAATGTGCAACGCTGCACCCAGCTGCGTTGAAGGAAGCACTGGACTCCCCGCCGTGTGCTGCCGCAGCGGGTGGGAGCACTGCCTCTATTCCTCATCAGTCCCAGGGATGTATCAATTAAATGCCGGCAAACTACTGTCTCATGAGACTTTACTGGCGAGGCTTGTAAAGTGAATGAAGGAGCATCTCCCATTTTAGCACACTGGTGCCTGTGAAATCTGTGACCCCTTAAGAATCAGGGTAATTTTGCATAGCCTCTGCCCCGCTAGGCTGTGGAAGTAATTCCCCACATACACAAACCCGGTGCCGCTGCAGACTCCAGCAGATTTCCATGGCAGGGTCACATGATTTGGGAAGGTTTAAAGAACAGTGGAAGCATCTGCATGCACAGGGCTGACAGCCAGACAACAAGGTAAGATGCTAACATCCGCAGGTTGTATTCAGCAGTGCAATTCAGTAGAGAGCAACCTGAGGGGGTTCAGCAGACCGTGGAGTGCAGAGGTGTTGAGCATTCGGGTAAAGTACGTGCAGCCAGGCAGACAGGCCCGTGTAGTAGTGATTTGGGTGAAAACATAAGTGTGCTAGAGATTTCTTGTTCACAAATTTTACTCAGAAAAATATATATGAAAGCAAGGTCACTGTCAACAAGTAATTCAAGCAGAATGAAAGCCTTAAGAATTAACAAATCAAGATTGTTTTTTGGATAACAAATAAGAGGCTCTTCTCATCTTAATATTTTTATTAATGCCAATGAGATTGGGTGTCTAGCTGGGGCTGAGAGACAGGGGTGATAGACACTAGACTGGATCAGCTGAACATAGAGAGAAATGTTGCAAATCAATTTTCCTTAATACATGGACATGTATACCAAATGTTGTGTTATTGCCATCCCAAATGAGTGCCTGTAAGGCTTAGCAAATACTGCACTTCTCTGTGTGTGTGGATGCCCAACGTGTCTGATGAAATAAGAAATGTTTCAAGCTCTCATCTGCAAGTGAAAATGAAGTAAAGTCTTTCTCAGGTTTGAAAAGTTCAGTTCTATGAATTTTTCAAATCGTCATTGCCTTTTCAAACCGTTCTGCACCTTCTGGGAAGATGGGTTCACCATCTCATGGTTAAGCTTGTTTACATGAGATTTAAGGTTGGTCTTGCAGGCCCGAGGGGCTCAGCTAATCAACTGGACCACGTAGTGAAACGACCTCCAAACTGTTAGAAGTTCACTCATCACTACTCCGCAACGAAACTAATGGATATGATTATGTCTTTGTTTGCAGCTGGGGAGGGGGCCAGCCGTACTTGGCTCTGCACTATGTTTTGTACCATGCCAGGCATGATGGGGCCCCGTACCAGGTTCTCCGAATCCTCCACCGAGCCTTTCTCTCCGCTTCCAGCCACCTTCCTTGCCTGCTCTCCCGGCTCTTCCCAGCTTCTGCTTCCAGCTCCGAGGCTGTTGTTAGTCCCAGCTGGGGGACTCCACACCTCATGGGCCCCAGCCAGCGTGTTTCAATTACTAAAGCTAACAGCTGATTTAACACATTTCCCAATTATGATGTGCAAAGACGTCATGCAAAACAACCCCCAAACTCTGTAAAAGTTTTGCTTTTACAGAAATAGCAATGGCAAGGACAAAACTTTCCAAGAGGCAGGAAAGGGGACGTGAGAAGAAGGCTGACAAGAGAGATGTGAGGAGTTGGAGCAGGACTGTACATCTGAGCTGACTTGCCTTGTACTATGGCTGGGCTGTGCGAGGCATCTCTTTGTATCAGCCACTCCAGCAGCTGTTTTTGGGATATGTGTGTGGGGAGGAGGACGTTTTAGATGTCTTAGCCTATTTCCTGCATGGAAAATGAATAGACCTTGGAAATTTAAGATCGTGTCTCTGAAGAACCTTGCTAGCTTTTTCCCTAATCACCCTCTTTCACACCCATCTCCTCCAGAGACCCCTTTGTATTTGGATCTTCCCTGCCAATGGGCTAAGGATGGAGTTATATATGTATTTGGCAAATAAAGGCACGGTTGACATTGCGTCAGAGAGCACAGGCAGCAGCTCTTCACAGAAAGTTACCTACTTGACAAAAAAGGCCAGGGGGAAACAGTGGGAAGGAGCCATTTCAGCTGGGCTTAGCCACATCTTCTGTCAAACAAAGCATATGGAAGTATAACTAGTTACAGAAAGAGGACCCTAATATTTGCCTAACTTGGAGGTGAAGTTCCTTGGAAAAAGGGGAAACCAACTGGGATGAATCTAGACAAGGAAAACAGGTCTATACTAATGCATCCTTAATAGACCTCCCAAACAGATGAATAAGAGAATCTATTTTCTTGCTCAGATATATATTGTCTATGTGTATGTATATATAAATGTAATCAAAGCTTTATACCCTACTATGCCATGTTTTCCTAATACAATTGCCTACTACTGTCCTACCGAATTCCTGCCTCCAGCTCCTGCTCTCTCCTCTCCCTGGGAAAGATGGATTTGCAATGTCTGACAGGTCCACGTTGACCTTAATAGAATTACTTCCAATCTATGCTGGCATCGATGAGAGGGATGTCTTGTCCTTTTCTGTGACTATTGTCAGCAAACAATCATTCTTTCATAGTTGCTACAATATGTGGATGGGGAGTGTCTGGGATACTGTTGCAGATATCGGGAATTTGAAAGTGAAAGGGTTTTACCTATGTGAATCTAGTCAGTCTAATCTATAAGAGAAATAGAACACAGAATTTCTTTGCTGATCAAACTTAATTTCATTAGCTAATGAGTCATGTAATTAAAAGCAATGTGTCCATTTTCCTGTCTGGCCAGACAGCTCCTGGTAGGTGTTGCTGATGGCACCAAATGAAGGGGACCACTGATAGCACAAAACTAGTTAGAGAGGAACTGAATACTGATGGCCTCATTGCAAGTCTAGTTCTCTATGCTGTAGACATCTATAGCTTCTTTTTATGAAGTATGATCTCCATGCTGGGCACCTTCTCCAATGATAACCCTTAAGAAGCATGCTGTCACAAGAGAGTGGAGTGAATAGGAAATTGCTACGGATATTCTCTCTTCCTAAAACAAGAGGTATTTTACTGTGAGAGATATGTAAATCACAGCAGAGAAACTGGCCAGCTAAACTACCAGGGGGCTACATCTGGGGAAGAATTAAAGTAAGTCTCTTTATTACATACCTTACGAAGAGGCAACATTTGAGATGCAGCTACGACGATGGCAACCTCATGTCTCCTGCACCCACAGCCGCAAAGAGCTGCTCCTCGGGTCCCTTTTGGAGTGCCGCCTGCCCCTCAGGCTAGCTGCCCCAGAATATGCTAACCTCCCCAGAGGCTCCCTGCCTGTTTGAACAGAAAGTCAGGTCCCAAGGGCAGCTCCGAGGCAACTTTTGTAAGACAGTCCAATTTCCCATGGATTCTGCAGCTTGCAGTGCCTCCAACCTGCTGCTGCCAGGGCCATGGAGCAAAAAGTGAAAAGTTTGTTTTCTATACCCTTAGCCAACAGAGTCCTAAAGACATATTTTTTACCTTTTTGTGATCTTGCACAGAAGGAGATGACTTGCAAATATGTCCCTCTATGCTAGATTCTATTTCTTTATATCCATGATGTTCTGCATTGTGTATTTGCCAAGTAATTCCAGGTTGTAATTCATTCAAAACAAAGGGGTTTGTGTGGTGTTTATTCTTTAATGATTGGACAGTGGATTAGAGCAGACTTTTGGCAGAGATCCTTCAAACTTGTTTACATTTCCATCTGTCTCTGCATCTTCTTGAGGTTTTTCAGGTTATTGTGCATGTACCTTATTTCATATTCCTAAGAGGAACAGGCATTTTAAAAATTGAAGTAAATTAGATATTTCAGGTTTTGAAATTTCACACTTAGGTATTCCTCAGTGTCTAACAGGTAGTTTTTTAGTTGCCTTAGAATTCTGAACGCTTTTGTTTCTTCTACAGCTAATTTATTATGCCCTCCTTGAGAAAACCAGATTGCTTGTTTTTAGCCTTTAAATGCTTTCATATAGCTTTTAGTCGTTGTCTTGCATTAATGCGGTGGATCTATAGTTAGGGAGACTAAGAAATATTTCACTTTCATGTGTTGGCTTCAACACTTTGAAAAATAGATCTTAGACTTGGTGTTTCATATTCATCTCCATTTTGCTTCTGAACACGCATGGAAAAGTGGCATGGTAATTTAAGTTCTTTTGGCAGGGAATTTGCTAGTAGCCTTTACTCCTTGAAATGCATTTGGAAATGCTTTTTTATTGTTTGAAAAATCTCAAAGCATCATTACAGCCATGTAGAGTTATTAAATATATATTTTAATGGAAGCTATGAACTGTTATTTTCCCTTGGATGCACATCTGTATGTGTATGGGGAGGGGGTGGATTGACAGGCTTTTCTTCTGGAAGTTGCCATTCTCCTTGTTGATCTGAATTATGTTTATTATGTAATAAATTTCTCTTTTTTATGGTATGAAACCTCCCTATCGTGTGTTTATACTGCCTTGCAGCAACCCGAGTGTTTTAAATGTCACAGTGAGCAGCTGAGTTCAAGGTATCTATGTGATTTGATCACAGAGTAGTTTTCAGCTGTTTCTTTTGGGCATGATTGCAACCTAATCTCTGATAGGACTAAAGGCACACTGACAAACAAGATGGTTTTTGCCATTTGAAGTTTGGATTTTAGAGATTTTTGTGTGTTGAAGTAATATGGCATTTGTGATCTTAGAAATGTGAATAATGTCATTTTTACATGCTTTATCTGAAATAGTAGCATTCTTTCAAACTACCTGTTTGAGAAATCCGGGCTAGCTCTGCTAGCTCAAGAGGGGAGATCAAATTAGGACATCTCAGAAAGCTAACTGTTCAAATCAGGTTTATTTAAATGCCATTAAACTGAACAACCAGAAACAATTCACTGTTGAGAGTCTTTGGCATGTATATCCAACATACAATATGCACATACGCTGTATTTTGCTCTTTGTCCTTGCATATAAAGGTACATCATTTAAAAGAGATACACAGCATATACTTCTGTATTGCAGTGGTAGAAACAAGGGAGATGCCTATTCAGGTATCCTGCTGAAAAACAACAGCTTGCTGGTGCCAGCCATCTTCCATAGCTGCAATATCATCGCTAAAGTGTCCTTAGCTTGTTTAATGGTCTCAGGGGACACCCCCGCCAGGGTCCCTCTCTGTGCAAGCGGTTGTCAGCAGGAGTCCCATTCCTTACCTCTACCTCATTCTGATGCTGCACATAGGGAGGATGAGGCTGGAAACTAAGGAGCAGAGACAGGCACCGAAGAGGTTGTTTGGATCCAGGTAGGGCATCATCTGCTTTCAAAGCTACAGGAGAAAACCTCTCCAAAATGCAGAAACTTCCTGGTTCAATTTCAAACACAGTGTTGAAGAGATGGCGAAGTGCTTGACTGAGTGGACTGATCCAGAGTAGATTAATTTATTTTCCTGGGTGCGTACATCTATCTCTATATATACAATAAAAGCAATAGAAATGACGAAGAGTAATGATGTCTCATCTCATGTTAAAACAATGTCGCGTCCTAAATCTCTCAAGACAGCACCACTGCTCACTCTGTAGGTCATTCTAATGGCAAGAAGTTTAGAAGAAATATCCTTTATGGAGGGAAAAAGGGACAAACTTTTAGATGCACGGGTTCTTTTCTACTTCTGAAACAGAATCAGGAAAGGGTCTTTTTTACACCTATTATTGTTGTTGTTAAGCTGTTTGGGCTGAATTTTTTTTTATGTATTCCCTCCAGAAACTCTTACTACACAAGACATTCAAAGGTAGAAGAGGTAGTCCTGGCTATACAACAGATGAAAAAGTAATCAGATCAAAACCAAATACATAGAGAAGAATGGAAAAGATCTTTTTTCCTATGGCAGTGTAGCTCTGGAGCTGGTCCATGGTGCCTGCAGCACACTAGTGTCCTCTCATTAGCCTCCGGCTTTGGTCAGAAGAGGGCCCCCATTTTGTAGCCTTTTTGGCTCTTCCCTGCTCCGCTTCCTTTCAGTATTACAGTCTGTCAGGCAGGCTGGTGAGCAGAGTGGGCTCTGTGCCCCCCGGGGGTGGCAGTGCCTGCATGCCCCCTACTCACCCCGCTGGTGCCTTCCCATCCCCAGGCAGAGCAGCACCAGCTCCTTGGCCAGAGGTCTTTGGTAGCCAGGGATATCCGAGCAGGGCTTGTCCCACGGTGCAGCGCCTCACCTGGCAGCCGGGCTGGAAGAAAAAGAGAGGATGCAATGGTTTTCTGCAGGGACTGGCTGCATTCCCTCAGTTCCCAGTGCACAGGCTGAGACCAGCACAGGTCTGTGTTACGCTAATAAAGGGAAGACACACAGGCTCTCGCCTTCCTTACATACCACATCAGGCTTATCTCTGCATATTAAACAGGACTTTGTTTAGCAATCCAGGGCTATGAAAACAGTCTTTTTGTGTGAGTTGCATGTGCAAATATCTCATCTGGGCCTAAAAGAACACAAAATATGTGTATGCACAGTTCCTTTTTCACATTGTTATTATTGTCATTGCTGTTATGAGAGTCCACATTTAACATCAATTTGGGGTCGTTTCCCTGTATGTATTGCTTCCGTCCTTCCATGTACCCAGTCTGTCTGACGCTATTAGGTATGAGAAAGATAATCTTTGCACCTTTAATGGGTTACCTTTTATTTTAGATGAAAAATTATTTTCCAAAATAGATGGAATGCTCACTGTCTTTGATGCCAGCTCAGTACACCACCAAGTATCATCTTGGCTTTATCTTCACTACTCTGTGGTGGGATATCGAAAATAAACTGTTCATTTTTGGCAGTTTTTTAACTTGTCACCCTCAGAGATGTTTGAAAGAGACTTTTGATTCACAAAGTTTTATATATATTTTAGATGATGAAAAGCCAGAATTTTACTTTTATGTTTCAGCAATAAATGTGGAACCCTCTGAACTTTTTTTAAATAGCAAATCTTATTAATTGTAGATGAAGGATTAAAGGAGATTTAAATAAGAGAAGCTAAAATGATTACGTTAGCGGTGGCCCTGGCCACACATTCCTTATCTGTTGTTTTTTTTTAATTTTCTGTGCCTGTCCCACTGCATTCTGTTCTCTGATAGCATCATTTCTGACCTCTTCCCAGGGGTTGTTTTACCAGGTCCTGACCATGGCATCCTGAATGTATCCATCAGGGAAATCATACAGAAAACGAATCTGCAGCTGGTTCCCTGGTTCATTGGTTAGATAATACAAACCAGGACATCTTTCTATTTAATACTTTAAAATGTGAATGCAGAATTCTTTGGTTTAAGAAAATAATGTGAAAGCATTTCAGTGGAATCATATATAGCCTTTCATATCTTTAAACAGTTATTGTTTTGAACTATATATACACACTCTTTAAGCAAGCTGATAAATGGACCTCCAGGGCAAAAGCTTTACAAATGAAAAAGGATATCCCTGGAGAAAACCAACCTTTCCTTTAAATCCACCCTCCTCTCCTTCCTTCCCCAATATCCCACTCTCTTTATTTAGGAAAGCTGCAATATATTCCTCAGTGGATCTGCTACCTTTGTATATTTTTTAATATATTGAATCAATTTTATGTATTGCATGTTATAACTTCAGGGTTGTACTACCAGTCCTTCTGCCATCCTCCATTAGAAAACAAACAAACACACTTTTTTTAGGACATAATATAAATCTTGTCTTTTTAGGGGGGAGATTTAGACTATGCATAGCAACTGCGGTCATGGAAAACTGAATGATCGCTTGGTTAAGCATTTTATCTCCATAAATAAGTGTGATTTTTTTTGTCTTTGAAAGGTCTATGAGCAAGTGCTAGTTTGGTATGGTTTTATGTTGGTAGGAAGCCCTCTAGGGTGCAAAAACCTCTGCTTTGAAAGTACTTGCTGGATTCTTGAACAGCAGGAAGGAAAAGGTCTAATGGCTGAGCATAGAGTAGAGCATGTTTTCATGCGCCCAAGAACTATCACTATGGAGCAGTTGTATGGCAGATTTGATCCAATTTCACATGAATGGAGCAATGGCTGGTGTTTCAGAGAGCAGAACAGGGCTCCTGTAGTGAAAACTACTAACCACTTTAATTATATTTTCATGCGTGGCCTATTTTATACTGCAGTTTTCCTGAAAGGCTTACGATTTGATTTCTCAGATTCAGGAGATTAGTTTGGTTAGGGTTTTCTTTGAAAACTAATGGACACCTGGCAAGCTTTTTTTTTTTTTTTTTGCTTCATGTGTGAACATATGTTACAAATAAACCTTACCAATAAACCCTTAAAACTATTTTTAAATGTGATAATGAGTAAAAGGCCAGTCTTAACCAGCAGTATTCAATGTGAATAAGTGAACTGCAAAAGGCTGAGGAACTGCTTGTGATGAAGAGCCTGGCTACTGTTCATCTTGGTTCAGAAATTGTCTTGTGGTGCAGGACTGAAGTGGACAGGATGACTGTAAGCATACATGTGCATATCTATCTGTCTGTAAAGCAATGGCCTGGCCTTTCTGGATGGTTCCTGCTCGGACTTACAGGCTGGTGTGTCCCTGAGTAATAGCATAGTTAAGCGAGTTGAAGATCTGAACAGGATTTGGCTATGGGGCGGACAATAAATTCTAAGCCCGTGTTTCTGACTATATAAATATTGGAGGAAAAACTGTTATGGACTCACTCTATTTACAAAATGCATCTTCCTTGCAGTACAGTCCCTGTTAGTATTTGCTGTGAATTGGATAGTATAAAAAGATTATTTTGCAGTATAGTTAAATCTGTTTCTGAAACAAACTGTCATAAGGGAGCACAATGCAGAAGCTGTCCAGAGAAATCAAAAAGAAAGACATTTAGCCAACATGATTTTTCAAAAGGAAAACAAAATTGTGTCTCGAATCAGCAGTATATAATCATGAACAGACTCGTTTTCATAATGTCCTTGAAACAAATCTGCCATATGAGATGAAAACATAATGTATAAAGATACTGTGGCAAATGCAATGCAACAAGCTACTTCGGTATAACCTGGATCCAGGAACCTGAGACAACACTAAATAACAATATTAACATATAAAATGATATTGCTGAGAGAAAGGAAAAGGAATTAAGGAGGGCAAGGGAGAGAACATGTTGCCAGCAGTGAATTGAAGTGAGATAGAAAATGGGTGAGACAGATGATATAGGAAGAAGTTTCTCGCAGATGGTGGGAGCGTGGAGGGGGGAGTGAATGCTCCTGAGAGTAGCAGGCGTTTCAGAAAAGGGGGATGGCAGTGCCAGCTTAGTGGAGGGAAGGAGATCACAACAGCAGAAAATAATTCCACATTCTATTATATGCACGTTAAAAAACTGGCTGTGGTGTAATTTTGTGGCATGTCTGTGCATTCATCAATGAAGACCCTGGTTTTAGTTTTGTAGGGGCAGCTGCTCAGGCTCTCAATAGTTCTCCCACATGAGGATTGCCCGCTCACAAAGCACTGCAAATAATAGAGATTTTTTTCTCATATTTTCAGGAAGATAAAAATCTGTGGAGAACATGTTCATTTTAACGAGGTCACAGGTTTGCCAACGGGACTGCTCTGAGACTTATCTGGCAAGAATTGGTTTGTTTGGTGCAGGTCTTTTTTTCTGCCCCAGACTCCTCACCTGCTATCAGTTCTTCAGCCAGCTGGGACTTCATTACCCAATTCCATACTGCTGGGCAAAGTGGCTTACCTTTTCTCATGTCGTGGTTCAGGGCACCCAACAGGTTTCTTCGGCTCTGGTTTAGCAGGGCAGCCCACGTGTTTCATACTGCCAGCCTATGGGCAGAAGGACCTGGCACAGTAACTTATGTGCAGGAGCAGTCTGCCCACTGCCTGCTGCAGTTTCCTCTGGGCCAACTTACCCTGCCAGCATGGGAGCTTCTCCCTGCTAACCAAATGGACATATCCTAGACTTCTAGCCTTTAAGTGACCTGATTAATGTTCGCTCAGGGGTCTGTACATGAAACCAAAAGTGCCTTTTGGTTGACTGATCCTGCCTTCAAGACCAAAAAAAAAATCATTAGTTCTTACTTTGAGGAACCTGTTCCATTCTTCTCTACTTCTCTCTTCTCAAAGATCATTGAGATGTACAATCTCAATAATCGTACAACACAGATGCAGTAAGAGTAGCTGTCAGCAGAGATGTCTGTCCTTTGCAAGGTTTCCAGGAATTCTAGAGTGGATACAGTGAAGTAGACTGGTACAATGCAAGGAGACATGACACAACGAGATGAAGAAAAGACAATCCAGAGACAGCAAGACAAAGAAAAAACAATTCAGAGGAAGAGATGACCCCAAAGGTGAAGAGGAGGCCACACAACCAGTTTTCTTCATGCGAGAAAAATCTCACTAAAGAGAAGTAAAATCTGTAAATACTTCAGTAACATGTCTATTCTGCGCACACAGCTACTGCAAGTGCTCCAGGGATGTTGTGTAATCGTGACTGGGAGGCTGGGAGGGAGGGTGATCGCTCTATTAGAATGTGGCCCACACTGTGAGAAAATAATAATAAATGGATTGCTGCATCTTCAACTCTTAATTTAATTTAATTTAATTGCATTTAATTAATATGATTTTTTAATCAAGAAGCAAAATCTAATGTATGATAATAACTATGCTCTTCAGGAGAGCCTGTGAAAATCATGCATCTTGTTTGTAGATGGTACCAAAAGCTGTTTAGCCTGGGGGATAGATGCCTTATATTTCAAGGATATTGAGTTCAAAACCTATGTAGTTTGTACTTTCATTAAAATTTCTATTAACTTTTTCCATTGGTATAGGACTTATGATTTAATTCTTTCTATTTTTTTCAAAGAAATTGATTTATAAGCTAACATATTTCTCATGTAAGAGAGACAAATTAACTGAGAGGCAAAGTAACTGTTCATCACCTAGTGACTATCTTTATGCCATTTTGGTAATTTATTTGTTTATTTCCAATATTCAGGTTTCTTTTAATACATAAACTGTTCTTTAAAATACTCAGAAAAGCTAAGGTCTGATTCAGCTGTTGCTCTGCTTTTTACCTTCTCATGCTATAAAGTCCACAGCTCCACATTTGTATAAATAAATATATAGCAGGCTCCCGTGAGGTGTCCAATACCTAAACTAAAATGCCATAATGCTGAACAAATAGCTTCACTTCATACCCTGGAACAGGATGGACTGTCAGTGAAAATCATCTGTGATACTTCTGTCTTTTTATCTTGAACACAGCGAAATGATAAACCTCCAGAATGCTAATAAAGTCTGTAGGATGTGTTCTGCACTTGCTGCATTTGCTGACACCAAACTGTGAATTTTCATTACCATGGGGCAAATGCCAAGTCCACATTTGTGAAGCTCTTTTCTGGCTATGTAGATGAACATCCTGGTGGGGACAATTTGGCCTACAGCACCCACAACACACTTTAGACTTTTGTTCCATATGGCCCAGTTGCCTGGAGCTAAAATACCAATATAGAGCTGTAGGATGTCTTGTCCAGATGACAAGGGTGTTATTAACATGTTAGAAGAATAATAACAACTAAGTATTCAGTGCTGAGACCGTCTCATATACTATGCATAACTTTTTATTATTGTTGATATTTAAAAATGCACCTTTCAGGCTCAGTTCTGATTCCATTTGTCACATTGTTATTTTTAAAGGTCTCTTATCCCTACACTGATGTATTATTCTCCAGTCTGAAAAGTAATTGCAAGTCCTTGTGGCTCCTAAGGGATTTGAATCCTTTGCTGACTAAGTATGCGATTTAAATAAATGCTCATCATTAAGCAGGTATGTAGAAGCTGTGTTACACTGGAACCTCAATGTGCTCTAAGTGGTATTTGGTACTATAAAGCACAAAGATATTTTTCACAGAAGAACCCTTCTTGGAAAGGTCTCACATGAAGAAGAAGAAATGAGTAAGAACAAGCGACTGAACTTTCTGAACTGCTCTTTCATAATCCTCCCTCTGTCCTTTCACTTTTCTCATCTTGAAAAGTGACACAATTACCATTTTATTGCACTGTGAACAAAAAATGGCTAAACTCATCTTGGTTTCTCTGGATGTGGCAGACCAGCAACCTATGTATCTACAGAGCACAGGTATGTCTGAGGACCTGCACAGCCAGGGTGATCTTTGGCCACTCATTACCCCTTCAGGTTAGAGTTCCCTTCTCCAGGTAAATGCAGCAATGTTTTGTGGTTTGTGCTGCCTGTTCATAGGAAACATAAACAAGGGTGCTGGGTATTATTATTATTATTATTATTATTACTACTACTACTACTACTACTACTATTATTCAGCTTTCCACTCACCCCCCCCCCGCCTTGTTTTTTCCTGTTGTCTCTGTGGCTTTCCAGAACTGTCAGCAGCAATTTTGGCTGGTCTGTGAGGAGAGCACCACTCTATGCCTGGCATCAGGTGAAGCAAACTGCAAGAAAATGTTCTTCTCAACAGCTTTGCTGAAAAATGCCCCTTATTGTTCTAAACACAGGAAGGGGTGGTTGGGATGCAAAACAGAGGAGCCAGCCACGTACCTGTGCACTGTTTCTCTCCCTCACATTTGATCACTGGCATTGCTCCTTTCTCTTCTGCCTGCAGGCTTTATAAAGCCAGAGAAGAGACAAGGAAGTCCCTCAGTTGCAGACTCTCCGGTTCTTTCCCTCTTTGGCCCTGCAGTAGCAGCTGCTCAAAGAACTGGGTCCTCAGTGACCACAGCGAAAAATGTGCTCATCCCTCCACAGCATAGTGGCATAGGGTAAAGTTCAGCTGCTCCTTCCTCTCTACCACTGCTGTGTTGCATTTGCTCTGCTCAAGCTGTCTTCATGTTCTCCTCCTTCCTCTGCTAAATCTGTGGTTCTCCCCACAGCGCTCAAATCCTGACTTTGGTTTTGCTTGGAAAGACATTAACGCGCCTCTGAGCACACACCTGATATCTAGCAAGTAGCTGTCAAATGCAACAAGTTTTGTTGAACCTCTACAGTATTCACTGCTATTTGCAGTGAGTTCAGCAGAGTCAGGGGAAAGAGCCCAGTGGGCAAGTGCTCCTTGGTGTCAGGCTGTGGGAAGTCCAGAGGTCTGGGAACGTAATTTCCCATGTCAAACAGATCTGACCAGAGAGCAATGTCCCCTAGTAACTTACAGCCTCGGTCTATCACCTCACTGTACCTTTTCTTTTTCTTTCAGATGCCTGGCTCTAAGATATTTAAATCACCTAAATGTCTTGGCATACTCTGCTGCTATGGCACCAGCCACCGCAGCCGTCGGGCCCTGAGTCGTCAGGTGGAGGCACAGGGCCGTCAGCTGCGAGGGAGCACGGATCTCAGGTGAGGTTTCTGCATTTGGTCACTAAACTGGTGGTGGCGTTTTCAAGCGCAACTGCTGGGCATGCTTAATTTTTACATTTCTTTTCTTTTCAAGCTGCCTGAGCTATCCTCAAGATTCACAACCTGGAGTAATTTCTGACTGTGCTTGGACCTCAGCGAAGGCAGCGCTGCAATTTCATAGTGGTTTCTTTCAGCTTTTCTTGCACTCAGTCTTAAAAGCTCCTGGTGATGCTGCTGTGACCAATAGCTGAAGGAGACTGTGGGACAGGCATTGACTATGTGATTTGTATCTAGATCATTAAACCATCTCCTTCCCAGTACTTTAAACACATCCCAAAGATTCTCTAGGCTAATGGTATCTTGACCCTGGTTTCCTCCAGAAACAAGGTTTCTGTGATGCTGTCTGCATGTTTCTGTGTCTAACAACTTGTGAACCAGTCAGTCAACATCAATCAGATCTGCCATAGAGGCACAGGGATCAGGGAACACATTCACAGACAGATTCACACTTTCCTGCCCATGCGTGGTACAGCCTGATCTGTGATCCGCATACAAGAACAGGAATTCACCTTTTCTCCCTCCGTACAGATTTCATTTCCAAGCCCAGGTGTTGCCCTGGTGCATGGCACACTTGCACCAGAGACCATGAAGAGCTTCTGTGTTCCATACTCCAGAAAGGAAAAAAAAAAAAAGAAAATCCTTCAAGTTTTATGCAAATAGCAGGAGCAGGAGAGGACCAAGATTTCTGGAGTGGCTCACACTGGAGGGAAGGCTGTGGCATAAGCCCATCCTGTGCTAGACTTCAGTAAATTTGTGTAAGTGAGACTTCCTCGCAGCACGCCGTGTTGGCGGGAAAACAGTGTATTTAAAAAGCAATAATTCAAAAGATTTCTGAAACAGGTAATCTATAAAATATGTGGTGTATATAAAAAATATATTACTAAAGAATGATGGTCAGTCTAGAAACTGGGACTGAAAACCAGGGGTTCCTTAGGTGGGGCTAGAGCTGAGAAAAGTAGGGTCAGAAGAAAGCCTAAGGTAGGTTGGGGACAGTTCAGGATAAATTAGACTTTGTGCCCAGAAAGTTGCTAGGCAGCCATTTTCTCTGAGTGAGTTACAAACAACAGATTCCTCCTCTTGAAATACAGAAAGTTCCCAGTTTGATAGTGCTGACAAAACAAACAAACAAACAGGTATTTGCATTTTATGTTGAGCACCCAGGCAAATCCCATGAGCAGAAGCTCATGAGAAAGTAAATAATTTTGTCTGCAAAGTCTGACATGTGCAGAAAACAGAGCATGGGCCGTAGGGCAAAGGCTGAGGATGCAGAATTTAGTCTTTGGTTAAAAACAGATTTCCTTGATCCTCATACTTGCAGGGTGGTTGCCAGAGGGTCATGTCCCTGGTAGGAGCAGGTCTTGTGGCCGGGTCACTTCCATTCCAGCATGGCCAGGGAACAGTCCTGGCTGGGGTTTTCAGCCCCAGCTGTACATGGGGACAGAGGTACTGAGACATCCTTTGCTCAGCCAGAACATCTGGAGGGCAACAAAGGAATAAACTTCCATTTCATTAAAAGTAAAAGCAGTTCCACTGAAAGGGCAATACACAGAAAGAGGAAGAATTTTTGTGGTTCAAATTCAAACAACTTTATGCAGTCATTTACTTTACTGCTATGACCTTGTCTCTGTGACATTAACATTCTTTTAACATCCAGTTTACGTACATGTAAAAGATGTGTGTGCATATGCACACATGCATGCATGTGTTGTTAATATAAATATATTTCTACAGTCATTTTCAATCATTTTCACACTGCTAGATATGCATAGTTATAGAGACACTATCAAGAAATCAA
The DNA here is from genome assembly GCF_965638725.1 of Aptenodytes patagonicus. Classification (NCBI taxonomy): domain Eukaryota; kingdom Metazoa; phylum Chordata; class Aves; order Sphenisciformes; family Spheniscidae; genus Aptenodytes; species Aptenodytes patagonicus. Next base: position 53,072,625 of record NC_134949.1, read on the forward strand.
GGAGAAATAGTGCTGATAACAAGCAAGATCACCCCAGGGTAGAAAATGAGAAAAGGTGTTGCAATAGCTTAAAGACAGAGAATAAACATGGAAAATTATTTAAAATTTTTTTGGGATAAGTCAAGTATGAATGTGATTACAAGAAAGAAAGAACAAGGTAGAAAGAAAAGTGTGGAATGAGTAGGATGTACTCAAAGAATATAGTTTATTCAATAGAAGATTTGGTAGCTGAAGTTTGTAATGAAATATAACCAGATTGCCAGTGAGGCAAGACAAGGTACATACCAAGACCTAACCCTGATGTGCATCAGTGCCTATTATGTACAGGCCATAGGCTGATGATCCCTGGCCCTCAGACTTTCTTCACCTTGCTTACAGATTTTCCGTCCTACCTCTCTCCTTTCAGCACTGCTCTGGGCTCTTCAGACACATGTGGTGGCTTTAGTTTCAGTCCATTGGCTTGAAGTCATTCTTATCCTTGTTTGGATGTGTGGCCAGAAAGACTATATTCTGCTATCTCCTATCATATGTCTCCACCTCTTGAAACACAGAAAACAGTAAAAAAGAAAAAAAAAAATTTATATACACATATATATATATATGGCAAAAGGAATATAAAAGTTGCAAAGTCCAGCATTGAAAAGTTAGGCAATGTCAGACTGAATTTCTCAGGCCATCCCTAATTTTGCCTCCTGGTGAATATGCATTATGATACAGTTTTAATTACAAGGTTGCATACTATTACTTTTCCCCAGGACACCTGCTTCAGCAGGGCACAGGATGGATGGTGCTCACTTAATGAGCAGCTATTCAATATGTTCTTTTATCCTCATCGCTTGGCGTTTGGCTCCAGGCATTATTTACTGCACACTGCTCAGGCATGGCTCTAAAGACAGAATTATTCATTTCCTACTTGACTGTTCTGCAGCTCTTCTCACTTTATCTGAACACGTTACAAACTTTAATGAATCTTTACAACACCCTAGGAAGAGCAGGGTCAGCTGACCCCCTTTTATAGGTAGGGACCTGCAACATTTCCACTTATCCTTGATGTTAACATTCATTTGAATTGCTTTCTCCTCCCTCCTTTCAAGAGAAACCCTTTTTTCAAGATGGGCAAAAAAGTCTTCTCCCCACATCTTATTTGCTGAATGTTGTGGCTGAAAATTTCAAGAAACAGTGCAATTTGAGGTAGCAATCCCACACAGAAAACTTCAGTCCCTTTGACAGAGCAATAAGCTCTGCGAAAACACAGCACTGTCTCTGCAAGACACGAGAGTGACAGGTGTCAACCTCAGTTACAGAAGCTGTGACTAGCCTTTCTTGTAGTATTTATATAGGTGGGAATTTATGTACATGTGCATGAGATGTATGTGACATGCAGACCTCTATGTATAGGGATACATATAGAAAGTCCTATGTACAGAGAAACAAAGAGACTACATACAGAAACAAGGCTGAACCTTTCCCCAAGCATCCCTTCCCTGGGCTTCTGCGCAGCTTTGCCAAGTCCCTCCAGCTGAGGAGCTGGTCAGTGACCTCACGGCTGCTTCCTTAATGATATAATAGACAAATTTGCTTACAAAATCTACACCTCATGAATGATATTTATTTTAAACCCTGGACTCTTTGCCTGCATATTACATTCCAGAGCCTTCTGTAGCATGCCTGTTTCTAGTAACGTGTAGTTTTAAACCACCTTTGTCTAAAAAGAAAAGGAAACTGGATACAAAAGTTGGTTTTTCCCTTTCCTTGTTTAACCTCTCCTGTTTACCACATAAAAGCAGTAAGATAAAACAAAGACCTGGTGATATCCTACCCTGGGTCAGTGAAATTCAATATCCCATACCCTTTGGTGGATTTTTTGGCTTAAGAAGGTGGCAGTTTGCAGGTGCTTCAGAGAGATTAGCCTCTGTTTAGGAATCGCTAAGAGGAAATGGTAGAAATGATAGCAGAAAGAATCTCTTTTTGGTGTGCAGCTGGAAGAAGATTAAAACATTGACAAATTACTTAAGCACTGATGTATTTTTTTATTTTCTTTTATAGAAATCAGTACAGGCCAGTTGGGTAAGTTATACAGGTTTTTAGCTGAATATGTTTGCTGAAGTTCAGCAGAAAATTCAGTCAAGTTGAGATTAGCTGGACAATTACTGTCATGCAAGATGAGAACACCTGAACCTCCAGAACCAGGTGACCAGCTTTTTTAATAGCAGGTGGACAGGCATGAGGTTCAAAGCCAACTGCTTTTTGCCATTTTTCCTTTTTTATTTTTTTTTCCTTTGGCTGGTCAGAGCCTTCAAGCACTTTGAATACCCTGATCCATCTTTGCATTCATCATGCCAGTCTGTGAATCTATGCCTTTAAATAGACCGTTCTTGTTGATGGTTTTCTGAACTTTGTTCTCTGTATAAGAATATATTCTTTTTCTAGACTATATGAATCTGCCTAGTAGGAGAGGAGGATCCACTAGAGTATGGAGTAGTGTCTGTAGCTAAACTTTTTCACTGTTCATGAATGCCCATATCTGATGCTGCAATTTTTAGTATCTCAGAGTTCAGATGCAAATTCAGACGTTCCCAGGTTTTGATTAGGGCATATGAGTTTTGAAAATCAAGATTTGTTTGAAAGACATAAAAGCATTCCTAGAGAGAGGACCCCAAAACAGCCCTACCCTCTGTGGCCTTTGTGCAAGGATTTGTAGTCACTTTGGTTTTCCAGTGGAGTACCTCTCCTCTTCTCTTTTGGCACTGAGGATAGATGACATTTTTTTAGCTTTGGCAACTAATGAACACTGTCTTCTGAAATGCCATGAGATCAAGGAGAGAACTTGGGGTGAACTAGATTAATCAGGACTGTGTTGTTTTTCCCTTTTCCGGTTCATGGCATATTCTCATTTAGTTCACAGTTTACAGTGCAAGATAAATGGACAAAATACAATTACAGGAGACTGAATTTTCTCTCTTCTCTTGCCTGGTATTTGTTGTGTGTACATTCTCTTTCTGTCTTTCCTGCTCTTAGGCTTAAAGAGAAACTGAATCTTTCCTGAGGGATTGATGGGAGAAGGCAAATGTGTTCTTCTTGAAACAAATGTATATTCAAAGGCTTTATTAAAAATTCCTTAGACTGTAATTACAATTAAAAATAAACTGCAGGATATGTGTAATTTGATTTTCACGCGGTTCGGTCTTCCAGTTGGAACAAGAATTTCAGATGTGCTCCCTCTTCTTCTGTTGTGTCCCATTCCATACAAATCTTTCTTTGACCATCTGCTGAACTACTTTTCAGAATGGCGGCCCAGATATTTTTGGCTTTTATTTTTCCTGTTTTCCTTTTTTTTCCCATTGGAATCTTAACAGACTGTTTTTTAAATTATGGGGTATGTAACCTGGTTAGAAAATAACCTCAGTTTGGATAGTAATATAATTTGCACTGATTCTGCACCATTAAATATAATATAGAGTATCACTGTAGTAGAGAAAAGGGCTTTTGCTCCGTAAGACTTCCTGGCATTTCATTGTTCTTCACCATCAAAGATGTTCACACCCAGTTAGTTCAACTACCAAGGAAATGGCAAAATAGAGGAATAGTGATTGACAGGAACCTGGAAATTAAAAGGCAACTTCATTGGGCAGGTACTTCACTGCTCTGTTCTTCCTGTGGTAAGTCTTAGCAAGTAAGTGCCTCCAACAGTAACAAGTTATTCTTAACATTGATCACCTCCCTCTACTTCTATCACTGTTTAAATCTTTATATATTTATCCCAGACTTTGCCATGAGAGTTTCAGCAGACTCCATTTGCAAGGAACTCAAACTGTTTTCTGTAATTAATACAATTCTGATACCAGGTATGGCTGGTTTTTATTTGAAAGGGGAATAGATTAATCTGTCATAATACTTCTTTTTTCACCTAAGCAATGAGAAAAAGGCAGACTCTGGGAAGGAAGGGGAAAAATTACTGTCCTTGTACCTCCCCTCTGGGGATGCTCCAAGCAACAAGATTCAAAAGATACTCTGAAAAATCCAGCAAGTTCAACATCAGTTACCTTCCTGTGATGTTTTCCCCATCATGGTGACTGGTGGCACAGGATATGGTGCCAGAAAGTCATCAGTCTGGCAGCTGGGGTGTTTTTGTTTTGTTTTGTTTTGTTTTGCTTTGCTTTTCTAACACTGATCCAGTAAATATTTGCTGGGCCATTTGCACCATCTGCCATGCAAATGTTAGTCCAAGGAAGAATGGCAGACATAAGGGAATATTTATGTTAAAGCGCCATTTAAAGTGGAAATACTGGTGCCAGTGGTAGGAAACTATGAGAACAAAGAAGCTGAGCAAGAAATACAGAGGTGAAAAGGACACAGCCTCTGCAGCTTTTGAGAGAATCATCTGCTTCCCAGCGCTTCTGACCAAATGTAGGGACCACGCATTTAACATGCTCCTCTTTCCCCAAGACACTACGAACTTGGAAAACCAAGGACCTACATGTGAATGGCTTGGCAGTAGGAGAAGACAAACTGGTTTGGCTCAGTTAGAAAACAAACTGAGCCTTTGTCCAATAGCTGCAACTAAAAATACAATTTATGTGGCTCAAAACCACTTTGGTTTCTGTCTGTTGTTCTTGCGTGCTCAGGGGTTGCGGCCTGAGTCAGAAGCTGGAGGAGGCGTGATTTACGGCCAAGTAGGGATCATCTTGAGATATGGCAGTGTTGTTATAAACAAAACGCCATGAGATGCACTGATGTAATGAAAAGCCCATGTTGCCTCAGGCCAAAGAGGAGAACTTGTGATATTCTTATAAGTACCTGGGTTTTGGTCCCCTTCTCAATTGCGTGAGTCAGCTCCGCATTTAATAGATGAAAAACTCATTTTTCTGAATGCTTTTCCTTTTAATAGAACCAGCTTCCTTTTGAGTTTCTTTGATATCCACTGGATCACTTCAGATGAACTCTCAAAAAAAAAAGAGAAGAGAATACACCTTCCTTTTGTTTGACCTGCGGTACAGAGAAAGGGGCAAAGACCATGATATCGATTTTCAGATGGCGCATACCTCACCACAGGTCAAGTCAGTTTACAGTAAAACAGAAGGATCTGTGTAACACAAAAGGAAACAATAAAAGGTGATTTCCTGGGCATCAGCCACTCACTGTTATTGTTGCTGCAGCCATATAAACCCCTGTGTACTCCTGATGCTTGACCTTCAACCATTGTAACAATGACGCGTGGTTATGAAAGCGCCGAATTTCGCTTTCTTCCATTGTAGCATTCTCCACTGGCATTTGTGACAGGAATGATTGCTGTCAGAGAAAATGAGGTGTCAAGATGCTTGGACAAAGCCTCTCAGACATCCATAGTGTTAGGAAATCACATAAACAAACGAAAGATGTCATGACCAGTGTACATTAATGGAAGAATGATTGTTTCAACAGGGGGGAATAAAAACAACCCTCAAAACAGAAAACATCTTTCTCCTTTAGCAGGGTGATGAAGTAATTACCAGTGTTGTTCTTCTTATTAGTGACTCCTGCTTATATATTTCCAGCTAATATTTGATGCAATTTTTCAGCCTGGTGGTATTTCTGGTCATTTTTCTTCACTGTGGTGAAACCAAAAGGATACCTCTGTGCAACAAAATGCAAAGTATGAACCTTCTAGCTCAGCTCAAGTCATGGTGAGAGTTCACAGACAAAGGGACACCGATCAGCTGCATCTTTTGATGTTTCAATGGAAAGTAAAACCAAAACCAAATAAGCCTTCCTGTTGGAAGAAAGTATAACAAATCAGAGTTTGGAAAGCCAGGGTTGAATGAAGTTACTTATTTACTTTTATTGTATAAACAATAAAATTGTTTTCCATGGGCTTGATTGCATTGGGTTGGTATTTCTCATTTTGTATGCGCACGACAGTGAGAGAGAGTTTTAATTTTTGGTTTCTCATCCATTTTCTCAGTGAATTCACTGACTCTTTCAAATGTGAAAAATACAAATTATACTGTCAGAAGGGAAATCAGGATGGCATTTCTTGCTTCCAGACTTCCTTTGCTGCCATGTAGGTTATGCTTGCCTGTGTAGGAATGGTGAGCATTATACGCTGTATCAGTGAGGGAGTTGCTGTTGTGGATTTGCAAAAAGACAGTGACATGAGTGAATCTGAAACTGTCATCTTTTTATTGTTTGGTGAGACAAAAGGTAATTTTTAACTCAGTCCCATGTGTCATTCACATGTATTCAGCATTCTCTGCAGCACCATCCATCTGCCACCTTCACCCAACCTGAGGACTGGGAAGCCCACCTCTAGCAAATGGAAAGCATACATTAAAAATAATGAGCACTTGTTCTGCAGCGTTCCAGAGCAATATTTCCACTGATGTATATGTGCAGGCTTATTTATTTCAATTGAATTTTTTTTCCGTTGTTTGACTTTCATAATAGATATACCAGCTATCAACCATTAATTGATTCATCATAGATGTATTGATTAATCACAGACGTCGAAGAAGGTCAGTGCCCAGCTGTTTCCAATTTTAATTCCAAATGATGCTTTTTACCATCTTGATTTAGTGGACTCCACTATATTCAGTTCCTTGTGTCTTGCTATGAGAGGGATGTATTTTCCCTTCCTTTCAAGCTGATTGACAGCCACTTCCAGGCAAGAGATAGCAGCTGCAGCAAACTCACATTCTTGTCTTCCTTGTTTGCCCCAAGTGAGATGAAACTATATAAAGGGAGTTTATTCTCTGAGATCACTAGCACTGAGACTTGGGGCACTGTTCTTTCATGTGCCACAGGACTGCCATAGATAAGCCCTACAGTTTTCAGAGACAAAATTTCACATGCTTTTCTGAAAGGGATTTAAAGTTTTGGAAAGATGAAACATATTTCTGAAAGCACCTGTGTAATGACCAGATATAGGAAGATGACTTTCATAAAGGGCATATTGTTACATTACAATTTGCGGTGTCATCACTACTGGGACACTATAGACGTATGCAGTGCTTTAAAGGGCCTGCATAGTTTAGCGGCTCACATATATTGTATTTCTCAGAGCAATTGCCTGTTGCCTGGGGGAGAGGAGAAATTTATTATATTAAGCAATAAATATAATGTGCAATTGTGTTTAAATGTAAGCTCATATTTTCATGTTACCTTTTTTTTTTTGAATGGGACACCCTGAAGGTAATAATTAATTACAAAGAATGGCTGGACATCAGGAGTGACTTTATGAAATTCTAAGGCATCCCTTGACATTCAAAATCTGTTGGTTTGCTGTGCCTGCACATGCCTGTTTTTCATTTCCTCACTTTTTCTGGATATCTAAGTTGGGCATGAACTGAACAACACATGATATCAATTGCAGACACACACAAGGTGCCAGAGCATCAGAGCATTTAACCTTGTCAAAGTGAGATCTACGGTGGGAAAGATGGCACTGTGAGGATCAGGTAGGGTGTTTGGCATTCGTTCTGTGCCTGTGCTACTCCTGCACGCTTGTTTTGCCTTTCAGACAGATGGACCTCAGCACAGCTTCGTTTAGGCCAGACTCCAACATTTATATTCTCCAGGTAGGTTCTCGCTCTCTGCAGTCCTCATGTTGGGGCTTGAGAAAGGTCACTCGCACTACCCTTATTAACAACAGGAGTAGCTGAGGATGTGGCAAGGTTTCCCCTGTTCCAAGAGTACATGTTATGCATCAGCATCATGGAGTTTCTAGAGGTGTGCACGCTTGTCTTCTCTGGTTGGGTGATGTGGCAAAGTAATTTCTTGCCAACAGTGTAGACCTTTGGCTCAGTGTGGATCTTGGACTTTTCCAAGAGCTGTGCTGTCAGCTTCGAAGGCAGAAAGAGAGAACTGCAGGACTTCTGGCTCCATTCCCCGGAGGGGAAACTTAGGGACTGGGGTTGACGTGCCAGAACCTGATGGGGCTTTCTAGACGGCATGCTAACACAAAGGAAGAGGTAATTAGTATTAAGCCTTCGGGAAGCAAGCTAACTGAATTAGGTTAAACAGTAGTATTTCTCAGACTATTTTGTTTCCTGATACCAGTCAAGCATAATGAATCTGTACATAAATATTATAATTATGTAGGAAGATAAGGATACATGAATTACACCTAGCTGATTTTTTTTTCTGAAATATTTATTGAGAAATAAGACCTTTTTCTAGTGGGTTGGTTTTTTTTTTTTGCTTGAAAATCAATTTTCATTCATGTCTGAGAAGGTGGGGGAAGGTGACTAAAATAATTTTTGACATTTTTTCTTTTATTCAGTATTTTTGCCTTGATTGACTCTAGTCAGTCAGCAAGCCACAGGTGACTCAGAGACTGACTGTATGGAAATGGATGCTGTTGCTGGGAGGAAGTGTTTCTGAAGCAGGGGGACGGGAGTCTCATGTAAGTACAACTACTCACATCCTGGTGTCTTTGAAGCGCTGGGCTTCACTCCATTACATATTGCAACCTGCGAGGCAGATCATTTAGCAACTGATGGAATTTGTTAGAGTAGAACAATGATGACATTTGTATTGGCAGCTGTCTAGCAGCAAATATTTTAGTTTCAAGCTAAGCATGATCAAGCCAAACAGGAATTGATTATGAACCCAAGTCAATATTTCGCTGGCAAAAGTAAAGTATTCAGTGAGAAAAAAGTGGCCACTTTTCAGAGAAACTTATTGTAATGTATTATTAATGCAAAGATGATCAGATAAAAACTGGAACTTGGCAAGCTGTCAAAAACTCGGAGTGAATCAAAAATTTATAAAACACTATTGAGTTATAACAATCCTATTACAGATCCCAGCAACCATTTTTGCTGAAGCATGCTCCTTTGATTATTTCACTGTTGAGACATTAGGATACAAGGATTTAAAGCTTTGAAGCTTCCCTCTCTCTCTCTCTCATTCACTCTCTTTTCTTTTGGAATAGCATAAAATTAAAAATGAAATTTACACAGTAAATTATTTAGCTTCAGTTCACATTTGGATTGAATAAGAACAATAGAGTTTAAAATAATGGCAGTATTTTTCCTTTATGGACTGTATTTTGCTGACTTACTTACATGAAAAATTACTGCTATTACATTCAAGCAGAATGAATTGCTTTATGAAATCTGCAAACTTAATTTGTGCATGCACTCAACCACTAGCTGCAGACATGATGCTTTCAGGAAAAAAAAACAACCCTAGTGAAATGCTTCTCCATCTATGGATTTTCTCCACTTGCGAATGTTTTAAATTTTTATTACCTGCGTCATTCTTATATATGAGATCCATTCTTCCCAAATGCTGGGCAGTGACATTAGGTGGGCTCATTCTGAAATGGGCACCTATAACCGTCCGTATCTCTGAGTGTCTGTCCCTTTTTGTACAGGGATTTCTAAAGTGCCTATATCACTCTTGTATTTAAGCTTCATTTTTCTTGCAGATAGCTTAAAGCAAGGGATGTCTTGAAATATCAGTTCTTCTGCTAGATTTCAGCTTTGTCTGTCTCACTTAGGACTAAGCAATTTTTGTTCCCTAAAAGTAAGGCCAGCCCTGAAGGTTTGCTAGTTTAAAACAATGTAGTTCTGAAATAAGGATAAAAGTTCACTTTCTTTCTTAACACGGGTGTCTCAGAGCAGAACATGAGTTTACCAGGTCCTATCAGTCCTAGATACTGCAATACAACTGCCACAAATGCATAGAAGGGGGAAGGTGTTACTTGTACTTTCCTCTGCTGGCTTTTTGTCAGACTCCCAGCTCTTTCAATTTGTATTCATATATTAATTTTTCTTAGTGATAAGGTAGCTGCTTTGTAATAATTGGTTTTCAGCATAGGGAGCAAAGTGTTTAGAAATGACCTGGAAGATCTTTCCTTGAAACAGCAGTTCTCCCACGGCTAAGACACGCCATCACGGGAGAGTGCAGGCAGACACGGGCAAGGTTTGTCTGCGGGGTGCAACACGGTTCCCATACAAAATGCAGGAAGCCACACTGGCACGATACCGAGACTGAGCCAATGTCCCAGCTTCCCCAGCTGGCTGGCTAGCCACCCTCAGCGCCACGCTAGCCACGGGCTCCCAGCGTGCCGCTCTGGGTTAATGCAGACCCTGCAGGCTCAGACTGCAAGCAGAGCCCGCCAGCATTTGCCTGCTCCCGCCTGTGCAGACCATCTTGTGTTCTCATTTTAGAAATGTGGGGAAAATGGAGACTCTTTGTAGGTATTTGAATAATTGGTAATCTTAAAATAGATTAGATTAAGCTTTTCTTCACTTACCAGCTCACCTAAAGTCTGAATGCCAGAGCAGCTTTCGTCTGCTCACAGACATAATGTAATGAAACCACAGTTGATACCATGACCCATGAATTGTTATTTTTAACTTGACATTTCTTTCACGTCACTGCAGATGTTTTGAGGAATGGGAAATAAATGAAATTACGGGGTTCTTTTGAACTAACAGTCTATTGTCAGGTTTATCATGTTACAGTGGTAACAGCAATTGCCTTAAGTGATTTTTAATGGATAACAGTACACATCAAGTTATGATCTTGTCAGATGTGAAAACTAACCAGGGTTAAGTTTCATCAATATTTGAATAGAAAACTAAAGAAAATCCCGAGGGCTAAAGAAAGCTGGGAGAACAAGAGGTTATTAGGAAAAGAAAATAACAACAGGAAAACTTATTACAGTTAATTAAAATTAATTGACCATACTGTTTTCAAAAAAATTAATGTGATTGCAGCTGTTTATGCAAAATATGGATGATTACTTTGTAATTAAGAAGAACAGAAATTTGATAAACACCGCCACAATTACTTCATTTACATATATATGTGTGTGTGTGTGTACATATATATATGATTGGCTTCATATTCTCCAGTCTGACATTTGCCAGGTGAAGATGTCATGCTGCAATTCTAAGTATACACATCATGAAGAGCCAAGTTCTGCTGTTCTGACATCATATAGGATCTAATACATAACCAGTAGCTTAAGATCAGTAATATAAACTTATATTGTGATATAGTCCAAAAAGCCAGTTGGTTCCTGGATCCCATTATGCTAGATTCTGGAAAGCATAAAAAAGAAACTATCCCTAGCTTTTCCAGTCTGACAGAGGCAAGGGGACTGGAGATAGACGGTACAAACAAAGGAACAAGAAGAAGAGTTAACTTCTGCTAATTTACATGAATCACAATTTAGCTCATTTTTAACTAGGATGAATAAGGTCAAGAGAATAAGTGCAGCCACAAAGGAGAAGAGAAATAGTCACAGTGCATGACATTCAGTTTAAGATGCCTAAATTTAGGTGGCTACGTGTAAGTGTCTCTTCATCTGCTCTGAGTGTCTAAGCTCCTGCTGTGTTCAGTGGAGATTTAGCTGCGACAGGGGAATCAAAAGAGCCATTTGGCTCACATACCCAGTGGTTTATCAGCCAGATTGCTCCCAGAGACAGTGCTATGGGCATGGAAAGGAACCTACTCCTGCATTGGAAGGGACTTACTCTTCCAGTAACCATTATACTGAGTACGGTAATCACCTTCCTACCTGAATGCATTGTTTTGTAACATTCAAAATGCCCTTAATTTATCTTCTTAGTTGAGGCAATATTTGTATGAGGGAATATCTATGGCATGGCTGCAGTATCACAGAGGCTTTCCTCTCATCCTATGAGATGAAAGAGATCCAGCTCAGCCATACAAATCTTCCCCAACCCTTCCACAGCACAGGTGTGAATTTCTGTTTTGGATGTAACTGTTCATTTTTATTTATTTGACCTTTATTTTGCCTTATTTGGACTGCTTACTTGAATGATGCTCCACACGTAAACTTAAATGGGCTTTTTTTATTTGGGCTTTTCAAAAACACGCGTTGTTCTCAGCATCTGAACTCAGCACCCATGCAGAGCGAGTGAGCAGGAAACAATCTTCTGGAGTCATTTTAAGAGCCTTTCTGTAAGTGATGTTGCACCAGTTACATAATGGTGCATGAAAGCGACATAAAACTGGAGATGCTCTTACAAATGTTTATGTGTAATCACACCATCAGGACGTCAGCTCTTTGGGCTTGAACTTTTTGAGTGGCATAGTATAGTTCAAGTATCACTTGATGCTCAGGCCTGAGTCATCTCTTGCACAGCAAGTGGTGTTAAAGTCATGGTGGGATTGTAGTTGGTGGTTTTCTCAGATGCTGTTTCAGATTTTTATCAGGGGAGAAGAGTAGTTGCATGGCCAGAGCTGTCTTCTAATATCTGAGGCTAATCTTGGTTCTCTCCATTTTCTACCTGTATTGCAGATAAAGTGAATTGTTCCACATAAGGATGCCACCAGCCACGTCATTATCTCTGAGTTACCTCGAACTGTGTTGTAGTTTCTTGAATGATCATGCTAGGCTTGCTGCCTCCTTCCCCCCTCTGCTCCCCTCTGTCCTATTTGGCTGTTATTTGCAGCTCTGGGCTGTAGAAGGAGCATGCCACGGGACTTATGAGTAGAGTTTTCAGCTTATTAGCATCTCAGCCAGTAAAGCAGCTGATTCCATAAGGGCTTGTCAGTAAACCTAAAAGAAGGTCTTGTCCGCATTAGTATCTGTTTGGCTATTTGTAAGTGTTGGACAGCCATTGAACTATCAGTAATTAGAACTACCAGCTGCATTTGAAGCCCGAGTACTTTACAAATCTTCAGAATTCCTCCAATGTGTATGGTGACCCATTATCTCAAATGCGCTCATCGCAAATACGTTTGGTGACTATTACCTCAGTGTGATTCACTAGAGTGCTGGCTAATGTGTTGCTTACTTCTGTTAGTTTCAAAAGAACAACTGTAATAATCAATTATCAGCGGGCGGTGGTTTCCTCCATGCTCAAATACATCAATTGCCAGTTGCTGCCAAGCTCTGCTGGGTGCATCACAAATTGTCATAGCCTCCCAGTGCTTCTGTCTCTGGTACTTTGCACAGTGGCAATGATTTCTGACCATTTTTACTGTCTGTGCATTCATGTTGGCCCAATAAAGTCTGCTTGTTGCCCAGTCTTTTGCATAATGACATCTGAGGTGTCCTCATGAATCTTTTTCAGACTCTCTTGGTGCATTTTAATTGGAGTCTCTGTTTTCCCCTCTTTCTGCACTTGCTCATTCTCTCAGTCACCTCTGGGTTTTTTCCATTCCAAAAGTCTCTGGTAGTCAAGGGAACTAGTTTCTGTGCAGCCCAGTCTGAGCTTATTATTTCTTTTAAAGGACTCATTGCATTGTCACTCTCAGTTTCTCTCTGTTTTTCAACTCACGTGTTTTGCAGATCTGGTAACCATTACGGCAGTGTGTGTGTGTGCTTGTTCTTCCAAATACTTTTCTGTGGCTTTTTGTTTCATTTTGTTCTGTTCTGCATTTTGTCCTTCTTTGAAATTACTCAGTTTTCTATTTCACATTTGAGATGTACTTTTATAACTCTAGCACTGAGCATGGAAATCACTGTGGCACAAAAGACAAAGGTTTCTCAAGAATGTCCCTGTATTCACATTAAATAATATAAGAGTAGCCAGACTGGGTTGAGCAAAGGTCTATCCAGCCCAGTATCTTACCCCTGGCAATGGCTGACAGCAGATGCCAAAGGATGAGTTTGAAAAGCTGTTGGCCATCTATGATAATACTGAAACATTCTCCAAGCATCCTACAAGTCGCAGGTCAGTGGTTTGCTAAACCAACATATTGGGGGGGTTGGGGTGTTTTTATTTATTTATTTATTCTGCATTTAATTACTCTCAAACAATTTTTCTTCTCTTAATTGGACTGGTTGCTTTTCGAATCTGTGTAAACTTCTATGTAAATCCCCAACAATCTGAAGCAAGAAATTCTGCAGCTGAAATACAAGCTGTGTGAAGAACAACTTGCTTTCATTTTTTTCCTGTGAACCTACCACCTCCTAGTACCAATTGATGCTTTCTTGTTCTTGTATAGGAATAGGGCAAATAGTTCTTTCCTGGCTGGTCTCTCCCTGCCCTTCACAATTTCATAATCTTCTATTACATACCTCCATCAGTCATTGCTTTTCAAAGCATAATGTTGTTTTCTTTTTTGTTCTGTGTTCTTTTCCTGATGATTCTTTATGTTGCCTTTTTTTTTTTTTTAACCATAACTCCACACCTTGCCAACATTTTCAAGGAATTTTCTACTTATCCATTCGAAGCCTAGGATCTTGGTCCTGAACGGTAATATCAGATAAAATTGCACGGTTACATATCAGAAGTTTTTCCTCATTTTCCTCATTGTGCATTTCTCTACATTGAGTTCTGATGTCCAATCATTCAGCTTTAAGAGGTCCTTATACAGTTTTCCGCTGTTGGTCTTCAACTTTCCTACCCTGAATAACCCAGTAGTCTCAGTAAACTTTGTCACTTCACCGCCCACCCTCTGTTTCACAGCATTTAAGAATAAGTTAAACAGCGTGAGTCCCAGCACAGTCTCTGTGGGACTCCATTGGTGACCTCCCTCCACTGTGAATATTGGCCATTTACTCTTACCCTTTCTTCCAATTGTTTAATCAATTATTTATTCATGCAACGACCTTCCTTTTTATCCCATGCCTGTTTAGTTACTTTAGGAGCCTTTGTAGAAAGACCTTGCTGAATGTCTTTTGGAAACCCATGTAGACTGTATCAGCCAGATCTCTTTTATCCACATGAATGAAATAAGCAGTTTTTAAACTGTGAATAATCTGACCTATTTCCAGTCACCTACATTAGGATGAAATGAAGTTACCCCTGGAGTGCTTATTCACTCCATTGACTTGAGAGGGAATCTAGACATATAGCCGTTGGCTTCAGTGAGCTTTCCACTAGACACCAGAGCTATCCCTGCCTTTCTGTATAAAATGTATAAGGAGATATGTCTACAACTTCCTGGCCCACAGATCATTTATCCATTGCTGTCCCACAGAATTTAGCTCTTCTCTCCAAGTCCAGTTTTCTGAAATAGCTCTTGCTCCAGAGTCCATCCATTTGTTCTCCTGTTCCGCTTGGTACCCAAATTTTGCCATTTTTCTGACATTATGCCTTACTTTGCTTTGAATGCTTACCAAAATGGAGAATTCCAAGCAAGACAGAGAAAAGTAATAGAGAAGTTTTAATAGGGCTTTTATAGACTGACTTCACTCTTATCAGCTCAGATCCATAGACCTGGACACAGAAGAAGGAGCAGGATCCCAACACACTTCCTTTGTGCCCTCGAGGGTTCCCATCTGGCAACTTGTCACATAACACTGTCTGAAAACATGCACTTTCCATTATTTAATATGTTTATTTTCAAAACTGTGGGGCTTGGTTTTAAACTGGCTTTTTGGTTTCTCTAGCTTGTCTATGACTTTTTTTGCATAGACTGTCTAATTTTCTTTCAGTATGACCCTTTTCCATGAATGAAAAGGTACAGATTAACATGTTCAATGTCTAACAAATATTTCATCTGCTCATATTAATTGAGAGAAGTATTGATATATCTGTCAGATATTCTTATTGTAACAGAGAAATAACTATTCATTTAATTCATTATATTACTATAACAACAATTACTATTTGACCTTGCAAATATGTTTCTGCGGATGCTTGTTGTTTGAGAGTTTCTTTATTCAGAGGTTTCAAACGGTTCTTAGAATTAACCCAATCAGTTTTCCTTTATGTTAATGATATTAATTATTAGAACTTGATAGCTATGCTTCTCTGTCTGTATCATCTTAGCATACCAATTCAGATTTATGTAACAGATTTATGTAACAGTTTGGTTGGCTACACTGATAAAGAATTTGTGTGGAACAGCTTCTTGGTCCTCCTGGTCCACTGCCTTTTGTGTTTTCAGTTTCCTAACAGTGCCTGCTTATTTACACTTTCTTTTCCTTAATCTGCTGATTTTATTATTTAATATGATTAATTCTGAAGTATTTTCTTCCATATCTCAGATCATATACTAGTTCCTGTTTCAAAGGCTTGCTGGCAGTTTGTGATTAGGTAATTTTAATCTGAATGAGCTTAAAATCTTATATGTTATTCTTAGGCAACAACTACAGCTGTCTTTCTTGATTTAGACTAAACGCCTATAATTCTATAGCTAATTAAATTAAATCTTTGAATGCCCTATCTCTAGACTTAAATATCAGACTACTTTAGAAATATGAATATTTTAAGGGGCTAAAATTAGACGATTTATAATAATGTATCTGGGGATTTTATTATGCCTCCTTTGAAATACATAATATTATTTAATTCCAGATTAATACATCTAGCAGCAAGTCCCTCAGTATTTCTGACTTGTTCTTCACAAGCCCTTGTTCTAACATCTGGCTACTCTTGCTCTTGCCCACGCTTCCAGACCAGGCCTGTCAAATGTCACTTATTTTTAGCCTTGGCCTTATACTGTTTTATGGTGGCATTTCTTCCTCACATGTTTGTGTTATAGTGCTGAGGCATCTCTCCTGCTTTTGAGCCTCAGCAACAGTTGTGGAGCCTGGGTCTTCTAGCAAAGTGTGCCTGACACGGGGACCTCCTTACCAGAATAGACATCAGCGCAGAGCTCCAGCCTCCAGCAGGAGTTTCCTTGTCAGGGTCACCCCTGCGGGTACCCCCTGGGGTACCTGTCACTTTCTACCATGTGCGCTCCCACATGCACAGGACATGGTGCTCAGTCCCACCACATTGCCCCAGCCTCAGAAGATGGTTTCCCAGAGCAGGGACAGCCCCCACCAAGGGTAGGGCCACATCGGGATAGATGTGTACAAACACACCACATCACAGCCGATTTTCCGCTTGTTTGACAAAGTAGGCAAAGGCTGGAGGAAATGGAGGCTGGTTGCTGCCACATGTGTCATGGGGGAAGCAGAGTCATGGGGAGACGGATTTACTTCCCCCCCGTTGCATGGGAAGCACGTGGCAGAGTGGGGCGTTAAACCCAGACCTCCCAACTGCCCAACAGTGCCTTAGCCGTAAGACTGAATGTCCCCACTGTGATGATGAGCTGTTTTTCAGATGAATTGCAAAGCAGTTAGCTTGCTCCTCTGCAGTCACTAAAGATCCCAAGATTGCTTTTCATGAGCTTCCAGTAGCATTACTTAGCTGAGTGTCCTGGCTACAGTCCAGCCTGGCTTACTGCAGACTGCATCTCTAGACTTCCGTCATTTCAGTTGTGTAACATAAACCATCTTAACACGTCACTCAGCACTGCTGATGCTGCTAAAAAGTTACATAGGGTTGCTCCATAGCCACTGTAAAGCCATGAAGTGAAGCAATCCTTTTATGTAAATGCTGTATGCAAAGTATAGTCTGTCTGTCTGTCTGCATTTCCAATGCATGAAATTTTTCATTATTTTTACTATCATTATTGTTATCATGTACATTCTTATATAATCTCATGGACCAAGGAGCTCTGTGAAATGGCAATCTTTTGCCCTGAACTTGGAACTGATTATATACACAGAAGTCAAGGTCATGTTTCAATAACAGCTTTTTTTTGAAACTCTGGATACAGACAGAAAGGGATGAATAATTGTGATGGCTCTTCAGACTCTTAGGCAGAGTCCTAAGAAATTTCTGAGCACCTTTTGAGAATTTTCTCTTCGTTTTTGTATTAAAGCACCCATAAGGTCTGAACTAATCTTCTTTTTCTGCTGGATGGTCCTCTCCAGACAAGCAATGCCACCGTTAATGAAGCTCTGTACGGGTGATCCTGGGGCATTCAGATACAGTAGATCTGTTATGTAGTTTCCTAGGTTTGACTGCCTGTCTAATCCCAAGGTGAAGTCCCACATGGTCAATGATTTTCACTTTTCCATTCTTTGCTAATGGGGCAAGGCTGTGTATTCAACACTTCACCTCCTTAGGGAGACAGTCAGGAAAGAAGTCCCAACACGAGGTACAGCCTCCTTGGCTGTAACCCACACCAGGCACACCTTAGGCTGGCATTTACCAATTGCTTGCAACATGTATGCTAACCCCCAATAACACATTATAAGCCTTGCATTTGTTTGTAGTTTTATTAGTTTTTAAAAAACGTCATGCTAATTTTATGAAAGTATTGCGTTGACTCCATCTGACAGTTTTACATAGTCTGCTCTTCAGCACCAGCAAGATATTCATCAGCCTTCTTAGGAATTTTTGCCCATTTTCCAAGCAGGGACTTTTGCCTCCCACTGCTTAAAATAGTGTTCAGGTTCAGCTTGAGTTTTTTCCATGGATTTTTCCACCGTTCTATTTTTATGTACTCATTTCAAAGCCAGTATAGTTCTTTTTCAGACACATAGAGAGGGCAAAAAATTCTCCAAGCACAAGACCATCGGTAGACTCCAGTTGCTTGCCTTCTTTCCAGCTAAGTATATATAGTATGTCAACACCAGCTTTGGATGTAAAGCCCTGTGTATGCTGAGCTGCTTTAGATTATCTGATTTTATTGCCTTCATTCTTTCAGAGTCTAATCCATTATACCAATGCTGCATGATATGACTGGAATAGCATGTAAAACTTGATTGGAATATTGTCCCTGAGAGTTATTTCTTTTCTGGGACAAAGATTTTGAAACTTTTCTGCATAAGAAGCGGTTAGTAATTTTTTTCTTATTATCCTATTCCAGTTGTATTTCTTACATTAGTTAGACGTGTGAGTTAATATTTGAGACCTCTCAATAGGTCTTTTCACTTTCTAGAACCCCGACAAAGGTGCCATGGCATTATCAGCCTGCCTTTTTGTTATACATCCTCAAAAAAATTGCTAAAATATCTATTCTTGTTAAATGAAATCCAACATTTGTTATATATACTCACAGAAATGTGCTCTAGAAATTGCAAAATATAACCAACTTGAGAAAATGAAATCAGTCAGTACCTTAACCACTAGATTATCAGAGCTTGCTTTAGAAAAAAAAAAAAAACTTGTTAAAAAAAAGGCCCAGAAAACCAAAACGTAAATTCCCCTTGTCATGTTCCTGTGTTATTGGCAGATGCCCCAGGCAACTCTGCTTTCTCTGTCTCAGAAAGTAGAAACTATTACCCTAGAGCACGGTGTCTGAAGAGATCTCAGAACTCAGATAAACTCCAGGGCAGCAGACAGGGTTAACAGGGTGAGGGCAAGGATTTCCAAATCCCACCGCCTGCAGTTCTCTTTTAGTGGAAACCTGAATGCATGGGTGCATGTTTCAGTTTCAATACTTTCTCCCTGTGGCCAAAGCTGTTTCTCCCTGTATCGAGCTGTTCAGAGCTGTTGACACAACCAGCTCTGTCTGTCCTTTTGTGCTGTTTGTCCTCCCAGCAGAACGAGCTAGGGACAAGCGTTGCCAACTAATGGCAACAATTTGCTCTTAACACTGCATTTCTTCCATCCGCTCCTTATGCTCTGTCCTTCCAGAGAATACGGGTCTGCTTTCTTCAATCCATCTGCAGTAATTTGCGATGACACCAGATATCATGTGAGGGGAGCAAGCATGACCCCACTGCAGGACTCTGGCTCCTGCCTAGCAACAGCATCCACCAGCGTGCTGATGGTGTGCTCTTCCTCCCCTCGCTAGAAGAACAAATGCTAATATTCTTCACAGGTGACTCCAGAAACTGAATAATAGGAGCTGACCTGACCAGAAATGCCAGGATCACAAAGTCTCAGGAGTTTAGTCACTAGCATAATGCATCATTACGCTGGTGAACCAAACTCCTTGCTTGCTGTTTGCAGCCACATTAAATATAAATAAGAGAACTCAACAAACCACTGAAAAATAGTCTAATTAAATTGTGCAGTGAGATAGGCCCATGGCTTTTAGTGCTTTTAATTCCCCATAAAGAAAAATAAAAGCGTATTCTCTTTCCTTCTTTTTCATGACATTTGTTCCCACACAGAAAGGCTAAAAGCAGCTAGTGTTGACTTGTTGTTAATAAAGGACTTTCTCCTGCAAACTCGCCTGCGAATGACTTTGCAGGGTTAAGCAAAGCATCTGCAGGACCAAATCAACATTGAATATGATCAAACTTCATGTGCGTGCCCACTGATCTCCTCTGCAGAATAACCCCAGTGCCTGGAAGGACCCTATGCTCTCTGACCTGAAGAAGGAGGGGAATTAGGGGCACAGCATGCACGGCACAGCACGGCACGGCGTAGCACACTGCCACTGTGCCAGGTCCTCTTATCTGTCCAAGCTGAAGGCCATGCTCAGCTGTAAGCACGTCCTTTGGGAGTCCGCATTACTACTCACAGGCTGAAAGATAAGCAGGTGCCTAAGTGCTGTGTAAGCCAAGGTCTAATTGGGAGTACTTCTATCTCCTCTGTATGAAGCGTTTCCTTTACAAGTTTTACAAAAGTTAAAAGTGACAGACACCATAAGTAGTACTTACAGTCTTTTAGTTTTCAGTGCTCCTTCTCACTTGAAGGATTCATAAAACAACTTTCTTCAGCTCTAGTTGTCTGCGCTTCTCCCTAAAGGAGAAGTATCTGTTAAACTCTTTATGATGTATAAACAAGTACATTTCCTTTAAAAATGACAGTGTTTTCACAAACAATGCCCCAGTCCCTGGATTTAGTTCCAGAGAGGTATTTCATGGAAAATACCTTCCAGTCACTCTGCTTCTGATTACAACAGCAGATCTGAAAAATGGCCACTTGCCACATAGTCCTCCAAGCACTCGTAATATCCCCCTTCTAACAAATCAAACACATTTGAATTTCTTTGCCTCATAGAATCCAGCAGCTTTTTAGGGTGAGGAAAAACACATATTCTGGAAAACGAGAGGCTGAATATTTCCCCCTGGATTCAGGTTGATAAATATTAAAGAATGGCAGCAGTTCTGATTCGAGGAGAAGAAAAAAGACACTACTCCAATCTCCTGAGCCATATTGGAAAGCTTATTTTGTTTAGCAAAGAGAGTGATGAAAATTGCACTGGAGACGTCAACACTTTGGTAACCCTGAAGCATTTTGGCACCCTCCGATCACAGGAACTGAATCGAGAGAGACTGCCCCATTGCTGTGCTCACTGCCTGTCCTAACAGGTGTATTGGGGAATGTTTGCCAAAAAGGCGGATAATGGTGCATTTCTGATGAGCCAGTGGATGCTATTTGGCCAGAGAAGTAGCTTGATGATAATAATATGTAAAAACACAAGCAAAACATAACCTTGTGTGGATCTCTGAATGTTGTTTTTTTTCCCGGAGTCTGTAGCCTCTTGAAAATATTAGGATTAGGCAATATATTTTAAATCACATCAACAACCAGTTTTAGAAAAGAACACGATGTCAGGGCTCTACAGCTCACCAATCACATAAAACGAAATAGGCCACAAACACCCAAACCAAACCCCTCTTTTGGTCCTTAAGCAAAACGTATAACATTTTGAAATTCTCTAACAACAGTGTTTCTGAAAATAGACATTTAGGCTATCAGCACAGAGTATTCTTCTAACCTTTTTGAGTGTTTGCAAATGACAAAATTGTTCCTATTGTAATTAATAGCATTATGTTGAGGAATATTGGGGAAACTTACCTAAAGGCTCTGACAATAATTTTGTTACTAATATATTCCCCTGGTTTGCCTTTGAACTCTGTCATTCTTTGCCTTGCAGCTGTGTTTAATGAGTGGTGAGATTATTCAAATGAGCCCACAGCAGAACATTGTTTTCTTAGTTCCTAGATCTTGAGAAGACATCTCCTGCCACAGTCAGTAGGTAAAACCTGAATCACAACCTTAGCATCTAATTCAATTTTATGCTTAAGGGTTTGTAAGTACCTTTGTACCCTATAAATATAATTGCGCTCGGTTGTGATGGAGCTGATCTCTACTTACAGCAGCTGCCAATGAGCCAGCAATAAAACAAAGGGAGAAACAGCTCAGCCTGTCACCGATGAGTGAGAAGCCAAATGTGACTCTGCTTATGCCGTGGCATACAGGCTTCTGCAAGTAGATTGCAAAGAGAGCTTACAGGACACTCAGATGCAGCAGATTTGTAGATAGGAGCTTGTTGCCATCTGTTATTTCCCATTCTTAACCACTGGGTTTAGTCCCTGGGAGAGAAAAGGGAGACAGAAAGAAATTTAATTCTGTACGAAGATATATTGCTTGAGAGACATTTTCCAGCATGGAAAAAAATTAATAAGGTCCAATTTAAAACTGATAAATAGTCAATTCAGTATGGTAGGATTAAGGATTTTTCCTGAGGAATTTACAGAGAGATAATCATCTCATGAATAAATAAATTCAGCTGCAGCACATTAACGTATTTATTGATTCACAAGCCATTTGTTTGAGAGTTTGCCCCTGAGGAGCAGAAGGTACCCTATTATTATTGATAATATAAGAGTTACAGTTATATTCAGAAACGACAAACTACATTTAAATGATGTCTCGGGGTTAGAACAAGAACCCACCAAAGCCAGGAAATTCAAAGTTAAGTCTGACACTATGTCAGACTGCGTGGTGTCAGGAAAAATGACAGTTGTGTCTTTGCATATCTTGGCTTCTGTGGTTTATACCTCAATTTTAATGGCATAGAAGTGATATCATTTCCCTCTAAATTCATTTTTGTTTTACTTTATCATAAATAAAAAAGAACAGTGCAGGACTGTGAATACGGAAAGAGGCCACAACAGCTCTGCTGGGGTAATACCTGCCTGTCGTAGAAATTACTCTTTACCACCTGTCTAAAGACCTACTTTCCAAATTGGTTATTGTTTATTAGTTGCATGTTTGCCTGGTTAAACAATTTACTGATAGCTTTTGCAAGCAGATGTAAGGACAAAATACCTGGCCAAGAAGCTTACAGAGAGGACAGGCAACAGAAAAACAAGGCTTGCTAGAGAAGCAAGCAAAATCATGTGATGTGTGGCTCTGAGCGGTGCTGGGACTTTGAGCTTTTTCAAAGACAGAAAGATTTTTTTTTCCAGTTATCCTTTTTGCTAACATCTGCTGGGGGAAAACACCTTGAAAACAACATTCACCATCCTGGAGACTCAAATGTCACATCCATGCTCTGCCTTGAACAGCGGCTGCTGGTGTTCCTACATCCAGTTAGCTGCCGCATAGTCAAGGCAGCTGAGCCGGTTTATACTGACCGTCTTCACCGAGGAGCACATACCCTTGCTTGGGGGGATCTCAGGGGAGATCTTGCGAGAGAACTTTGATCTTTTCATAATCCACATGCTTGAAGGAACAGAAGGATCTCCTGCTTGTGTACGAGCTAGCTGTGCTGTATGTGTAATTTTCTTGTGGGTGGAAAAGGTTTAGCTTTCATAGGTAGGGAAAAACCCACATTTGCCTTTACTGTGCCCTGGGAGGCAATTCACAAAGCTTAAATGATAGTTGGTAGGAATAAGCTATGCTTGTAATCCTCGTTATTTGTGTAGCTAACAGGGGTCTCCCAGGTTACACAAACTTTTACCCTTCTGTATCTCAGCTCCTGAATCCAAACGGGAAACCTAGAGCTGTTTACACAGTGAATTTGTTGTATGTTGCAGAGGACAGTGCGTCTGTTCATCAATGGCAGGATTATATTGACAGATCAGTATATTCATAGAAATTACAAAGGTTACAGTCCGGGTTAACTTCCAGGCAGCAAGTGGAGAATACATCCACTTTAGGGAGGATGGTTCAGGAATGCTGGACTATTTAAAGGGCTGACATAAGAAGTGTTCGATAGGCTGTTTTTCACGTGTATGACAAAACTGACAACCTAGACCCTTTCTTTATGTATCTCAGTGCAGTAAAAGGTACAAGGTAGATGCCCAAGTGAGGATCCTCTGTTTGAATATGGGGCTCAATAATTATATTTCCCTTGAAGGTATCCCAGGAGAGGTTTGCCATCAAAAACAGACACAGTATATATATTTTTCCCCACAGCAGGCAAATTCACAGGTAGCAACTCTTCTGAGATGTTTATGTTGATAAAATCCATCATAGTAATAATTAGATTTTTCTCAAAGCTTGAAGAAATAAAGCCACAGATGTGATGAATTTCAGGTGGCCATTAATAGTTTGAACTTGGCTAAGTTACAAAACTGCCAGAAATTCTCACCAAAAAAAATATGAAAAGCTGGTGCAGGTGAGATCTTTTTGATCTGTTTATTGGAAGCGGGGTGGGAGATAATGTTCTTTGAAGGCAATTTTACAAATAATTCCTACTCTGCTAGACTTGGTCAGCATTTCAGCATGTGAATAATAACTAGGCTCATGGACAGGGCCTTTTTTTTTTTTATCCCTGATACCCTTACAGCGGTAATCATGCATCTTGTCAGTTGTTATAAAGGTAAAG
Organism: Aptenodytes patagonicus; assembly: GCF_965638725.1. Lineage (NCBI taxonomy): Eukaryota > Metazoa > Chordata > Aves > Sphenisciformes > Spheniscidae > Aptenodytes > Aptenodytes patagonicus. The sequence continues at coordinate 53,096,838 of NC_134949.1, forward strand.
ACAAATGTACTCCATTGCTGTACTGTCAGCGCATTTCAGTACAAGCAGAAGGGTAGCACAGCACACCTGTTAGATGTGTGGAATATACCATTTGTCTTGTCACAGCTGTAGAATCAGGTGTACCCTGAGATGACAGGATCTTCAGCCCAGGAAAAATTTAGGTCTGCTCCTTACATCGCCATTGACCATTCTGCTGCCATCTGTGCACCTCCTCAAGGCTCTTCAGTAAGTTAGGAGATAGGGAGCGAGATTTTCCCCCAAAACGCTACTTTTTTCATAAGGAAAAAACTTGCCTTTTAACTTGGCACACATCATATAGAAAACCAGTGAGCTATACATTCATTATGAAATACACGCAGTGTGACTTGGAGGCAGAAGTTCATGATCATGACCTTTCTTATGTTATTACATTCAGCTTTTGAAGAAACAGATGGGGTTTACCTTAACTGTTAACATAAATTGCCATATGGAACAATCCACAGCTGATTATTATATTAACACTGATTTTAATATGTTTCATGATGTTCTTGCGGCTCCAGTTGTCATGCTATTCTGTTCAGTATATTCATTCAAGAAATTTAATGTTGTATCTTACAAATTGAGATCCTATTACAAACATATGGTGTATAAATAGATTTTGCCACCTGGTGACTGTTAAAAATCTGTAAGGAAGAGATTGCCATAGTGTTAACTCCTCCCTGCTGGAAGTCAATTTACCAATTGCAGACGTCTTAAAGAAACGCTAAGAGGTGGAAACTCTTGATTTGCTGCTGTGACAAAGGGTTAATTGTGCTAATTGCATTGTAATACCTGCTCAGTTTAAAGTCTTTCCCCATTGTGATTGTCTTGGGAGTCAAATTGTTTTTAAATTGGTTTGTCACTTGAATGCATTTGGAACTTTGTGATTAGGGTTGTGGAAACCGAGATAATGTCTAAGTTATATAACAGTTCCTTCCATAATCAATCACTGTCTCATTTTAGATCTACCTAAGAAGGTTCCTGCACACATGGGAATATGCCGATTGAGGTAATGGATGAGGTAAGCTAGCTGCTCGCTGGCTGTGAACGTTTGCATTTCTTTCCACCAGCAAGTGCTGCATGGAATATTTGTGGGCTTTCTGCTTTCTAGAGTCAGGCCCATGACCTCCATGAGTTATGGTACACCATGAAATGAGCAGTTAAAAAAACCCTCTAAATCTTAAGAACGTTAGCTTAATTCTGTTGCTCTTGTCTGCTCTAACAAACAAAGAAATAAGGCAGCAGACCCTATTCATTGACCTCTCAAGTCAATGGACCGATTTTTATGGGCCGTGCACCAGGCCTGGGGATGTGGCAATCTGCAAAGCAGGTGGGGAGCATTGTTACTCATGGCAGCTTGTCCAGCTGTGCCCAGCAGAGAGTACCTACAAGTCCTGCGGGCTTGTTCCTTTGTTTATAGATTAGTAAAGGTATTGAAATGTGTATATGAGGCAGTGAGAAAGGGATGAGGCTACTAGTAAGAATACATAATTAATCGGTTGAGTTTTAAGGAAGTGACTCCAATGGTAATTGGTGATCTTGGGAAAGGTAGTGGTGCCTAAGCTCTGTAATGACCTGAGCACCATAAACGCTGAAGATAGACGGGTAGACTTGATAGGAATACAGTTACTCCAACAGTGTTATAGGGGCCAAGTAAAGGGCAAGTAATTCCCTAGGGAGGAAACTGATAAAAGGCATCAGGGTAGATTGATGGAAAGAACAAGAAATGGGTTAGCTGGAATTTATTGCAGACCTGGGCAGTGCTTGCTGTGGATAGAGTGGAAGTATGAAAGCGAATTGAGTGGCAGTAACAGCCAGATAGACGAAGTGGAAGCGGCTAACGGGGAAAGGAGACTGAAGAGGTGATTCAGATTACTGGCTGGAGAAATATGTGTAGGTGGGATCTGGGTGCACAAAAGGCAGGTGTGGGAGGCTGGGATGTGGGGGAAGAGCAGTTGAGTGGGACATGGGTGGGGGGTTCAGGGGCATGTGGGGATGAGCAGCAAAGAAGGGAGCAATGATGAAAGGGGACATCATTGTTGCAAGCAGGCTGTGACCGTAGTGAGCTGTGAAAGGGACAGAGGGATGAACTGAAAGCTGTAGCATCCTTAGCGTGCTGGGGACAAGGGGTAGGAAACACTTTCTCTTAGGCCTGTGTGCAGCTCTGAGGTGATGGGGCCTTTGCCCATAGCTATGGGGTGCCTAATAAAAAGTCATTGCCTTAGGTACAGACTGCTGAAAATATGGGGATTGTTGGCAGCAAAAGACAAAGCAATAGCAACACAGAGAATTCTCTCCCCAGCACATCCTCGATTCACTGCACAGTCAGCCTCCTTAAACCAGCTGTGCCAGGTGACCAACAGGAGGACTATGGAAAAATTACTGAAGCCTTTTCTATCTAAAGCAAGTATCTGAAGTGCTATCAGGGCTAGAAACAAAATGGATAAGACACAGAGGACTTGTCAGGCCATTCATGTGTCCCACTCCAATGCATTTGTGTCCAGTTGCTGAGTCACAGAAGCTTCTGGTTACCCAACAATCCTTTTTACCCAGTGATGCATGTTCATTGGGTATCCTTGGCTGTTAACCCACAACTGAAGGGAAAGCCTAAAGATCTGGTCATCACCAGACTTTCTGTCTTAGCTTTGGAATAATCAAATCTCTCTCTGTTTTGATCTTTCTATGGACAACCTATTCTCATTTTGACTACTGCAAGCAGGAGTGTGTTTTTATTTGTTCGTTTTCTTACCTGCTCTGGACTTGGTTATTTTCCCTTGGCTTAGTCTTTGTTGAAAATAGGAGCAAGTTTGTGCTGTAACCTTCTGTTGTGCATCTGACCCTACTCATGCTAATTCTTTTTCCTGTAGAAATGTTTAAATCACTACAGTAGTTGTTAATGATGAAAATATTAAATAACATATGATATCATGATGATCACATAGAATTTTACAATCAAGTTAAATTATTGTCAGTATTTTCTCTAGTATCTTTTGTCAAATATAAAGTGCATATAACACAACTTATTAGTGAGACAGAAATGTACTGTATCAAGCTACTGTTCTGTGGCTTCTAAATGACTTTAAATCACATTGTATCCGATAATTACTAATGCTCCATTAAAGATCGGAAAGGCAATTTATTAGGAACTCCCAAAAGTCTTCTTTAAGCAGTGCAATCTGTGTTTGGTTAAAAGTTTACGTAAAATCAATACAAAATTATAGCAGCATGAATAGTTAAACAGGTCTCAGTTAATGTTATACTTGAATCTGTTCTGCTTGCAACAGTTTGGAAAATGTAAGTTACAGAGGAAGGGTAGCTGAGATCTTGGGGAAGGAGGATGCAAACGATTTTGCTGTTCTGAATGCCATGTGGAATGGAAGAGCATCAACCTATTACTTGCCAGTGATGTCTTTGTAGTCTTTTTTTCACCTCCTGGAGGAATCTTGAAAGTGTCATCAAAATAATAGCAAAAGAATGTTTTTACTGCATGCTAGTTCTTGCTAGCAAAATGTTTAATATCATTCCGTGGTAAGAAGTGATACCAATTTTAATTAAGGTCCAAATCATCTCCTCTCTACACAAAAATAAGAACAGTAAAGCAGCAGGTGCTGAGGCTGGGGAATAAGTATTTCATCCCTTAAAATAAAATTGAGGACTAAAAAATCCTCCAAACAAACCACAAATGAAAAATAAACTAAGGAAAATTACTGTCACCTCCACCTACTCTGCCAATTTATTCACTAGGACATTATTTACCTCTGTCTAAAAGTCTTATAACCTTAAAAAAAAAAAAAAAAGGCTAAGCCACTCGTCAATTTTCCAGCCTTGCAGGGTAATTTCAGCTGTTTGATTATGAATTGAACATATGTTCTACTTACTGAACTAAAACAATGGATTAGTCATAGCTGATGTCAAAAGTTGTTTTTGTTTACAAAGTGGCGGTGGTGGGTATATCTAAAGAAAGACTCCTAAAAGTCACATTTGTACCACAAGCAAATAATTCAAACCTCAAGCTGGAAACATAAATATTAATTCTCTCTCTCTTCTTGGCAAGTAACAGTAAAAGAAATCATCTCAAAAGTCAGTTCGCAGCACTGTTGTTAAGAGGGACATAACAATTGCACAAAACAGAGCAGGGACAGAAGTGGGTAGTCTGTTGATTCCCTTTGTATTACAAAAGAGCTCTCCTTTATCCTTGAGTATCTGATTTGGAAGGGCAGAAGCAGCAAAAGCAGCAAAATACTTGCAAAGGATTTAACCAGCACCTCATATCACATGCATCCCATTTGTTTCTCGAGCTGGGTGTTTGAAAGCCACCGCTGTCTGGGCTTTGAGAAACCCAGGCAAAAGGACTTCCATTCTTTAGGGCTTTTCATCCCACCCAAAAGCAAAGCGACCTGCAACTTTGCTCCACAGCAAGTTTCCATAACTATCTTCATGTGAAGAACTTGTCTTGCCCAAAAGTACTCTAGACACCACAGAGACGTGCAATTTTATGGTGAGTGAAGGACATGTTGTTTGGCAAAAGTGTTGCTTTTCTGGTAAAGCAGACTGAAAGCCATGGTGTAATGAACTTGCTTGGCTTACCACAGATCAACCTTAGGAAGAAAGATCTATATTTAGGATTTATGAAAAAATCAGCAGTCCTTCCCTACCCGAACATCCTATTTGCTTTAGACATAAAATCTAATTTCTTAATGAGGGTATGTGTGGATCTTATCAACCTGCAGTTAATGATAAAAGCAAATCTTATAAACAGGCAGACTTTAAATAACACATTAAAGCTTATCACTGATGATATCTTTAATTATAGTAAAGCAAATTGTAAGACAGTCTAATGGGAAATACAAATTACTTGTTAAAATTATTAACAGAGTTAATGTGCTTACATTTGTTTATGTGTACAGGAATCATTTCAAATATTTGACTGGAGTGACAATATGTGTAAAGATCAATTAAAAGTCAGGAAGATGAGATATTGGATTTTCAGACCTTAATAGGATTTCATCTGCACTTGTTATATTATGTTATCCACTTATAATTGAGCTTCCATCATATCATAGAATCTGTCACTTCACCAATTTATATTTCAAACCTCTAATGAAACTTCTATTTGCTAAGGAGAATTTTTGACACCCATGATCCTGGTGGAGTTGTCTGGTACAAGCGTTAATCTGCCCCACTCTGAGATTGGGGGTTCAGGCTTTCAACATGAAAAACAAACGTAGCAGTGGCAGTGCCTAGGTAGTCGCCTGCTTCACATGCATCGCTACTCTCACAAGTTGATCTAATAAATAGCTTAGGTGGAATAAAAGGCAGTTTTATGTATAATAAGCAAGGTAAATTGGTAAGATGAAAATTGCCAGGAGTCTGTCTAAATTAGTTTATTAAATTCAGCAGAATGAAAATAACCACCATAAATGCAACTAAAATACTTTTGTTTACTAGTCTATTGAGTCAGTCCTGCCCCAGCTGAGGCTTTGTCCCTGGAATGGGTCTGTGATAATCCGTCAGCACCATTTTGGGGGGTCCACTTGGAGTTGCTCAAACTCACTGGTGGTTTCCAGCAGTGCGACATTGATGGGGATCCCCTACGAGCCATGGCCCCACTTCATCCAGCCCTGCCTATTCTTTGCATTGGCCGACGAGATGCAGTCGCTCCAGTGGAGTGATCTTTTGGCACTTTGGCTGGGGGAGTATCAATGCTAGGGTGAACCCCCTGTTACATGAACACAGACTAAAAAGTAGTGTAAAGCCAGGGTCTTTCAGTATTCTCAGGCTGAAGCTATTGTAAACAAAAGTGATTGCTCTAAACAAATATCCTTGTAATTTAGCTTATCTTTTCTTCTAGTTTCCATGCAGTATTCCAAGACAATAATTTGTACATAAAATGGACCTTGGCCAAGGTATTTCTATAGAGGGCTAACATTTTAACATTATTTTATTGTAACAGCAAGCTTAACCTTGAAACCAACAGATGCTGCTTTGAAATGATCTGATGTGAGGTAGTCTGTAAAGCCAAGCTTAGAAGATAATGAAGGGGAAAACACCAGATAGAGGATATATCGATGCTGTGTTTGAAAGCACCTGTCCATATAAAATTTTCTGGCCAAAAAATACATATATTTTTTAAAAACTTTTTAGAAAGCAGAAGAATTTAAGTTTTTCCTGACTTCAGTCTGACCCTTATTTAAACTTTCCACTGCTAGAGATTGTTTCAATTGATTACACCTGGGACATTAAGTAATGTGCTACAAAGATACCACATTCCATTCTGTCTTCTCTGATATTTTGTGCTTAAAATAAATATTTTCAGAAAAAAAGCAGGAGGGGAAAAAATAAAAGGGAGAGAATATGAAAGAATACATGCCAGGTTCTCTGGCGGTATAAACTGGTATTGCTCCTAGTCTAGCCTCAGGTTTATTTACAGAGCCAAATACTGTTGCTGAGCTGATTTTTAATGACATGAGAAAAAGCTGACTAGAAATAGACTTGCAAAATAAGCCAAAGCACATGCGATTAAAACTACAACAACTTTCTGGAAAACAAGTCTCACACCATGAGTTGTCCATGCTGACCGGCGAGTGTTCCCTGTGGTGCCCTGGTCACCAGCTGTACTGAGGTTACCTAACTGAACAATAACCCCATTTTAAACACTAAACATAGAATAGCAAATGTTTTTGTATGAGTGTAGGCGCCCGCAGCTGTGAGGAGCAGTTGTGTACATATACATCCCTTAGCAAATGAGGTCAGGGAGGCCTCTGAAAGCCAGAAGGAGCATCCGAGACCACCAGGCAGCCTCCCAGTGCTCTGATTTAGGTCTGTCCTCTCTGAAATATTAGGGTCCCCATTCTCAGGTGAGTGTCCTGAGCACCACAATTACTCTGGGAGGTTAACCACTCAGCTCCCAGTGATGTTCCCCTGCCCCAGCCTGGGTAAGCAGCCCGCAGCAGACCAGGTCAGGCATTGCCTGATGCCTCACCACTGCTGGCTGGATGTTTGGGGCAGAGTCACTTGTCCCAGGGATCACCCTTTTGGTATCTCACTGTCCCCCGTGCCAGCAGGCTTGGGATGCTCCCTTCTTGTCCACCACCTTTTTTCAGACAACCCAGTCTCACTGTGCCAGCTGTGACAGTTTTAGGTGATGAATTTTCCTCAGGCACCAAATGGGAGTTCATGTTTCAAGCACAGGGCTCTGATTCTCACTAGGCAGTACAAAAACTCTACTCTATTGCTTTTGTAGGTTTCACCCTAATTGATTTAATTGCTTTGGAATGCCAAACTATGTATCCGTGTCCGTTTCCACAAGAATGTGTTATTGAAAATCTTCTCATTATCATTTTTGCACTGAAATTTCCTGATTTGGTGTGCTTTGCTTTTTGGCCTTAGTTTTCTTTTAATAAAACATTTTTAATGGAGCTATCTAGGTTTTTAGAAAAAGAAAAGAAAAAAACATCTCCACGCATTGCAGGACTTCGTTCTGGGTGATGCTCAAATACCCACCTCATGCGGCATGGGGCTCGCTGAGGCAATTGCTCCTGCACTCCTCTGAATGCTAAAAATGATCATATGGGGGGAATCAGGATCATGCAGATCTGATATGTTGCAGGTGTAGGCATAAGTTAGAGTTGCCTCAGAGTGTACAGAGTGTTGAACTTTCAGAGCCAATAGGCTGAAATTTGTAGTTTCCCCCTTAAAAACAAGGAGCTGCTTTCATTATTTTATTTGCTGGCTTGTTACTATGGCAACATTTATATGAATAATTCATTCCTTCTTCAACTTTATCTTAACAAAGTCAAAGACTGCATCCTAAATATTAAAGCAGGCCAAACTTTTTTTTTCTTCCACTTTTTCCAGCTAAAATGGCGTTGCTATCCTTTAGTATTATCATGCTTGAGACAAGCATTATTCTCGGTTATTATTGGTCATGGCCTGAAATTATTAAGCATTCTGTCCTTTCCATGATGCTTGCACTTAGAGATTATTTTAGTTTATTCTTTTTGTTAATTGATCTTCCTATGCCAAAACATTTTAAAAATATATATTATGTGTGATATTAACCTTTAAAAACCCTATAATTTCTCTGAGTTATTTTCCCTTTGCTGATATTTGCTAAATTAATTAGAAAGACTAGCCAGACATGGTCATTGAAAGCCCCAAATTTCACTTTGACTGTGAAATGCATCCCTGCATCTGCAATGAAACTGCTGAACGTGTCAGATGGCGGCTGCCTTTGATCACATCAAGTCAGCCAGGAGAGATGCACTACAAAGCTCCAGGTACCGCAGAAAGCGACATGGGCCTGGCCGGCAGCCGAAGGGAAAATGATTTTGCAGAAGCAGCCAATAGTCTGGCACAGGACTTGGCAGCCCGGCTGGTGTCAGAGGGGCAAAAGGCTTAACGAAAAGCAGGAGAGATTCCCCCCCAAGACCCGCCCATGGGCGACCACCGTGGTGGGACTGCAGCACAAAGGTAGAAGGCAGGTGGCATCACACAGTGGTGGCAGAAACCCGGCATCATGGTTACCCCCTTGGGTTGCACTTTGACAACATCCTGAATTTTCTGTTGGTTTTCATTTACCGACTGTTTTCACCAGAAAACTCACAGGATTGCTAGGAGGGCCTTTTGCCCCCTGCTAAAATATTTCAAAGCCACTCATACCTACAGTCGGAGGAGAAAGATGAACTCTTCAGATTGCATTTTGGAAAATATTTTTACTGTTGAAGGGATGTGGAGCTGTTTCAAAGAGGTTTTTTGAGTGATTTCCAGTGTCTCAAAAATTTTGTTCTAATTTAGTAGATCTTTGAAAAGAAGCAATTCACTTGATGACTCTTCAGCTGCTTCACTTTTCATCCCATTTCCTCTGCATATAGCCTGGTATTTATTGACTTCAAATCATACAAAAAAAAATTATTTGTGGAACTTTCCGAGAGTTGCAAATGAGAAAGCCTGTCAATACTTTTCATAATCTAGAAAAAAGGCCACTTAAGGATAGCTGACATTTTACAAAATCAAAGCAACTCTTCTGCTATATTTTTAAAGATTTGGACAACTCCTGAAAAGAAAAATGGGAAAAAGTGCTCCCAATTCTGAGTGAATACAGACTTTTTTTAATGACATTCTCAGTCAATTTCCTATGTAATATGAATGATCAGCAAGCAGAGTTGTCTGATTTTTGTTATATTTATTAATGATGTACAATACTAGCATGGTACCCTGTGCAAATTATAAGCTGATTAGTTTTCAGCCATGTCAGCCAGTACTTTGATCCTATCTGAATTGATATGCTAAGCAAGGAGAAAGTAAATCATTGCTTAGGTGGGAAGCCTATATCAATACCACATGCTTCTTAGCAAGGCAGGAGAGGAACAACGTATAGTTCATCTGGGCTGTTTCTTGCGCTCGAGCCAGCCCAGCCAGAGTTGGCTCAGGTACACGGAGCACTGTCAGCCTGTGCTGCATAAGCGTATAGAAGAAATATCTCCGTGCTGCAGAAAACAGTGATGGGCATTTGGTAGGTCCAGGTTGAATCAGTACCAAGTCCAAATGGCAGCAGAGATTGTGCTGCTGGAAATGCTCTGGTTTAACTGGGCCATGAAGCTGAGGGTCTCCCCACCTTTGTGCACTGCAGTTTCGTCTTCAAGCCTCTGACTATAAATCCTGATGCTTTGCCAAATCTCAGTTTGTGACTGGTTTGCTACTTGCAGCTCCCCCTGTAGCCAAGCCCCCAACTTCTTAAAATTAATGTGCATGACTGCATGCCATTAAATAGTTGCAAGATTTCCCCCTCAAAAGGTCATGTTTTATCGGTAGGCAGGGCGCTTCTGTTGACAGCTTGAGTTAGGCAATGTGTGTATGCACATTTGGGTGTGCATATGTCTATAATGAAGTGCTGTGAGCAAGATACAATTGTAATGTTGGGCAAAGGTTGAAAAAACTAGTCTCTCTCCATTAGGTCAAAGCAGCACTGTCCTCTAATGTAGCATTATAAAAGTGTGACTCAGGTAACTAGATTAAGAATCAGAACTTGAAGCTAACTACTATAATTCAATAGTTATTTGAATTATAATGCTGTGAAGATACATACTATGTCTTGTGACAGAAATGAGGAAGGCTTTAATAGTTTCTATTTAACAACTGCAACACATCCTACAATTTAACTCTTCTCTTTATGGCTTTTATTTCAATGCACTGTACAATATTTTGCTGTGAGAGATCTGTATATCGGTGTGTATGAAATAAGGTGATGGCTTTACAAATATCTCATTCTGGCTGCATCCTGCAAATCATTGTGCAGGGAGGGAAGAAAGAGGGAGCAGACGAGTTGCATGGGAAATGACGGTAGAGCATAATCTTTTAAAGCACCTTGTCACAGAAGCACAGTTAGGACCATATTGATCACAAAACCCACTGCCTTGTAGGATTGATGCAGGATATGCTAAGGCACTGCAAACAATGGGAAATGAAACTTTCCATTATTAGACAAATGGTTTTATTATTCTTTAATGCTTTGTGGAAAACACAGACTTTTTTGTCGGGGTGGGAAAGGAAAGCAACGTAAACCACACTGCATTCTCATTATCAGATGAGACCATCATGTTTATTCTCTTATTTTATGTGTTACAGTTTCAGTCTGCTGGTACTTCTCTGCTCAGAGGGCAGACCCAAAATGAATCTGATCGTGCCTGACACTAAGTATGAAAACCCTTGATATATTTCTTTGCTCTGTTGGGTGCTTATAGTGAACAGCATTTTATTTTTTAGTCATCCATGTGATACACAAGACTTCAATTTGGTGAAGTTTTCTTACTCAGAAAGCCATATAGGCATGGACTTTAATCAACAGGATTTAAAGTGGGATTTAAAATGTCTTTAATAGTGTAGTTCTAGACAGCAATGTAAATGGACTTAAGTATATACTTAAATGTATTCCTGAGCTAAAAATATAATTCACATGAGAAATCTCTGAGAAAACCGGTAAGCTTTCAGCTGCAGTTACGTCCTCTGTAAAATGGGAGTAATTGTACTGATAGCATGAGCCTTTTGGGAAAGCTGTGATATAATGTTGAAAACAGCTTGCATACAGCAGCTTCCCAAGGGACATGATCCCCTTTGCTGTCAGAGTGAAAGATGTGCTCCCGAGGTGCCGACAACATTGCAGGTTGCACATGAGGATATGAACACATATGACGTAGGAGTGGGACACAGAGCAAGGGAGCTTGGCTTTGAGAAGGAGCCGAAAGAAGGGGTATGAAATTTTGCCAGCAGTGCTCCCAGAGCTGCCCTCCCTGACATTTTTAGCCACAACTGTTTTCCAAGCCTCCTTCTCAGAAGCTGCTCCCACAGAAGGGAGGGAGGGAGACTGACTTTGCCTTTTGCTTGCTCTTTCCAGTGCCTTGCTGATGAGGCTTATTCACTGAGAAGTGCTAGTTGAGGAAGTGGGAAAGTAACGGAGGTGTAATTACAAATTTCCTGCTCAGTGGGAACTTGGTGTGTTACTTCCCCAAAAGAACCTGTTGGATCCATCTTGTCTGCAGCAGCTGGAGCAGGAAATCTCTGCTGGAGGGATTCGGTCTCCTGGTTCCTGGAAGCTGTATGCACCAGCGGGAGCAGGCAGGGACACAGTGGAGGTCAAAATGAGCTGTTATATCAACTGCTGTCAAGTGGGGTATTGCTTGCCTGGCAGCCACATAATCTGTGAAGAAATCCACAGATTTAGAGTTTTGCTGACAGATCTTCTTGGTAACTTCTAAATTTAATTTTAAAGTTAAATCTTGAGTCTGAATTCTGTGATTATTGTTTAGGAGTCAGTTAGTATTCCAGCTACTGTATTTTTCACAAAGAGGGAACATCTGTGTTCAAACACAATGTCTGAGGGACCTAAATGGGATGCTTGTGGGATAGGCTAGTAATAGTACTGTCCTTCAGTATATGCATATAGAGACAGGAAAAAAAATTATACCTTTTCCAGACAATTTCCACATCATTTCCTATTCCGCCGTGACCATGCTGATCCCATCACTTATTCTTCAGTATCATAAACAAGTCAAAATATATTAGTGAAAGCAGTTGGAGAGTGTTCATATAGCTGACAAGAACCCTGAGAAATAGGTTATACAGCATTGATCTCCCAGGAGACCTTAAATAACAATCTAAAATGTATGGGACAGTGATCACTGGGTTTGTTACTGCTGTTTCAGCTTGATGTTTTGCAATTTACAGTTTCTTGATAAATTGGAATCCATTCGGCTGGTTCATATTATGTGGGACTATGGAACTGTCTACATTACACTGAAGGATTAAAGTGAGATGCAAATGACCTGGAGGTGTCTAATGACTTTGCTTAGCAAATTAATGTAGATCTGAAATCATCTCTGCCCCATTAGATGGAATAAGATGCTACAAAACATCAACATGCAGACAATGCATTAGTTCAGGGTGCCTCTCCACTCCAAGAGGACATTCCAGCCCCTATTTTCAGGATTTCCCATTTGACTGTTCGAAACTATTGCCTTAGGCTAAAACTTGTATTTGTAAAACAAGGTTTCAGGTTGGTGATATATTATTTTCCAGTCACATTTTTAACATTGCAGAAGGGGGTGGGGGTTGAAAATCAAGTTGTCATTCAGTGTGTAATGGTCTGGGAATATAAAAAGGAATATTTGCAGTTTGAAATGTACTTTTCCCTCCTAATTAGTTTCTGGATGTTGGTAACAATCTGATTTTTCTGTTAAATAATTCCACTGGTACAAGTGGACATACCATGAAACATTTGCAAAATATTTTAGAAGGTTATGCTTTTCAAGCCGGCATCTTTGAGACTCCTAAGATTGAACAGGGATTGGTGTCCTGGGGAAAGTTTGCTAAAAACATAAAAGTTGACAGAGTCGTTTTGTTTGAAAATCAATCTACTACATGTGAGTGATAATTTTCTTTCAACGTGAAATACTTATGGATTTCATGTGTTCAATATGGAAGCTTTTGCAGAATGTAACTGGTGATCTACCACCATCAAGGGTTTGAAGAGTTCCTCTCTGCAGAAAGGACTCATTCCCTGATCCACATTATGTAAGGGACCCCCAACACTCAACACTGCAGGATTGACTTTTAGGTGTCTCTTTCTGGTCACTTTGGGGACATCCTGCTGCTGGAGGTCACTGACGGTCACTACCATGTCATTTTGTCCTCTTTGCTCAGCCAGTGCACTGAAAATCCATTTGGCTGCTTTCCTGCAGAAGTCATGTGGACAAAATCCACCCAGCAGCTGGCAAGCTGTTGGCCATCATTTGCAGCAGAGCAATATTTTGTGTAGATTTTTCTGCTTGGTTATTTTTAATTTAGATCATTTCACCAACCTGTTTTACAACCTGGCTGCAAAAAGAGAGGTGCCAGGACAGCCCTGGAGCAGGGCTGGGAGGACTGGCTGCCCTCCTGGGAGCAGTGGGAGGGCAGCAGGAGGTCTGCTGCCTTCAGAACATGGTACTTGACTAGAGCTAAGCTGAAGCACCTTCACTTCCCCAAACCATGTACTGAAGATGTCAGATCTTCAGCACCATCCATTTTGTTCTACAGGTCTTGTCCCATGCCACAACGTGGTAATTGTAGGTGTAGCCAACAGCAAGTTTTGGCTGCTGTTATTGAGAAAAAGGGTGAAAATGCTGAAAAATTGTAGTCTTTTCGAAGCAAGTGCTGTGCCACTCGAAGTATCCAGCTGGTCTTGCTATGATGCTACTGCAGAATTGGGATATTGCTAGTGACAGCACGCTACCCATGAAGCTCTAGTGGATTAAAAGCATTGTCTTTGGTCAGTGTTTTGCTCATTTAGACATGTAGTTACTAGAAACCTCACTTCCCTGCTTTTGCAATGATTCCTCTGCTTTCCTGCAGTCCCTTTATGCGGTGGTGCATTCTTGGCTAGCACCACTCAGAGACAGGATACAGGACTTGGGACAGATGCAAAAGATGCGCCACTGGCAGGACTCTCACATGAAGTGGAAGTTGGGGTCAAGGCCATTTCCCTTCTTCCTGTTTCATCCTCTCCCCAGCATGAAGAAAGTCACTCCCCCTTCATCTTCTCCATACAATTCATGTCTCTGTAGGCTTTAATCTTACCACCCCTCAGCCAACGCTCTTCCAGGCTGAGGAATTCTCATCTATTCTTCTCTTCTTGAAAGGATGCCATAGCCTGGCTCTCTGTTTTCTTCTTCCTTCTTGTGTTAGCCAGTTCTCTCACATCACTTCTGAGGTGACTAAAATTGCACACAGACATAAAATTGTGTGTGCGCCCTGAATTCGTAAGTGACAAGGTCTTTTCTGTTTTGCTCTGATAACTTTTCCAATAACTCTGAATATCTGATTTGCCTTTTTTACCCATCATTGTGCAGATGCCTACAAATCCAGTGTCTCTTTCTGAGTAATAATTGCTAAGTTAGAGCTCATCTCCGTGCATGTATATTTTGGGTGATTTTCCACACACATACTCTGCTTCATATTTATTACCATGGAATATCATTTGCCATTTTATCACTCAGCCACATAATATCAGTAGATGCATCTGCAGTTATCCACAGTCAACTGTAGTCTGCAAATGTGGTCACCCCGTTCCCATTTACAGCTCAGTTCTAAATATGCTGAACAGCACAGATGCATCTGGGACCTCATGGTAACACCCCTGCACTGTGAAAACTGGACATCTGTACTTACCTTGTAGTACTTTGTTTCCTAGTGCTAACTTTACCTTTTAATCTTGGATAATCACTTGCAGAAATTTAAAGCAATTTCATATCAAAATGATTGTAGGTCCTTGCCTCCCGTTTGGAAGGCTGAGTCTGGGACTTCTGCTTGTAAGTGTTTTTCTGAATTCCTCTCTAGGTTTTCTGGTATTTGTTTGAAGTTCTGATACTTGTTTGGGATTTCCTAATGATTTCTGCAAAGCTGCATTTTTATAAAGAAATAAAAGAAAGTATTTTTGCACTTTCGTGATGCAATATATAGGTATCATTTTTATTTGGTTTCTAATATTATTATCATTATTATCAGTAGTTCCATGATTTGCAGAAATCACGCAGCCTCTTTTTTGTAGATTGTCCTAGGACTAATAAGGAGTGCCCTTATTAGTCTTTCAGTGGGATCACGGGTAAGGCTTCCTTTTGCATGGCTGTTTATCTTTGCAAACCTTGTGGGAGATTAAAAACCTCCTCTTTTTGTGTTTGTCAAATTTGGTTGAAACTGGGTTCAAAAGTTGTGTGGGAAAGACAGACACACAGACATGTGCATGCAGTGTGACAGCATGAGCCCTTTCCTTAGGCAGCTGAGCTAAAAGCAAAGTACAGAGGATGTACTCTGAATTCTCCTGTAGTCTTGTATGCTCACTCCATTGCCATGCATCTGGATCTTTGTAGTCTTTGTCAGAAATCTGACATCTCCGGGTATGCATAATGCATACTTCAAGAAGAGACAAAAACCACGTTGCTATATATACAGGCATATAATAACAGTGATACATTAATTGTTTTGTGAGCTTCCGAAAGTATTTCTATAGTGTCAACTAATGTTGAATGGAATAATGTGAGTTTAAGCAAAAGCAGTTTCCATGGTTACACTGGAGGTATTCTAAATATAGCAGATGATGTAATCAGTTACAGGGACTAGATACAAGATTGCTGCGTATTTCAGTAAGAAGTTTCTTCTCTGGAGATACCTGTAAGAAAGTGTCTATATTACTTGAGGATACTATTTTTCAAATTATTTCTGTTGTCCCATGATTTTCTGCTCCTCAGAGCCTTTCCATTTTTCCATTTACAGGCTGGTAGCTTCTTTATATTTATTATAAATCATATACATCAGATCAGTTTAATGCTTTTACAGAATTCTTAACACCAAATGTAACATTCCAGAAAACAGTTTCCACATCTGGCCAGAGGAAGATTGTAGTTTTTGTAATCTCTTCTATCCCATATATTAAAACCCTGTTATCAGCATCTGTCATATCTGTCTATCCATCTTATCTGTGTATATGTCCATCTATCTTTGCTCCCATTGCTGTCATGTCTCCAGTGCCCTCTGATCTGATTTTATCCAGAGAGAAAAGAATGGCTTAATGATCCGAACACATCTCCTTTTCCAAGATGTGTAATAAAACATTCCCCTTCCTCACCCCCAACTGAGCAATTATTTCCCAATGGAACAAATTTCACTCCGTGAAATTTGGACTAACTACTTAGCACGCAATGCACAAGAATGAGTGAATAGGTAGAATGAAGATTTGTTGTCACTGGGGGGGAAGAGGGAATTTATTCACAGTTGTTTGTCCAGCTCTCCTTTGTGCCGCCTTTCTGGCCCTACTGAGTCCTGTTGAAATTCTGATTTCTCTCTGAGAGTGTAGTTCATAGTAAGTGCTAAGAAAAAGTAAGTCACTTGCTACAGGCAGAGCAGTATTCTTCCACAGCAAGCCTTCTTAATATATCTAGCTTCAGTCATTCCTGTTTTAATCAAGAATTCCTTTCCATTCCCACTGTTTCTTTTACTGTTCTACTCCATTTCAACCTTAATTCATTTGAAAAATGACACATGGCATTTCAGGAGTGCTAAAAAAATATGGTAGGTTAGATAAACTGGAAAAACGTCCTTCTCAGAAAGCACTGCTATACTCTGAGTCAGGGTTTCTTTGTTTATTAATAGCAACTGGTCAACAATTACTTGTCTTCTTAGACCAGAGTGTTGTGAACATGCCGCATTTCCAGTATCAGCAGAAACAGCATTCCTGTTTTTCACAAGCAAAGAGTGCCAATGTATGTAAGGTGCTGCATTAACAGCTACAGGCTAAAAATCATGCATCCTATTGCATTTTCACCCCTTCCAATAAACCTGTTATTAATCTTAGTTCCTAAACGTTTTTTTTTCTGGTGCAGATAGCCTGAAGACGATGATGTGACAGTGACAAAAGACTGCAATAAAGGGCAGCTGAAACTTTTTGGGGAGAGGTTTCTACTTTCACAAGGCAACAGGCAGTGGCAGCACTCAATGAACAGAAATGAATTTTATTTTCAAAATATGAAAGCTCATAGAATTATAGAAATTATGGAAGAAAAAGATATATTGGGTCATCTTTTCCATACTGGAGGCTGTGGCAGCTTTGTCCCTGCCTTATAAGGTACTTTCTGAGTCTAGGTTTAAGGTCTCAGGAGACAGGGCTTAATGGATTACTGTGAAAAACTCTTCTCCTATATAGCAAGTTTCATTATCAAAGCTTGGTTTTATATTTAGCTGTGAATGTATCATTTCTGAAAAGATGATTCTACTATTGCTCCTGCTTTTACCTGTGATACCACTTTAATCAACTCCTTTCCATCCTTAGTGTTCAGGTGTTTCTGGTACTTCTGGATGGTTCATGTGTCCTCCTACTCATTCTTGGTGCTCTGCCAACCTAGTCATATTTAGGTTTCTCACCTTTCCATATAATTCAGGCCCTCTGATTGTCAATTAACCTTTCTTGGCAAATGCCTCTTCTTCTAGATCGGTTATTGACGCAGTTGAGTAAGATTTTTACCTGAGGGTAAAATTGTTTCTGCAGTAGAGTTAACCATGTTGAAGGCTGCAGCCGATGCCGGATTCCTGACCGGAAGTTGACAGTAGTAGATTTGAGGGGAATGAAATGTAAAAAGTATCTGAGTATGGTAAATGTCAATTAAACTGACTCACTGGGTGAAATCCTAATGCCACTGAAGTCAAAGACAAGGTGCAACTGGCTACGATGTCTCTTTGCACTTGTAATCAAAGCAGAGCTGCCCCTGAGGACTCTTTTTTCAACAAGGTTGTTTGATCAAGTCCAAATTAGGGCTGTTAGGTGAGGGCCTGTCTGCCACTGATCACTTTCAAAAACAATAATCCTTTTTACTTTTGCTCATTCTTCTGAAGGCCTCCTGATCCTGCCTCTCCATAGGTGTCAAAATGCCTGATTTGGCATTTGGCACCCTGGGGGGAGGGGAGGATGAACAGGATGGATGGAGAACTGTCAAAGGCAATCTTCCCCAATGGAACAGCAACTTCCTCCGGCAGCTGCCGATCTGCCCTAGAAAACTCCCAGTGCAAACCACCAAGTCTCCATCCCTTTCCCTCCCCTGCGAGGTCTTTCTGCTCCCTCCTGTAGCTGTGCCAGTTCAGCAGTTTATGTGGTTGAACTCTGAAGGGACAGACAGAATACGTGTAATTTTTATGTTTTGTGGTGGGATTTTTTTTCAGTTGTGCCTACCAGGCAAAATTAACATCCCTAGTGTAGGTTAACTCACTTGGTTCTCTTACAGTGTATGTACTTGTTTCAAAACTGGTGGGACTCATTTAGCGGCTTGTAACCTAGCAGTGATTTCTCTAAAACTTACCTATGGCTCCCACATGTGGAGTTTTGCCACTAATTTCAGTAGGGTAATCATGCACCCTCCTGTGTGTCAGCTGGGTGAATTCTGCTCTCATTCTGGAGTCTGTGCAGAGAAGGTAATCAGAGTCATCACGCAAATCTATACCAGAAGATGGCCCAGGAACCCTCGAAATGGACTGGCCATATAAGAATTAGATGGGAATGAAATTGGGTACCTGGCCTTTTCTGCCCAGCCAGCACATTTATACAACAGCCAGCAAGGAGTTTGGGAACATACTGTGAGCCTTGGAAGGGAGCTGAGAAATAGAATCATCCTTCCCCTCCAGTCTTTCAAAGTTTCAGAGGCTAAGGACAAGATGAGAGATATGTGGTTTAGGCAGCAAGTTTATTACCTTTCCTCATCATCATTAAGCAATCCAGGAATGGCTCTACAGTACAGGTCAGCCATCCCCCTTTATTAATTTCAGCCAATTTGAGGGCTGCTGCATCCACTCTTCAGGCATCACGCCAACCTGTTGTCGGTAACCCATTTTCCTCTCTTCGTGCATGACCTATCAGGTTGGAGAGGGGTGGTTTTCTTCTTGCTTTGAAAGCAGAGCAAAAGAGTTTGGCATGGGGCAGGAGTCTACCTGTGGTAAGATGGAGGAAAAAGGAAGGAAGGGAAATGCATGTTATGCTCAGGAGAAATTCATTAAATAGCAGTGAACAGGGTTTTGCAGCTGAGACAAGAGCAATGCAAGGCCATGGCACTTAGAGGCAAGGAGAAGTTTCCAGAATGGCCCCATCCCTGTCCTCCTGCTATGCACAGCAATAGAGAGGGGTCTCACCAGGCAATGGGGATATTTCTTTGCTCAGTGTTTTCCTCCAGTCCTCACCTGCACAGGGTCTCCATCAGCAAAATGTCAACACAGACCTCAACTACCCGCAGGCCAATGGTGAAGCTGTCAACCTAAAACTAGTTTCCTGCTACCATATGTAAGGTGGGGGTTGGGAGGCTCCAGGGGGCAATAGTGACCCTCCTCTCTATGAAGACGAGTGACCAAAGCCCCCAAAACTGCTCTGCGTCCTCGGAAGTTCCAGAGACATGCAGGCTGCTACAGGTCCATAGGACTAAATACTCATCCTCCTGGCACAAAACATCCTCCCAGTAGGTAGGGAATGAACTAGGCTACTACCTATGGGCAAGAGCTGTGAGAAATATCCATTGGAAGCATGCTTTCCATTTCCTGCAGATCAGGGACTGAAGGTATGTGAAGGCACTGGTGTGTGTGAAGACAGGCGTGCTGAGAGGTCTTAGCTTGTCTCTGATCTTATGCAACCTGTCTATTTGCTGTCCTGTCCTAACCCTTCCCATGCTACTCCTGGATGCATGTGAATTTCAAGTTCTGGAATATTATAACCATCTCCTACAAGTCTCTGTCAAACATTTCCTACAGCTACTCTACATAAACCCAACCTCTGGCTCTCATGACAGTATCCTATAGTTGCAGCCTCACTCTGCTTCTCTTAATTCCCCATCTGTTGTGAAACCCAAGAGGCTAAGACTTGGGCTGGGGGACATTTTTCTATTGCCAGCAAAGCCTGTGTTACCATTTTGGAAGTTCCAAGTTGGTATAGTTATGGTTTTGGCACAACTAATAAAATACCAAGTACAGCGTTGATGGCCAAGATGTTCCAAGACATACAGAAGTGGAGGGCAGATCATGAGAGGCATGGTTCAACCTCCTTGCTTTTGCAGATGTACAGGGTGTGAGCTCAAAGGAGGTGTAATGTTTTTGCATGGCTGGGTGTCCACCTGCATCTGGCAGGCAAGTGGTGAGACTCAGAGCAACCTTCCCATGTGTTGCTGGAAGGTGAGACCCCAAACCACTGCTCTTCTGGCAGCTAGGGTGAATGGAGTACAGACAGCAGCTATCCCAGTTATCTTCTGGACCAGGGCTGTGGAGAAAAGGGACATCAGAAAGCTAGAAGGGACCTTCTTCAAAAGGAAAATAATGGAAAAGGCACTTCATGGGGGAAAAAAAGTCTTTTCCAGAGGAAAAGAATGAAGTGGAAAATTCCAAGCAGTTCTACTGTTTTTACCCATCAACTTTCTTCTGCTCTTTCATCTGTGGGTTATTTTTCTTTTCTATACGCACTTTGCTGTTTCTGACTCCTTAAAGCCTATCTCTCTGTTCTGCTGTGCAAAGCATCAGGGATGCATGGCAAGTTGATTATCCTCATGAAGCAGCTACCATAACATTGAGATTCAGCCATTTGCTTTATCATTAGCCTAACAAAGCATATAAAGTTGTAGCTAACTGGAAAGATACAGTACATTATTATTGTTATTATTTCTATTTTTGAAAACCAGGACACTGTGGTGTGGGGAGGGGGTGGGCTGCATGACTGCGTAGACAGACAGTCATTTAATCTGAAATGGAGAGCAAAATGTAGTTAGTAGGCTTAGACTTATTAGTATGCTGCAGCCTGGATCTATGATTCCTATTACAAAAAATATTAAAGGGCCACTGTTCAGGGAATTGAAGGTGGCACAAACAATTTAGTGGAGTTTTTCATCAATATCTTGCAGAGGGGTTGCACCTTTTTGACTTTTAAGACTAGAATGCAATATTTAAGGAGAATGTACTCCATCAGCTGTACTTGCAACATAACACATCATCCTTTGAAATATAAATCTTTTGAAAACCGAATAATTTCTTTGTTAGTCTTCAGTTTGTATCCTTGGTCTGGAATAGTTATTTAGGCTTTTGTTTTTATGTGGCTTTTGTGCACCAAAGTAAAACACAAACAAAACAAAAAGCCAAAGGGAAAATGCCATTCATGTTCTTACGATCAGACAGAAAGAAAAAACATTAAAAAATCAGGATGTGTATGTTTCTTTTACATGGTTCTATTCAGAAAATAGGGTGAATGATAATCTTTTCATTAAAACAGCAGTGCAAAGAAAACTTCAAGGCTTCAGACAAAATTAAACTATTTTCTTTATAAAAATATTAAGTATTTAAAATAATTTAATTCTTTATGTATTATTTATAGTCAATAGTTCCATTTTTAATTGTGACTGAGTTAAGTTAGATTTGTTGCCAGACTTAATGATAAGCCTCTTAACATGAGGTATTTTCTCAGTGTGCTAGAAATGATCATAAACTCCCTGCTCTCATGAGAAAAATAATCCTATACAAAACTTTACGTATATGACAGTAGTGGAGATACGTGGTACTCAAGTATTGAACTGGTGTTATAAGGTGGGTTTGTTTTAATACACCAAGGTATGACTTAAAGGAAACCAAATGAAAAAATTCTGTATTAAGTCCCCAAAGATAGAATGTACCCATGCCAAAAGTCACAGTTCAGAAGCTCTAAAGGATGGTATAGTTTCTTCCCTATTAATTATTTACATGTTTTAATGATAAGTTTTATTTGGAAGAAACCCCTTCCAATTTTCCAAAACTACCACATATGCAGTTGCTAAAATATGTTTTAGAAACCCTCACACAAGCAAAGACTAAAGAATCACCCTAATTCCTTTCTAATACAGAGATGCCAGCAGAGACATTTTAATGTATTACATTTAATCACAATATTGTAATCCATTCACCTAGAAATTCATTAATCATAATTCATGCTGCAAGAAACCATGTTAAAATATAGTGACAGTGGGCAAGCAGATCTGTGTTCACAGCAGTGTTATTTAAACAACTGTATACACTTGTAGTTATGCAATTAACCTGCAGTAATCATCTTTGTTACTGCTATTATACATACCTCATCTGGAAGATGGCCTAAGCTGACAGTATAAATATCACTGAACTAATGGTTTTACCTCGGCTGGTACACTATTCCTCCCCTGTAAGTTGAACAGGCAACTTTTGGGGACCCCTGAACTCTTCATGTTTATGCAGTTTTGGTCCCATTCATTTCACACTCTAACCCTGAGCCTGAAACAGAAGTGCTTACAGCTTATAGGTCAGAGATTCAGATACATTAGAAAGAAGGATACTTTCACTTCTTTTGGTTTCTGTTTATATTTTTCTTTTTTATGGTGTTTTTCATTGAGTACGGATGAGGCTTCTGTCTGCTTATTTGGCTAGGATGAAAATGACAATTGTGAAAATTGTGAATAGTATTGTCATGTCATTAGAAACATTATGAATTATGTATATAGCATGCACAGGGTGCTAGACATTTTACATGCACATAATCAGACAACTCCTCATTCCTAAAGTAAGGAGTTGTTACTGAGGAGTTATTACTAGTAAGTAAGAGGAGGCTGGGACACGATATAAGCATACAAACCCATGACTGAAATATTTGTTGTAAATTCTGTAGTCTTTTTCCTTTTGCCTTTTTCATGATTTTCTCTCATTTCCCCATCCCAGATAATTTCACAACCAGCCTTGCCCACAACTGCCCCCATACTCGGTGAAAGCAGCCAGCAGATACCATAGCACTGCACTGCTGGTCCCAGCTCTTTAGAGTGCTTTTGACGCACTGAGGTTGTTCTGGGGTGTCCTATGGGATGATAAGTTTTTAACAGATGTCATCTTTCTGCTCGGGAGATGCTGACGATGCTAGTTCAGATCGTCATGTTGGAGGCAGGAGCTAAGACCTGGGGGATCCACGACTTCCACCACTCATTTCCAGCACTAGATCTCACAGCAGAGTCTAGAGGTACATCTTTATGGAGGGCCTACCACAGTGTCCAGTTTGCCCAAGTGCTGGCACAGGCAGCATGTCAACCACGCCAGCGTGAGCTGAGGCTGAAGTCCACCACAAGCAGGTCCTGTGGGCAGAGGACATGAAGCAATGCTACTGGCATGCAAAAGGGGTGGGCTGATGCTCAGTTCTGGAGCCCTGAGGACCTGAGGTGCCCACATAGCTCCCAGTGCTTAGGTGGGAGCTGGTTACTCCGAGCTGAGAGAAGGAGTACAAAAACCTTGTTCCCTTGGTAGGGTGAAAAATTAGGCTTGTACCTCTCCCAGAAACTATATACTAGTAGGGCTGTTGACATTTAGTTTATTTGCAAAGACAATCTTTTTGCTGCTACTGGTCAATGGGGCATACTTCAAATGCTGCCTGTAGACCTGGAGGTGCTTTGTAATAGATGACTCCTGTAAAAAAAAAAGACAGAAAACTCATTCGCTGACAGCTGTGGGAACAGAGGTTTTCAATAGAATAGCAGTTTCACAACACATTGCTTATCAAGTGATTCCTCTGTGATTATTATTTACAGTCAAGGAAATAAGCATTCAGCATCTAGCCAAACATGGGAGGCATCATGCAATACTGGTGTGAGGAGGGGAGAATCTGACATTTCGGGAGCATCAGGCTGGTGCAGCCTTGACCAGGAGACAGCGTGGTAAGCCTGACAGCAAGGCAAATATGAGATGCCAAAAGATGTAGGGTGGGTTGTTTTTTTTGTACCAGTCCACTATAAAAAGCTCTCCACAAATTTAAGTACCAAAACTCTGTATATTATATAAAAATCTGACAGATTCTGGTAATTTCAGTGTGGGCACAGGCATGGAAGTGACTCAGGTGCAGCACTTGCAGCAGAGATCCAACCATTCCCAATATTTTCTCTGTGAAAGCTTTCAGAAAATACCGGACCCTGAGGTACAACTGTCAGGGCCCCATGGGGGCCAGGCACTCTCCATGGGAAAGCCAGGGCCCATCCCACTGCCCCAGCCAGGAGCAGGGCAGCCGGGGGGTACCGGGGCAACCCCAGCCCTGGCCATCTTGGGCACCTCTCTGGGGACAGACCGAGGCCGGGCCAGGACATCAGCCTGTGGGTGGGGGTCAGGATCTGGGCTCAGACACAGCCCCAGGATGGCCGCACAGAGCCTGGGGAAGGGCCAAGGCCAGGCTGAGGTGTGGGCCTGCAGGTGGGTCTGGCTCAGGGGTCCCATGGCCAGGCAGGGCGGGGCTGTGGGGAGCTGGAGACCGGCCCTGCTGCAGCCTCGCTGGGGCAGGGGCTGATGGCCCCGGTGGGTTGAAATGGGGTCCTGTGACCTGGGCAGGGTGGGGGGAACCCCGGCGGTCCAGGCAGTCGGTGCTGGGGGTGCCCTCAGGGCCCTGGCCATAGTCACTCACAGCTCTCTGTGTATATTCAGACAAACGCAGGTGCGTGTGTGTAAGCATCCAATCTCTGGTTACAAACCAGACCTCAGAAGTATGACTGTGAGCACTTAGAAGTAATGGTATGGTGGGAAAATCACCATATGCTGCTATTTAGTCCTGTCTTTCCTCCCTGGAAAGCACCTATTTTGACTGAGAGAGTAATATATGTGTTTATGTTTGAAGGAAGAGACACCTTGAGTGTATGTGTGCTGTTTAGATAGCTTATACATAAAAGCTTGTGATTCAAGGAGCTGACTGTCTAGCTGAGATAGGCAGTACCAGAAGAAGCAACATTAAACTGAGAGATGAGATAGCATGCAATAATGCAAAGGGAGACAAGCAAAATCCTCTTGGCAAGTGTATGCTGTGGGTGCAGATGTTGCAGCGTTAAGCTTACACTTCCCAGGTTTCCTCATATACGGGCTGATAGACGAGTCTGGCACTGCAGTGATAGCAGAGGTTGTCCAGGGAACAGAGCACTGCGCTGTCTGAGAGGACCTGAACCATAACCACAAGACTACTGTGCCCAGCAGAAGAGAGAAGATATTCAAACCACAAAAAGCGCTGTTAGCAGTTCAGGCATCTCAAATAGGAAAGGGAATAAGAACTAATAGTTGATAAAATATTACGACAGTGAAGTTGCAGAGAAGGAGACAAGGGCTATGGGCAGAAAGTAAAAATAGAAAGAGTCTAGAATAGGAGGCTAAGACATCTGACGTAGAGGGATCTCGCAGGGACTGAAGTCGAAGACGGCAGATCCCTGGATGTCTGGCTTACAGGCAGGAGAGAGTCACTTGCAAACAGTAGATTTTGTGGTTGGCTGTCAAAATGAGTATCAGCTTTGCTAAGGAAGGAAAGTAGGGGTCAGTGAGAAAAAGGAAAGCTGCAGCAGACTGTTGTTATGAGGATGACCTGGTAGCTAAGTACCTGGGGTGGGATACAAAGGAGGAAAAGAGAGGAAAATACACGAGGGGTACAGTCTCCCTCGGAGCAATGAGAACCAGCCTGGTGGGGCCCGCAGCTAAAACCAGAGCAGAGCACAGTAGGTCAGACAGGCTGGGAAAGCTGGCAAAAGAACATCACGTTATTTAAAATTTAAAGGAAAAAAAAAAAAAGACAGCTGTAACTGTGCTTTTGACAATTGATTTAACTGCTCACTTTTAATTATATTTTGTCATTTGAAGTGAAATGTATTCCCTTGAAATATTTTATCCACACAGCTCTTAGCCTTTCTTCCAATTATATCGCACCCATCCTCTTAAAGTTTAACAAGATTTAGTGAAGTCTATTGTTGCTAATTCATCTCCCTTTCATTTTGACAGTGTGACTTTTGTTTACAATTAGTACAGCTAACATTATACAGGGTCATGTGGGTTGAAAGAAGAGGATTTCTATTCAACATGGTAAGAAAACAAATGAGTCCTTTCCTCTGGAGTGCTTGTTAGTTTTGTTTTGTTTTTAATGAAGAAAAATCTCCCAGAAATAGATCTTCTGGTGGGACTTAATCGAACTTGAGCATCTGATTCCAAAAGATACCTTTGAAAACTCACATTCGCTGCAATCTGCCTCTGGAAGTACCTAAGCTTCATAGGTACTGTGGATTTTTGCCTATTTTCTTAAGGAAGGAAGACTGATGTGATCATCCAGTATACATTTGTTTTACATACAGATTCTCTTCAAGTACATTTTGAACTCATTATTTAGTTTCAACCAGATTTGAAAGAGGAATGACAGTCTTAAATATATTAAATTCCACATGTTTGATGAAAATAAACAGCTGTGTAGAGGAGTAAGACTTTAATTAGTGTGCCCACTATGAGAAAGCCTGCAGCATGAGCTTAATCCTTACTAGACACTGAAGACTCAATGAGAGAGAGAGAAGGAGGGAATAACAAAATCCCAGCTGTGGTGTCAGAAATCTCCAGTCAGAACTCATATTCTGTCAGAGAGTAGATAATCCAAGAAAGAAACCAGCT
Source organism: Aptenodytes patagonicus (assembly GCF_965638725.1). Lineage (NCBI taxonomy): Eukaryota > Metazoa > Chordata > Aves > Sphenisciformes > Spheniscidae > Aptenodytes > Aptenodytes patagonicus. The sequence continues at coordinate 53,123,328 of NC_134949.1, forward strand.
TTTGGATGCATTGCTCGCAGAATTTCTCCTTTTACTCTACTATTACTGTAGTTAATTATTTTATTCATTTGACTCTGAAAAAACCTGAAGACTCTGTTTGATCCCTATAAAATTCCCCCAGTTTTGAAAGAGCTGAGAAGCCCATCCCCAACCTGAGATCAAACCCAGAGACTTTCCCTTTGAAGAGTCATCTGCAGGCCAGCTTGACCAGCCTTCAGAGGCCATGGGCAGCCATGGCCTCCCTGGGGAGGCCAACCCAGCTGTGTCCTCCTTCAGAACAGCTCTGAGAGCACCTGCCTCCTCTTTCCTTTAGTGTACAACTATTGCTTGTGGTTACTGTGCTCACCTGCCAAGTGGTCAACCGACCACTGCTCAGTTCTGCTTTCCCTGAAGGGCTCTCCCAAATCCTCTAACCCTCAAGCCCAGGACCGCTCTGGGGCAAGGATAGAGGTGCCTCTGAGGCTGTGCCAGTGTGCATTGAACAAGTTCAGAGATAATGTAGTAGATTGTGTATGATGCTATAGACTACCGGTTTAGAGACTCATTTGGGATGACAAACACTACACTTCGGTCCTTGTTCTGGGGTTGTTGGATTAAACAGTGTTGGAACCCAGGCCTCTCTTCTCACAGGTGAGCATCCTTTCCTTAAGCTATGGGGTTTATATTATCTTCAAGTTTGTTCTTTAAATATCTCTCATCAGCCTCTTGTTCCTGGTTCCTGTACCTATCTTGCATTATTTTTATATAGTGGCACACCTTCAACATAGGGGCTGCTTAGCATCCTTTCCCAAGCTAGCCTACAGCTTCCTGGTTTTGTCTTTATGTAAGGAGTAAGGAGAATAATAAGTATAAGAATTACCTCAGCAGTGGAATTGACATCAAGAACTGAGAATCTGCTCAGGCCTTGGGAAGAAAGAAAGAGTACAGATGTCAGTCTACAAGAGAGAGTTCTGGTGGTGACTTCTGCCTGAGGGACAGGACTGAAGACTTATTGTTGTCATTAGCTGCATGTGTCAATTAGCTCTAGGCAGCTTCCTGCCCAGCATGCTGGTTATTTCTGAGCCCATGTTGCATATGAGAATGCCTGTGTGACGCATGGTTTTGTGGTGCCATTGGAGACCAGGCTGGATGCACTGCCAATTGGGGGAATGGTGCTGTGTGTCATGCAGTTAGGGTGTAGTTAGTGCACAGGGCACTCCATGGCCATCTGAGTCTCTACTGTGCTGTGTTGGATCTGGATCTGTTGTTTACCCACTGCAGTGCAGAAGCGCTGTAGCTCATGCCAGTTTGCCCTCTTTCTCAAGGCTGCTTCAAATTCTGGAGGTAGCTGGGCGAAACTTTGCATGGTGTTGCCCTGCATGACGATGACGTACAAGATCACCTATGCCAGCAACCTTTTATGTTGCATGAGGGATCTGAAATCTCAGCAGGAGAAGGCAGCGAAGAGTTCAGCACTGTGGGATCTGGCTTTTAGTCCATTTTATTTTGAACCTAACTTTTAGTCTTGGTCATTGACCATCTGTCTTTTCATGAATTATTTTGGGTGTTCTGAAACTCCATATTCTGTCAGTCTTTGTAGTTGTATAATGAATTTAAACCTCCTGTAATTCGACCTGAAGAGCTTTTACCTTAGGCTGCCTTTCATTTTCAGCAAGTCCAGTATCTGTGGCTAACTGATTGCTGTCTGCCTATTTGCATTTTTACCTCTGAATATAATCAAGTAGGTACCATGTTCTCACTCCCTTATTGTTTCTGCTGGCGTTCTGCATTCCCACACAGGGAGAAGTCTTTCCTCTAGTACAAGTTATAACAGTGCATCTTTTTCCCTGGCAAGCTGCTGACTATTCAGGAATGCATGGGTCTTACAGAATCACCTAATAGGTCAAACAGGCATAGAAGCTCTGAGAGGTGCTGAGCTCCTTTAGTTCCTGCAGGAGCCCTGGTGTTAAAATTTGTCTAGGGTGGGGAGCTGGCACTTCAACAGAGAGCCCCAGGGTAAATAGTGATCACAAGGAGCACGAGTATGTGGCTTTTCAAACCTCTTCTGGATAATGTGAGAGGCTGATGAATGTAATCTTTTTCTCTTTAATGTTCAACTGTCTTTGGCATAAAAATCTTCTCAGGCCTATGGCATCATGGAGGTGTCTGACTCAGAACAATGAATAGCATGAAAAATGCGACGTTCACTTCTTTTTTTATGCATTCATACAGAGGATGTACCTTTAGATTCCTCTGGCGGCTAGTGAAATCTAAACATAAAACAGTTCCCGTCTTTGATAAAGTCAAATACCAGACTCCTGAACTGAGATCAGACACTGCAGTGGAACATTTAGATGTAGGCACACACAACTTTGTTTGTTGTAAGTTTTCTCCCAGGAAAAAGGAGATGATCAGTGGTTTCAAACTGAGCATAGATTTTAATTGCTTAGTTATTTGCCAGGAGGTAGTAGTCACTAATATGTGACTGCACTGTACAAATTACTTCTGTAAAGTAAACTGGTATTTTTACAGGAACGTGAATGAGGTGCTCAAACTGCATTTGAATAGAATTGGAGCAGCTGACTCCTCAAATCCCTTGTGAAAAGCATGGGCATAGCCTATTACCACTATACCAGAGCATGTTGGGAACACTAAGGATTGGGATTTTTTTCAGAACCTGAATACTGTTAAGTTTGAGCCATTTCCCATTCTGTGACAGCAAAACAGATTAATTGTATCTCAGGCTCCATTTTCAGTATGTTTGTCACCAGATTGGGTGAATAGGATCGTAATCCTTCTATTCAGCTGAACTGCAGCTTACTGCATGACCTTTTCAACAAATGTATTTTAATTAGCTGTATGTTCACCTTCTTCCTACTGCTGAAAGCAGGAAAAATGGATTATCGACAGTATGGGGTATTATATATTTAACCTTTTAGGCTGAGAATTTGTGCTGGAGTGAAACCAATCTGTAAGGACAGCTACCAATATTGTACAGGTCAAACTGTGGCTAATTCACAGCTTAATTGTATACACACATGTATACAGTGCACATCTCTGGAGCCACAAAACGTCTGCGGTAATTAAATAGTCTTTGGAGTTTTCTGTCCTTCCCTGATTCTTCTCTTTCCCTTTTTCTATGGCAGCCTCAAGCTCTGCACCTGAAGGGCACAACAAGGGCCCCTGGTATGTGATTTGTGCAGGGGTGAGGCAATACATAAAACATTTGCCCATCTGCAAGGATGTCTAATTCCAGCCCATCGGTAATGTACAGCCAGGCCCAGGGCCAGCTTCTGGTCAGGGAGGGGCCTGATTAGAGAGGCAGTACTTCAGGACACACTCCAGACAGAACTAATTCATTTTTTTACTAAAACGGGTAGGAATCCCAGAAGAGAGACCATAATCTACTGTGGGAGCGTTGGCCAACTGCTTCCTCTTCAATCTGCAGCTTTAAAAGGCTTCAAAGGCTTCTTGTTAAAATAAAAAGGATGTTGTTAGATCCGTACCCACTGATGTATTTTGTATGTTTGGCCATGGCTTTCTGTAAATGTTACAGACATCCTCACTTGAGGATAGTGGGTCTTATCCACCTCTGTTGTTCACCATGGCATCCTGGAGTAAGTCACAGGCAGCCAGGGACTCTCTTAACTTTTTTGCCCCAGAATTGCTATTTTGGCCATGGGACATCACACCATCTCTCTGAGTTTCCCTCCCAGCTTTTATCTGCCTTGTCAGTTCATAGCACAGGCTCTTGCAGGATGTGGGTTACCTTTACCTGTGCGTCTGCGTGTTGCCTAGCAAAATGTTGCTGCACGCAGTATAGCTGGTGTGGTGCAAATGCATTGTCAGTGCTAATCCAGGACAAACAGGGGAGGAGGCTCGAGTGGTTTGACCTCCACCAAAGGGAGAGTTCATATGAAAAATACAGCATTACATCAGAGTTTGCTTTCTTCAGCCCTCTGCATTTCCACACCTTGACCTAAGTTACTGTACCAGAGCCCACACTGGCTGCTTGGAGGTTTGGTAGCTGTGCTGCGGTCAGGCTGAACTGGGAGGAGAGACACTAGCCCACACACTGGGGCAGGCAGTGCAACCACAGCACTGCATGCAGTCCTGGACAGCTGCGGAAAATGAGGTACTTGCAGCCATGGTTACTCAAAGCACAATTTGGACCCCAGTAGAGGGGACTGTGAATAGCTTCTGGTTTTCGGGAAACATAAGTGACAAGCTATCAACCTCAGCGATTGGTTTCTATCAGCTTATATTGGTTACATTTTCAAAGCTATGTTCAAAAGGAAAAGGGCAGGAAACATAATGCTTCAATGATACTGCCATTTGCTAGATTCCCTTAATAAGCTAGCTGTGAATAGATGAAATTGCTTTGTGAACCTGCTGCATGGAGCACATGTTCCTTGTAGCTTTCTCATGCAGAGGAATAGCTGCTGAAGTTAGAAAATGCCCCATGGATCAACAGAGCAATTCTGCTGCCAATACCCCAAGTTAAGGTAACTCCTTTGGAAGGGTGTGAAGGAGGAGTGCATGCAGTGAGGTCATTTTGACCTCTCTAGCCAGACGCATGCACCTATAGCAGCGATGAAGGCAGGAGGCTAACCCAGATAAGGGAGAACAAAGTAAGTGCCAGTTTGATATACGAGTACATACCAAGCTTTAAACCTGGCTTCTGCCCTTTTCTGTGTGTAATAAATGAAATGACCTTCCAGTTAAAGTGTAAGAGATTGGAAAAGACAAAGCAGAGCAGCGAGACCCTTTTTCCCAGTGTATACTCGCATTAGAATTCTGCTCTCACGCTCTTGCAAAGGAAAACTGTAGCTTGAAGAGAAAACAACATAGCATTAAGCCATCCTGGTGTCAAATGTTGTAAAAGAAAACAGTTAACGACACTGCATTCTCATTACCAGCTTTGGGTATAATAGCCTCCCTCCCTCAATACCAAACAGGATTTCTTAGTGCTCTTTTGTGCTTAAGTCTCTAACTTGGCAATTCCACCTGGCCCACCGCTCATAAACTGTAACTCCTTTGTCATTCCCAGGTATTTTCTGTGGTTTTTGCTTTTGTTGTGACTCGAAACTATTCTATGACCGAGTTCTATTGTTGTTCTGTGTACAGTGGGTAATGAAACACCTTTATCTGCATCTTTTGGTTCTTTCTTTTATTCTCCCAGCTTAATGACATTACTGTGAGCACCACTGGGACTGTTATGCAGATGTACTGCATACCAGAGAAGTTGCTGCTTCAGGATAAGCCATTACTTTTTGTTGCCCCCACAGGCCTGGGAAAGATAGCTATTACAAAGAACTTCCTGCGACAGTTACCTCATGAAAAATATGTTGTATGTCAAATTAACTTCTCAGCGCAGGCCTCAGCTAATCATACCCAGGACATCTTCCTAACGAAACTCGAAAGGTACCCAGAGTTTTAATTAAAATCAAATATGTAATTGTGCTTAGTTTACTCCACAGAGATTATCCACAAAATAATATGAAATGCTCTCCTTCCATTTCTGACAGAATAAATGAAAGCTGATTTGTTTCTCCATGTAATGTTTATTACCAGGGAAACTACACTTTAATTGATGTTGACAAATATTCTGATTTATGGGGTATATAGAACAGCACATAGTCCGGAAAGCACGTCTACTTAACTTTATCTTCTTAGCTGTTTTTGCTTTAGGAGAATGAATCAGCTGCCTGTCCCTGGATATTCTTCAGTCTAAAGCATATTAAAGGGAATCACCAGATTGGGTCCCAACTAGTAAAGAGAGCCATCTGTTAGGGAAAGATCTGAGCAGTAGGCTATATATGGTACTCTCCAACACACAGAGGGCAAAAAGATCAACTGGAAGAATGGCAGCATCCAGGGGATTATATCTAGAAAATGGCTAGCTCTCCAGCATCTAAATCATGCATTTTTAATTCATCACATGGCAGACAAACAAGTCAAACATTAATTGGCATGATAAAAGGGAGCTCATACCGTATTCTGCACCTTTCAATACAGAGAGCCTCACTCGCCAGCCAGCCTAGGCAAAACTTTGCAAAACTTTGCAAATACAAAACTTGTATTTGCAAGCACAAGAAATGAGATCTGTGGGCAACATCATGCATCAATTAATGCAAAAATAAATAAAGAAATAAATAAAAGTAAGGAGAAAGTTCTGAAAGTTCTCAGTGTGGGCATGAGTCATTAACATTATAGATTATATTTTTGGTGTTAAAACTTACTGCAATAATTGCAGCTTCCCTGAGCAAACAAAACTAAGAAATTGACTGAGCCGTAACAGAAATAGTTCAATGACATAAAGAATACATTTTTATGCACACTGGAGTTTGATAAATGCTATTATGAAAACTGACAGACTCTAGTGAATGGAGAAATACATCCTACCAACAGTACAAAGGACTAGAAAATGCCATGAGAGTATTTGCTGAGGGGCTCACAAGTCATGATCATTTTCATCTCTGGATAGTCAAGATAAAACCACTTGCTCAATGTATTTTTGTTCTATATTTTGCTTTAAGCTGTGTTTTCAAACTTCTGTCATCAAAGAGAATGTTAAGGTAGTCTAGGCAGAAGATTTGGAATAACTAGACATCCAAAAATGATCAGTCCCGATCCTGGCAAGGTCACCATAAGCTTGTGCTCTCTGAGGTAGGCAGCTGCACTGTTTTAACCCACACTAAAATAGGAATTTTCTCTCAAATGAGGAAAATTCTCAGGAGGGGACTTTTCAATTTATATAAAGTACATATGCAATGCCATGAGAAAGCAAATCCAACTACACTTTATCTTATCTTAAACAAATAGTATGCAAAGAAAGATTGACAAACCTTGAGATTAAAAAAAAAAAGCCTAGTATGAATACATTAAAATACATTTTCCTCCCTTCCAGTACCTCTTCCCTTGGGTCCTGTCCTCATGCTTCCCATCACACACACACACACACACACACACACACACACACACACACACTTGATTGCCTTGTTTGTGACCCAGCATATTCCTAAGTAAGGATGCTAACGAGATGCCTTACAGGGCTCTGGATAGGCTACCCCTGTGGGTCTGGTTATAAATATACCACTTGAGCAGACTCTAGGAGTGCTAGTTCAACACAGAGATGGACAAAAATTGCCAATTTTTGATTACTCGCATTTTGATTTTCCAGTTCATAAAAGTTATTTGAAAAGTCCATCTGTTTGGGTGATGGATTGCAGTGGACTAGCTATGAAATGAGTGAGAACATGCAGATTCTGAAAAATGTAATATATGTCTGGAAAATCTGTTAAATATTTTGAAAAAACTGCCTTTCATGCTCTTTTTATATCTGCTTCTGAGCCAAAAGCTGCTGAAGAACCTGAAATGTGGTGTTCCAGAACTGTATGAAAGAAATGTACTTTTTTTGAATGAGAAACACCAGCTACTCAGCTTAGATAGTTTTATGGACTAGATGAGGTTTCTTCCCTGATTATGCCTGGCCAGGATCACTTGAGGTTATTTGTTAGATGCCAGGATCACAGTGGTACAACTTGTAGCATAGTTTCCCAGAGTTACTTTGGCCCCCACAACTGAAGCAGATAGTGAACTTTTCAGAAACGTTTACTCAGAGTGAGTGAATCTTTGATGTATGCGACTACAAGCACTTCCTGGGAAAGAAATCAAACTGTAGTACAGATGTTGCAGAGCTTCATTGTAAGGTTACCAGTTGATCACAGAGACTTGTAAAAGCAAAGAACAGAGAAACTATTCTTGTAAGAAAGGTCATTGTTTGTATTTTATTAACTTTTTAATTGCTAAACATCTGCCACTAAATTGGAAGCCCCAGCACAAAGCATGTTGCATTTTATGTGCAAATCAACACAATCCAGTGTAGTAAAAGTTAATGATGGAATGATACAGCACCCAACTTGGTCCACATGGTATAGATGGCTGTCATCTTGAGGTGGGTGCTGTGAAAGTTAGATGTGTGGAAACACAGGTAGCAATTTGGAAAATGCAGCCTAGCTATTAAGAGAAGGCTGTGGGTGGTCATGGCATCAGGGAAACCCCCACAAAACAACTCCAATGCATATGTTCATGGGTGAGGACCAAGGGGAGCCCAGGCAGGGTGCAGGGCTCTCCTGGGGGCACAGAAGTACTGGAGTAAGATGAAGGAAGCCAAATGAATACAGGTCCACTCGGAGAGTCATCAGCTGAGACCAGGGAAGAGGGAGGTGGTGGCCCCAGAGGTGAGAGGAGGAGGGAGTCAGTCATACATGGTTTTCAGGCAGAGTGGAGGCAGCAGGAGGCTGTGACAGTGGTGCACGGTGTACCTTCAGCATAACAAACACTGCCAAACTGCCTGATCAAAGAGGCTCTTAAGTTACATACAACACAAGACAACTTACTGGTCTATAAAGAAATGAGCTAAAGGAGAACCCATCCTCGATCTGTCAGAGTGATTCAGTCAGTGATTATTTCAGTGGAGTATTTGATCAAATGACTCAAACTTCCAGGCATTTTGTCAACTGACTGAAAATGAACACCCGACGTCTGACTACATGCCTGAAGTCACGTACTGAATTAAACAGTCAAATAAATAAGGAAACTAACAGTTAGTGCACAGTGTGCTCTCAAAAATGAGATTTCTTTCATACCCTGATGACAAAGATTGGACTGCCCTTCTTTGAACTGGTGGGGGAGGAAGGACACCCTGTACTTCTTTGCCCATGTCTGCTTGGTTTGTAACTTGCTCAAACCCTTCGCTGAAGGGCAGTGAGGGGGAGGCGAGGGCTGCAGTGTACCCTCTTCTGTGTCAGTCAAAATACTCTGGCCTGGAACAGGAGATGGGGAAAGATGCTTTTCAGGGGCTGGAGAAGCAACTTCTTCTTCTTCCATGGAGCTTTTCTTGTGCTGCCTCTCTCTCAGAGCAGATTGCATTTACCCACCTGCTGGTGCAAATGTGTGTTGAGTGATTTTCATAGTTTGATTACAGCTTCTGTTTTGAAGTTCTTTGCCTGAGCTGTTTCACCATTCCTCGGTGACCACATTTAATTAATTCTTGAAAAAAAAGAAGTAGATCTTTGCCAAGTAACTTCTCTTACAGACAGGGTCTTTTCAGGATGTACACTTAGGCCCCTGAGTGGAAACTTAGCTGCTTGCAGAAATATTTTCCATCAGGGCATATAGGCAGGTTGCACTGTTAAGCACATCACTTCACGCCTGCTTGGGGAATGTGAAGTGCTGTACTGAAAGGCAAGGAGCGAACTAGCACTTTTCCATGCTTGTCTGCACAGCCCTCTGGTGAGTGAAGGGAACTCCAGATCCAAGTTCTCCCTGGAGAGTTAGTGATTAAAGCAAACCTTTCCTGTGCTTCCTTCAGGAGAGGGATGAAGAAAAGAGACTGTCCTTACCAGCATCACTTGGCCCATCGGGCACTGCCAGAGCTGATGTGTGCTGCTGGCCCAGAGATGCAGCCTTATGAGAGATTAGAATATAGAGAGAAGCTTTGTGGCAGATTTCCCAACATGCAGAAATCCAAACAAGTACTTTGTCAACTGAAAAGGAAACATGTCTGTCTTTGGGAAAAGACTTTGCTTATCTAAACATACTCCTGTGGATTTGTTTTGTGCTCAGCTTCAAGGTGTAAACAGCTTGCAGGAGCCCTCCAAACTCCCAATCCCCTTTTCCTTCGATGCAAGGAAACTGCCTGAGAATCCGTGGCTGTCCAGCTGTTCCACACAGAGTAAAAATGACCTGCACTGAGTACTGCAGGCAGTCCCCTTCATTGACAGAGAGAAGCCCCTCACAAATGGCATCCTCTTGGTATTTCTGCAGGGCTCCCTCATCCAGAAGGTTTCAGAAAAGATCTTACTCATCTATATGAGTTACTGCTTCCATTTATTCCAGGCAAGAGGCCTAAGCTAAAATGGAAATTAATGTGTCTGTTAACTTCCCTCTCATTTATGTTTGTTAGCTTTTCTTTTATGCACAGTGTATATTACAATGAATTAAAAAATAATAATAGCTAATCATGGCCTGGCAGGGATTTTTAATGGTTTAATTTTTCTCTATCGTGCTTACATGTAATCTCTAACATTCAGTGTTTTATGGGCTTGTTATCGCTCTAGTAGTGCTTGCAGAGTGTGCCTGGAGTGCTTGCAGAATAACTGCGGGAAATACAAGCTCCCCCAAGACCAACAGGTGCTGGTTCCCGTTCCCAAGCCAAGCAGCACATGTCCTGTGTCTGGATGGCTGATTTAGCATGATTTGTGTCATAGGGGTTTTTGTCTTTCCCACAACTACTTTGAGGGAAAGGAGCATTTAATGGAATGACTTACATCGCATTATCGGTAGGTGGCCTGGAAACATACTCAGGCTCGGCCCTTGAACTGCCCTTGTTGTGCTGAAGCTGGCAGACTCTGCATGCTTTTTGTCAAAATGAAAGGTGGCTACCTTTCATTGCGTTGTGACATATTACATATGAAATTATGACATTATTACACGTGAAATAGTAGAACCTGAATGTTGCCTATGTGGGTATGAGTGATGTACATGTCAGCTGTACAGGGGATCAGGACCGGCTGGGGTTCATCACCCTCCCCACACAGATCCTGCCACTGCCTGAGAGGGGGATATTTAGGTTTCGCCACTCAGATTCTTTTTATAAAGCATGAATCCATTATAATGCTCCAAAATAGTGAGGATTGTTGGTCCGTGCAGTGCAGGAAGCACTGTTGCTATGGTAACCAGTCCCGTATCATTTTTTGCGTGTTTCTGTAATAAAAAACAATATATATATATATGTATGTGGATTACTTTTATTAGCTTATTGTACCTTCGAAAAGCATTGCTCAGCTTTTTACCTCAGAATCAACAGTTTAATTTCAGACTGGGTCGGTACCAAGATGATGATCATTATTATTCCAGATGCTTTTTTGGTGGCCTTTGTGAGTTTACTGGTGGTCCCAGCTCAATAGATAGTGACAGGTGTCTACACTATTAGTGTCTACTACAATTAGCACTAATTGGTACCTCTATTGGCAGCGGAGGTTGGCTAGGGATTTAATGGAGATGAGAGATGAACATCCTCTCTGTGTTCTTCCCTTCTTTCCCCAAATATAGAGCAAAACACATCTGAAATAAGTCCTCATGGTCAAAGTAAAGAAGAGAGAAAGTTTCAATATTACTTGGTTTGTTCCTGAGTGGTGGCTTAATGGAAGCATTCAATCTCTGAGACTTCCAATTTGGCACTTCTCAGGTGAAATTTTCATTACTAGCCTAATTTTTTCCAGGTGCACTTCTGCAGCTGCGATGTATTGTGCCATAATTTAGCACCTGCAGTTCTTTCTAACAGCTACAATTTCCAACCAGGAAAACAAAGGTTGGGTCCAGCCTTGATTTAAATAAATAAAATTAAAAAAGCAACCTCATCATGAAAAGAGCAACAACAAGCTGCTTTTAAAGAAGGTTTAATCAAGCAAAAGTGTTAGTGATACAATAGTCTTTGCTGATAAGCATTAACAAAAAGAGGAAGGAATCTCTGTGTATTGCATTTTAAAGGATTTTCTACAAGGCTGTTCGTTTGCTTAATTGTTACTTCCCTTTGTAGAAAAATCTCCCCCATTTGTTAATTTGTTTCTTGTCTTCTTATGCCTGACAAACAGCTCTAACTATGTTAAATTGTTCGCTTGTGATAGGGGAAAGGATTTTTTTATTTATGCCTGTGAAGTTAGTTGAGAGTCTTAGAAACGTGAAATTTATAGCAAGTTCAAAACAGGTGAATGACACTCCAAGTAAGTGTTGGCAGCTCTTTATCTTTTCCTTGTTTTCCATGTTTAGTTCCACCCTTGAAAGATGGAATGTGCATCATTTCCCCATCGTCTCTCTCTGGTTCACATTGAGTGAAGTGTTTTGAATTAATTATGTTAAATTATTAATAGCTCAAGATTTGAAAACATTACATGATTTGAGTAATGTTTTATCAGGCAGTAGCTGTATGATAATTCTGACGTTTTCATACAGTAGAGTACACTTCCAGCTGATAGGTAAAAATTATGACTATATGCTGGAACCACTGAATTCAGTTCATTGTGAAGCATAAGATAATGAACGTTTAAGCTGCATATTAGAAAAAAAACTCCTGTTAATGAATAGACTCCGGGAGTAACAATGAAAACAGCATTTCTTAGGTCATGTAAAATGAACTGTGCAGAAATATAGAATACAAAACAGCTCCATATTGGTAAGGACATGAGCGACATTAGAAGCCTTTTCTGCATCTAATTCCTGTAATTCTCTGATACAAAATACTATCTGACATGTCACCTCTATCTGTCAGTAATTAACTGGTAGCTAACTAACAGTTCATTTGAGGGGGAAAAGGAAAAATACTGCTAACACTAGGCCCTCAAAACAAGGCACTGAGTTGCTAGAATTATTCTAGCATAAAGGGCCAAATACAAAGTTTATCTTCTGTTAAATCTCCCTGACATTTTAACTAGGGCTATAAAATAAATGGTCATCTAAATCAAGCTGTATTAATTTCAAGTATTGTTTTGAACCTGTTTTATGGCACTGCAACTATCCGGCAGCGTTTAAGGGAGAGGCGAGACAACTGACAAAAGACCTGAGAATTAGTTCTATAATTATTTGCACTGGGAAAACGGCTTCCTTCCACATTCAGCCCACAGTGTAGTTCTTGATACATTTCATCAGCCTCGTGTAATAAACCCTGTGGAGGAATTAAAGAGCCAGGAAATATAGGTTAGACTCACAAGACAGACGCCGGCACTTAGTGCTCATTCCAGCCCCGGCACTTGCAGCCCGCTTCCCCTGCTCTGCCTCCGGCTCCCCAGCTGCCTGCACTTCGCCGGGTGGGAGCCAGGGGACCCGTGCTCAGGGCACCCCTCCACCTGGGCAGGGATTGATGCCATTTCTCAGGAGAGCTGCCCTACCCAGGGCATTTTCCTGGGGTTGGCACAGTTCCCGTTTCTTGTACCAAGCAACAAGCTATATTACATGGGCTGATGAGAAATGAGAGCAGAGGGGTGCCTAACTCTCCTTAAAAGAGTGGGATTTTGCCTTGCTCTGATACTTGCAGTCTCCTGGTGGATAAGGTCCTTGGACGCTAGCATTGGCAGGTGGTGGCTTTGAACCTGTTCTTCTCCCCACTTATGGAGAAACCTTGAGCATCCAGCTTGGGGCTGTGGTTTCCTTAAGAAGGCAGAGTCCCTAAAAGCTGTGCATGGCATGACCTAAATCTTCCCTGGGGATCTAGACCCATCTGAGTAACAAACCTTAGTATGAGAGGCAAAATATGTATATATCTGTCCTCATATATCTAACCATAAAGGGTTGTATTTCCTAAGGTATGTAGACATCTATTGAGTCATGTAACTGCTAGAGTGATTTTTGAATGTACCTTACGAGGTTTGACAGCCAGTTCTTATTTTAAAGAGTTATTTAGGCAGCCAGCAAGATTTTCAAAGCAAAGCAAAGTATTGCACATTTACTGAAAACCCAGCCCACGGTCTTTTGCAGGGAGAAGCATGATGTTATTCATATGCATTTATAACATTAAAATACCCACTCACTGACCACTTTATAATATATTCTATAAGTCCTGGCATCTGATTCAGTGCTTGCAAGGACTCCTGCAGGACTGGGCTTCACTAAGATGATCTATGTATTCTCCAGAAGAAACAAATCCCTTACTCCTCCTCCAGCCAGTGGGTTTTCAGGTTGTTTCATCGCTTTCACTCTTGGTAGCTGGTATTTCAACACTGCCTCCTGTCCTTGCATGGCCCGACCATCCTGTCTCTTAGTTATGTTAGATATTTCCCAGGGACCCAGCACAACAAGTCCAGCTTGAGTAGAAGTAGAACCAATGTCTTATTTTTGTCTCCTTAGCTTACCTATTACCCACACTGGAGCACAGTATCCTTTTGCTGACAGCCCAACCAGGTACATCTGAGGGGAAAAAAAGGGGGGAAATTCTTGCAAGGCCTATAATTAAAATTTGTTGTCATACTACATGCTGAAATCCAGGGTGTCATATCTCAGCTCTCTTCCATTTATGCTGTTATGTCACAGTGTCACAAGTGTCCGTGGTGTAATCAGGATACAGACTGGCAGAACTGAAGCAATCTGCTCTGTAGTTGCCTTTAGTTCAAGTTCTCATTGTCTTGTAATTAGCTGGAGTGAATGTGGCTCCCCGGCAGCACACTGCGCACCGTGACATGCTTTGGAACGAGGTGCAGGGCTGGAAATAAAAGTGTTTCACTCAGGGTGCCAAAGTGCCTACTGTAGGTGCAACACCGAAATTTGCTTATTATAATCCCTCTTGCCTAATTAATTCCATTGATAGCTGTTCACATTCATCAGAGTTTTGTTGACAGTCTTTAACAAAGATTTTTTTCTTTTCTTTTCCATTTTATTTTTTCTGTTATTTAAACTGGAATAGTTTTATTAGCTTGTTTACTTCAGAACAACGTGCCACCTTTGATTAAACTCCATGTGGATTTATAACTATGTCCTCCCCATGTTTCTGTGACCTTTACGGCACATCTGATAAAAATAAAAGGTCATGGATTCCAAAAGAACTGGTTCTAATAATAATGTCAGGCAGGCTCCCCTGAAAGTGTGTGATTTCCCTTCCTTCTTTCTTCTCTTCTTTTCTTCTCTTCCTCTCTCTCTCTTTTCCCCTGCTTTTTCAAAGTAAGATGAAAATTAACATGAATAAAATTAATGGTTTAATTTTGCAGGAGAAAGAAGAGGGTTTACAGTGCTCCACTGGGGAAAAGGGCTTTTGTCTTTGTTGATGACCTAAACATGCCTGCCAAGGAGAAATATGGTGCCCAGCCTCCCATTGAACCGCTGCAGCAATGGATTGACCATGGCTACTAGTTTGACAGGTGCAATAAATATTAATTAGTGTGCTTGGCTACAGAGGAGTAATGATATACACTGTTTCTCTGAAGCGTTAAATTGTAGTGTTAGTCTTTTATAATTCCTCATCTTCTCAGTCACAACAGGAAAACACTCCGAGTTACATGACTCCCTGTATAGGAAAAGGAATAAAGGCTTATATGTTGCAGTGAATTACAGCATGAGAAAGGCAAGCCTACATGGGAGAGAGGCACAACATGAATTTTCGTGTTTTTGAGAAAACATCATCAGTATTTAAGCCAGCACAAAACAGGCTCAAATAAATTTTTAGTTCTTGGTTGTTAAGCCTAAAACAAAATCATTTGTCTTTCAGCAAATGACTTTGAGGTTAAAATGCAGTTGAAGATGCTTTTCTAACATGCAGTCACTGTTTAGAGGAAGAGTGTGTAATAGACTCAGGCACTTTTCTGCATGATTCACGTTAGTACTGGTTGTTAGAAAGACTTCAAATTCTCCCTTGTTTATGTCTCATATGTCTGAATTTAAAAGAAGTTTCTGTTGTTTAAGAACAAACCTAGTTAATCTGCAGTTTCAAAAAAATCTAGATTTGAACAGGAAAAATAGCACCGAGCCACGCAGGCTCCATTCCAGTGCTCGATTATTAGACAAATGTAACCATACTTTATGATACACTTAATTATATACACCTAAGGTATAAAGCAGCTGCACTTTTACCAAAAGAATGGGCCATTAATTAAGAACTGGTAATTCTTGTATGTTTTATTATTATTATGGTTCACAATTATGCTTAAACCAGTCATTACACACATTACTGTACTGAAGATCTTGTTTTCTAGTAATACGTGTTTAACACTGTATTACAACTTTACATGGCAGTCTCAGCCTATGTTCCCTCTGTGCTTTTCAAAAGAGAGGCATGAAAGTTGGCAGGCAGTGTCTGCATTTCAGTTGGAACTCCTACCTTTCTCTTTACCCTTAAGCAAATAAAATAAAGGCTTCGGCTTTTCTGTAGTACAATACAAAAGAGCAAGGAAATAAAAGAGGAGAAATGTGGCTGTTTTCAAGTCTGATGTTTTCTCAAAACTATAGAGTATTTCTTAATATTTTCAAAGTGAAATTGCTCTAGAAGCTTAAAGCATTAGGTAGAATCTTTTCATCATTTTATACTGAACTTGGGAAACAGTGATTGAAATGCATGTAATTTTCCTGCTCCAAAATCCCTCATTTTCTAACGAATACAGCAGAGTTTCTTTCCCTTTAGGAACAATAAGGCTTTTCATTGTCAGAAATGTTCATACTACCCTACCCTCTGTATAAACCATGAGACGGAGGTTGGGAAGAAGCAGGTGGGGACAATGAGAAAACAAACTCATGCCATTTTAAATACAAAGGTTTCGCTCCTTTATATACTCAGAATTACTTCTGCTTGTGGGTGCAGCTTGTCACTTGTCAGCCTGTCTGGATGAGCAATATACACAGAAAGAACAATTTGAGGAAGACGGTCTTCACTGGATAAACAACAAAGCATTAGTTACCTGGAAGGCAAGAAGACTGGCATGTTTTTTCCCCCAATGACAGTCTATAACAAGCAAATATTTGGTGATAATGTCTGACAATATAGCCACAGGAAGAAGCAGCTGAGGTAATTCGAGGTGGTATCCTTTACTGTCAGAGGGATCCATGGCTTTCTAAGGTGATTAAACTGTTGGCGGCAAAGCCATTGAGGATGCTAAATAGGAAAGATTTGCTAGTAAAAGACCCACTACTGCCTCAGAGCCTGCTTTCTGTCACACTATCTGTGTGGTTACTGCAGACAATGAAAAAGGTTCCTGATTTCACGCAGGTAAGAAGTCCCAAGGAAATCATGCTCTTGCATTTGCATTGTCTGTCAGCCCCTGCTCCCTGACAACTCACGAACCAGTTTTGACACAGATATTGCAGTCTCAGAGATGTAAAAGCATCCTAAACACATGAGGTGTGACCCCAGTGAGGGAAGGACAGGAGTGGTGCAGGAGCAGGCCCAACGTGTAGTGTGCAGTGGGGTATTGGTGTGGGAGGGCTATGGGGGACATGCTAGGGAACCTGAAGCTATAGTGCTGCGTGAAGGGGTGAAAGACCCCTTGGTTTCCCAGTCCATGAAACAAGTCCTTTTTTATAATAAATAATCAAGAGAGCTTTGCAACTACTTGCCTGGACAATCTGCTTCATGGCATATTTTCATTTCTCTACTGGTCTAAGACCTTCTATAAACATCAGTCCCCTAAAGGCCCTCCTCCAGACTGCTGGAGCCCAACATACCAAGCTCTGCACTCAGACTACTTTGAACATGCCCAAATACCTGTGTTGGAGTGAAAAGCAGATGGTGTAAACTCATTCATACCAGAATTATCCCACATGAAGGCTCCTCAAAGAACTCCCAGCTGGATGTGAGTAGCTTCATCACCTTTGTGCTACCCGAGCAGAGCAAAGGAGCAGGAGCCAGGAGCTAATATCTGACCTCTGGAATAGCTCCATCTGGCAGAAAACCACAGTTGAGGGTCCTTTGGTGAAGCTCCCTTCATGGCATGAGGAATACAGCACCCTTTAAAGGAGACCATGAACTGCCAGAACAAAGTAACAAACAAGACTCACTTTCTTACAACTAAAGCTGTTATGACTTTTAATCTCCTTTCTGGGAATTTGTTTAAAACCTGTTGCGAACCCATAAGGTGTACTTGTGTTTGCTCATCTAGGTTTATTTGTTTGTGTCTGTGTGTATCGCATTCAGGTCTACTGGGGTATGTCTTGAATACACTAATGAAATGCTTTGGCGAACACGTAGATGGCCTGTGCAAACGAGGTGCGGGAAGGAGAGTCACAAGTGCACTAATGAGGGAAGGAAGATCTAAGCTTAGTTTTGGATGAGGAAGCCTCACTGGCTGGAGCCACACGTATTGCCAGCAGAAGACAGGTGTGCTCCACAGGAGAAGCAGAATAAATCTGATTCTGAGCAGTATCATCATCATCATTTTGTATCCACAGCATGTTCATCCCCATGTTCGTTTGTGCATCTGTTGTATACTTAGGTCTTTGTACTCCAGCAAGCCTTAAGTTATGTAAGCAGTTGCACATCTACACCTAATAAACCATATGTTACAAAATGGCTCTGAGGTGGCAAAATAAGGATGGGCTCAACATGAAGCAAAAAGCTTAACTGTACTAGGACTGGAGAAACGGAGAGGACGTGTAGCAATAAAAAGGAACAAATCCTGCCTTAAGATACATACTGTGAGGTGGGTAGCTTTTCCCATGATGACACAACCCTGTTATTTCCTGATGCTAGGAAAAAAAGAAAAAAGAATTACCACTTGTGTGAATCTCTCTTTCTCTCCCTTCCTCTCTCTCTTGTCTTCCTCTCCATACATAGGCATTGATTGCTTTATTTACCAATACTGTCGCGGAGGAAAGACTGTATTAAAAAGGTTGATTTTAAATGCAGTACAGCTCAGTCTGATTTCTTTCAGAAGCAGGTCCTACAGCCAGTGCTTGGCCAGACAGTCTTATGTCCTCAATTTACATCGCTTTAAAACTACAGCTTTTCAGTGGTGCAATTCCAGTGATCGATGAGAAACTTGGTCGATGTGTTTCTTAGATGGATCAGTCCTGATTTTGGAGGTTTTTTCATTAAACGGGACTTGGCCTTTGAACTTGGTGTGAAGGAATGAGTAATCGGAGAATTTTATAAAGAAAGATGACGTGTTAACTTGGCCCTTTGTAGATCATATGAATGGTTGAATTACTGGGCTGTTTGACTCAACCCATCTGAGATAGTCTGTTCAGCTCCAGGTAGAGTAAGAATCTGTGTTTCCTCCCAGGGCAGGCAAACGGATGTACAGCAATTCTTGTTGGGGACGAGCAAACGAAAGTATGCCAGTCAGGCAAAGACAACAGAAGGCTTTCCTCACCACTTTTCTTCCATCCACATATCCCATAA
The DNA here is from genome assembly GCF_965638725.1 of Aptenodytes patagonicus. NCBI lineage: Eukaryota > Metazoa > Chordata > Aves > Sphenisciformes > Spheniscidae > Aptenodytes > Aptenodytes patagonicus. Next base: position 53,142,184 of record NC_134949.1, read on the forward strand.
GACCCAGAAGATATTACATGTTTGACAAAGGTCAGGATTCTGGCACATTTTGTGTAGTATTTTCTATTCCTGTAAATATCACAAACGTTTCCTGGATTAATCAAGAACCAGTTGCTTCATCTGTCCACTACTTGCTTCTAACCACTTTAAGGAGAAAGACACATGCACATATATATATATTTATCTATCTATCTATGTATGCATATGTATATATGTATATATATATGAATATATATAAATATGGTTAATATAATATCATACAGATAACAAGTAGATCTGTGGATGCTTATGTCATTTTATGTAGATATGAACACAGTAGGGAAGCAGTCCATCAGGTGGGGCTTTCCATCGTAACAGTTGTTCATCAAATCAGCATTTTTCTTTCATTTATCTCATTAGGAAAAGTCCCTGCCTCCTCCATGTCCATCACTCAAGAATCCTGTGACTTCAGCTGTTTGAACTCTGAAGCAGCAGCAGCAGAGTCTAACCCAGATATCGCTGCAGGCTGTTCATTTTTGTAAGGGATGGAAAAATCCTAACTCACCAGGCATGCTGGATGAGGACAAGAGGTCTAGAGCATTGCAGTTTGCATTACAGACCTGTGCGACTATACTCTGAAGAGTCATGCAAGTGCCACTCTGCACTCCTGTCAGGTCTGAGCCTAAGGGCTGACTGCCTGGGCTGGCCCCGCTGATGCTCACTTGAAGTAGCTTGAAGCTACTGGAAGGGCAATCACGGCAACACAGGGCTTTGCATGGGCTCTGCATGAGCTGTAAATACTGCTTGCAAATCTGTGCAAACGCTTAGTTGTCTGTGCCAATTTGTTGTCTGTGCTGCTTGTGCTGTCCCAGTTAAATAGTATTTCCCAAGTTAACTCATTAAATATGGTTCAAGCATGTCTCTGGAGACTGTAGTCACAGCAGTGTCTGTGGAGCAGAGCAATCCTAAGGGTGTATACATCTGGGGTTTGGGGTTTCAGTTCTGCTAATGAACAAAAAAGGTCATGAAACGTGGAAAACTTGAGTGGAGGTTGGCTGACTTCTCTGCAACTTTTCATCTCCTACATTCTGTCTCTATACCCATTGCTCCTCTCTTCCTACCCTGCCAATTTTCCCCCTTGCTTCCTTTCCAACCTCTATTTTTTAAAAATGAACTCCCTGAGTCACACTTTTTCAATTTTAGGTATAACATTTCATACTCTTCTATCTCAGGTGGTTCTGAGAAGTCATAGACATGTGAAACCAACAACATTTGGACTCTGGCAATTGTCCCTACCTTGTCCAGGCTGAACTCAGCCCAAAGTGTTAAATCCCCAATGCGGACAGAAAAAATGAGTTGAGCTACCTGCAAAAGGACTGTTGCAAATGGTTTGGCTTCTCTGTAGGGCACTGGGAGCAGGCACAGAAGGAGAAGAGAAAACATCTTCCCCTTACTCCTCACGTGGTAGATGGTATGAATCTTGCTACAGCAATAAAATATTCTGGCAGCATCTGAAGATGCATTACAGAGTGTATCATTTATTATTTCTTCATAGAGTCATACTTATCATGAGATTATAAAGTTAAATTTATGTATATCATATTTTGAAAATTACCAGAGCCAACTGTGTGGGCTATTTATACTTGATCTATTAATGAGAGAACTCACTTGGCAGGCACAAAATAAGAAAAGAAAAATATGTTTCAGTCCTCTCTTGGATTCTAGATTTTGGAGAGTATTTACACGTAGAAAAGTTTCAGAGCTTTAATCTTTTTAATCTCCCATCATCTAACGCGTTATTTTAGAAGGGCAGGAGGGAAGAGAGTGCACTGTTCTTCTGTTCATCACAGTCCCCCCCTTAGAAAGCTCGTTCAAACTGTGCAAAGGACAGGAACGGGGAGACAAGATTCAGCTCAGAAACCCCTTTCTTTCTCTTGATTTGTACCTCGCCATTGCTCTTGCGAAGTCTTTGTGTACATCACACAGAACACCTCCGAGAGGGAACCGTATAATGGAAACAGACACATCTCCATGGATTCCTTAATTGGTGATTTACAGGAGGTTTGAATGTACTTGTCCATCACTGCCTATCATGATAGAGCTTATGTAGACCATATGAGATTTAGCTGCCTGTTTTTCTCAGTGGCCTTATCCCACACAAATCCTTCCTTACATGATGCAAGATGACACTCACTCTTTCTATGTGTTGTCCTGGCTGATTCTTCAGATAGCTACCAGGCAGTCACTGACTGTTTCTTCCCCTCAAATGCAGCCCCTAAAGGGCCCCTTGGTCCTTCACACACTCGGTGCAAAACTTTCCATGGAGCCTAGGCAAGGATCCTAGCTGTATTTCTCTCTCTCATTCTCTTGCTCTCAAATCCTTCCAGTTTCCGTAACGTATTATACCCACCACTCCTTGAATGATAGTTACTTCCCACTATATCTTACCGTCACTCCACGGTTTGAAAACACAGGCTCCTGGAGGTCACTGATGAATGAATGGAGTTTAAAAGCTACATATAAAATCCAGAATTGTTATTTCTGAAATGATAGTTTCAGAAGTGTTAGTCTAACATTTTGGGAGTGTTGCTATTTCTACTCATTACATCAGAGCTCTTGGAAAACAGCATATGCATTTAACAGAAAATTGAGATACACAAACAAGACCATCTCTTTGGCCCTATCACAATTATTTTAGTTCTATTACTCACTGAATAAGACCGTCAGTGTCAGACGCTTCTAACAGCAAAAAAGTTCTTGCCAAGAAACTAAGGTGTTTTTTTCAAGAAATAAGAACTTTTTAAAAGAAATTAAAACCAATCCTGATAAGCAACAGAATTCACTAAAATGAATAGCTGGGAAATTTTTAATAAAACTTTTCTATTGAAAATTCTGAAACATAACTAATATTATTTGGCTTTGGTTTATATTATGTTTTTATTCTATTTAATTTTTTTAAACAAAATGTTCTATATTCATTTATTCTGTTACTGTTCTTGTAATACCTGCTGGTTTTTTTCTCAGTCAGAAGTGCTCCCAAACTCAATAGTAAAATCATTTATATAGCCTACACCCATCATGCAACTCACATTTTGAGTCAGGGCCTTGTTTACCTTCTCCAGTGTGTTTTCATCTTCAGCTTGGGAACATTTCAGAGACAAAGAAGGGGAATGACTATGGAGAAAGGTTACACTTTGATAATTTTCTGTTGAAATGAAGCATTCTTGGTCAGAGGGTAGCCAGCTTAAAAAAGCCAGTCCACTTACAGCCTCATAACCTGGTGGGGGATTTGAACGAGCCTTCCTAGCAGCAGGGAGAAGGGGTGACAAAAAGCTTCCTGGAGCCCGATGGGAAGCCGTGAAGGACAGGTTTATTTCACAGTCCAAGAACAGACAGAGGCAGGAGCAGCCCCAAGGATGGAGAAGATGCCTCCTGAATGCTTTAACAGAGTCTGACACTTTAGATTGGTAAGGAAGCTGAATCGGGGAAAAACAGGTAGGAGTTTGACTATTTTGCATGTATTTCTTTATTTGTTATGCAGTCTCGATGCAGTGGGGTTAGAAGCTTCTGCAAAGCCTGTTGGACTTTTTGATTATTGCACATTTGTGGAGAATTAAATGGCAAATCAAAGAGCCTGCAAGGCTTGAACACTGGTAAAATCATGGGTCAAGCAGTGAAGAGGCTATCAGTGGCCCTGAGAGCATGGCAGTCACACCCCGGGTCCCTACCTCTGTAAGGGGCAAAAGGGAGCCTGTGCAGAGGAAAGCTGACAAGGAATCAGAAGACAGGGAGTTGCCAAGCGCAGTCAAAGCAGGAATCCACATTTCTATTCATTTTATTTGTAAATTCTCCCCAACTGTTAATAGTAATTTTCAGGGGAAGAATAGTTGCCCAGCAAACACTGACGATTGGGAATCTTGTGTGTCAGTGAAGAAAACAACATTGCTCTCTCACCCCCATTCAGGTTTTGCTGCCCCTCTCTTGCTGCTTTCTGCCTTTTGCCCCAGTAGGTTGGGGTGACACTCAGACTGTCAGTGGCATCAGACAGCACCGCGTTTCAGGTGACAGCGGCAACCCTTCTGCTTCTTTTCATGCGTGAACGGAGCCGTGCAATTCTCTCGCAGCAAGTCATAAAGAAGCTGAACCACCCAATGGACTCATCTAGCACCAGTCACACTGCACTTTTCTAAGGCTCAGGCTTCATCCACTTCTGCCCCCCATCCCACCCCCCTAGGGTAGTAGCTTTATGAACTGGAACAAAAGTGTGATAAGGCTTTCAAGCCTTCTGACGCTGCAGTCCAGGCTCTTTCCTTGCCCACTGCACATTTTCGGATGAAATTTAGCAGCAGTTTTTTGGAGAACAGAGTTTGAGCTCTGTGACATGGACACATTTCGATGACTTAAGATGGGTAGCACATTGCTACTGTCGCAGCAGGGAGAAGGGGTGACAAAAAGAAAAGTTGCACTGAGCAGAGAGGAAAGACACAGTGAGTTGACAGAATTACTGCCAAGGCTGTTTAAACAAAATAGAAGAAGCAAGCAAAACAAAAGCAAGGGAGAAGTACTGATTTTCAAGAGGGAGCCTGCATATTGTTAGTAAACCAGGGACTATGTCTCTGCTCTGTTAGTCTGGTGTAGCTGTGGGCACTGGTGGTGGCAAAGGCACCTAAGCAAAGTTCCAGAGGAAGGAGTCGGCTCCAGTGTACGAGCAGAAGGAAAGGGGGCTGCTGGGCTAGTGCAAACACTGAGGAAATGTTGCATGTATGGACTGTCCCCTGCAACTTTTACTGCATGCTACAAAAGAATGGCCTTTTTGGGACAATAGTGCCCATCTCAGAGGACAAACCTGGGTAAAGCACATTCTCCTGGGGTGGTGGGTCTGCCTGTCTGGAGGCAGGCAGGAAGACTGGAGGCAGCAATTTATTCATTTAATGTTTTTCCTCTGCCTGATTGGCAGACCAGAGATTAGGCCTGTTCCAGTAATTTCTCTGAGAATGCAAATCTTAATTTGCTGTTTGTTAAATGCTTAACTAAAGTCTGAGGTCATTATTTTAAACTCAAACTGTTAGTTAGAATAAACACTGTCAGGCATCCATTTGCTTTAGAGAATAGCTCTTCCTGACAGCAGTCGAGATGCAGACAGTTACCTTTTAATACCAGGCTGTGAAAAGCTCACCTCCCAGCCCAGCCCCCCCACCTTCATTTGCAGTAAACAGCATAGCCTGCCCTTATTTTGTGCTATGACTCTATTCTGCTTTCTGAGGTGCACTTAACAGCAGAGAGATAGTGTAGGGTGCTTTACACTGTCCATTAAAGAGAGTTTGTGGAGGGAGAGCAGGCAAATTCATTGGGTTTGGGGGTTTGGCAAGGACATGAAAAAAAATTAAGTCATTTTTGGTTTTGATGTAGGGAGACAGGGGTGTGGTACAAGTCAAGGACATGCTCTTGGTTGCAGCTATGGCCCCTCCTGGTGGTGGAAGACATACAGAGACTCCTTGGTCTCCCTGTCGTTTTTTGATGTAATCTCCACAGATTCCTTCCCTAATGAAAACAGGACAAGTACCTTTCCGTGAGGAGCTGGCTGAGCATTTTGATGCGGAGTTTGATGCTTTTCTGAAATCATATCCAAGCTTAAAAGCTTAGTAACTATGTATCTTGCCTTCCCTGCCCATATTGACAGCAATATGAGCCAAATCCTGTGCCAAGGATTTGCACCCCAAAGAAGTGAACGGGACTTCTGCATTTGCCTGGAAAGAAGAAAACAGCTCTATGATTGTACCCTTTTTCCAATAAAGATTACAAAAAGCCCTTATATGCATTCATTAAAATAATTTCCCAATGGTTTTCAGGGCTGTAAGTCATGTATTAGCTATTTCCTACATTTAGGTCAGAACCAAGGTCTGTTTAATGTGCTATTCTATATCCAAAAGTAACTAAGAGGAAGTGTTTTGATAGGAAGGGATAAGACTTTCACTGTAGGCAAACACAGCATGCCCTGCTAAGCTCTTAGCTAACTTGATATATAGCCCTGTTCAGGAAAAGGGAATTGTCACTAAATTGTTGCCTCATTTTACCCTTCAGTAGGAATAAAATTGGCCTATAAGAATGAAAAATTTTAATACATCTCTATTACAATGCAGTCTCCTAATTGGTATTGATCTTCCCTGTGGTACCTGAAATGCAAGAAATTATTTCAGCGAGATTTGAGCTAACACAAATGGGAAATGGAGAGAAAGATTGACACCAAAGAAGGTGGTGGGGAGGGGTAGGTACTGGCAGAACGTATGGCTTCAGCAGCAAATAAAGAAAATGCTTTTTACAAGGGGAGCAAGTATAAAACAGTCTGAGAATGAAACTGAGATGATAAAAAGCTTTAATAGGAGAGAAATAGAATAAAATATGGAGTAAGGAAAAAAAAATTAAGTCTCTAAAGACAAAGGACATCTTTGCAGTGAGCTAGCTAGGTGGACAAGCTTCAGGAATGGATTGAGTTGGGAAAGTAGCTCATGTCCAGCAGGATTAGATGAGGTGCAACAGCTCCCTGTTGGCAGGTCAGAGGCTCAGGAAAGGAGCCAGTGCCAGAACCCTGCCAAGAAATGCCTCTGCAGGTGGCAGTGTCCTACAAAGAGGTAGGATTAAAGGAATTCCTGAGCTTAGTTGAAGCACGTATGTCTTGGGATTTTTCTTTAGTTTGTGTTGCATCACCTTCAGTTTATGAAGTTCAAATTATCCTAAACTCCATTATGCCAAACAAGCAGAGGCACTCTCCTCTAATGCAAGTGGTGCTTGACAACCCAATGGGCTGCATACAAGATAATGTTGTTTGCCAATAATACAATCCCAAATGTATTTGTCTTGCAACAAAGCACCAGGTAAGTAATTAATTAAAAAGTTGATACATAGGGCTTTCTTGAAATGCAGAACAGCATTAGTTCTGAAACATAAGATTTGTAATTTAGTGAAGATATTCAATGTTCTGTGGAAAGCCTGGTTAATCACAGTTTTTCAAAAGTCTAGTCCCATCCTTGTAAACAGAACAGAGTAATAATGAGGCTCTCTGTCACTCTGTCATAATGGAGCAAGGAGGGCAAAACTTCATTACACTCTTTTGACTCACCTTCCATCAATGTGAGCGAGATAAATACAGGGACCCAAAATATTCCATCAGTTTCCGGATGTGTAATTTAGTTCCTTGGCGGAAAGTTCTTCATTCTTCTTCAGCAAGTGAGGGAATAACCACTGAGACAGTATAACTCTCAAACCTGAGCAAACTGGGCTGCATATAATTTTTCACAAAGTGCTATGCAGCTTTGAAATGCAGGTGTTAAACAACTTGAACGAGACACATTTTTTTTTCCTGTTTAACCTTATTTGCATGTATCCATCCACATTCTTCTGCACTTGTGCGGCTGTTTGGAAGATGGTACTCCAGCTAGAATACAGGTGCTGAGTTTTGTCTATGAAACCTTCCTGAGCTGAATTTCAGCACAGCCCAATGTGACATAAAATAAATTCAGTTCTCAGCCTGCATTTGGTATTCAACAGCATTAGGACATGAAAGGTCTGAATTATTTCTCTTCTTTGACAGGTAAACGTCAAACTCTCTAATTTATTTCTGACTGATGTGAATGTAAAGGGAAGGGAAGCAATTTTGGCATGCACACTCAAAAAGGAGAAATAAAATTTTACAAAGAGTTCAAAATTATACAACTCTCTTTTTTTGTGATGTTCCCAGGCTGCACTCAGTGAAGGTGCTTATTCAGGACCTAATTTTAATTTGCAAGACAACTGTAACACTGTACTTCGGGATATCATCTGGGCTCTAACTCTACCAGAGCTTCCAGAGCTTTTTTTTTTTGGGGGGGTGGGGAGTGGGGGGTTGGGGTTTTTTTGTTTGTTTGTTTCAAAAATTGATGTAATCTCTGGCTTTGCAAGTCCTTGTTTCGGGGCGCTGACATCCAGCCAACAGAGGGAGCACTAGTTTAATTAGCAAACCCAATTTCCAGCACTGCCAATGTTGCTGCTGGCTGCACAGATAAGGAGGTCATTATGGAGAAGCTATGCAAGGCTTTTCCCCTAAGAACAGGAGGAGGACAAAACGATTGCCAATGGTACAAAAAGAAAACCTAGTGAGGAATCATTTTCAAGCCATTGTGTGGATTTGACAAAAAAAAAAAGGGGGGGGGGGAACGACACAAAAATATGAAGCATTACCTATTAAAACAAAAGGCACCTCCCAGGGTGCACCCCAGTCCTGGGGTTCAGCTGCTACCCGTGAACAAGCAGAGCCCCCTGAGCCAGTGCAACCTTGTATTGAATCTGGGGCCATCTGTCACCTCATTTATTAGAACTGGTTAAAAAAAGATTAAATTCTTTGCAAAGAGTCCTGCTGGTGAAGTTTGGCATTTTTTTCAATAAGGACTTAATTGCAAATCTTATTTATCCAGTCTACAGATCTGCCATTCTCTGTCTACATGGTAATATGGCACGACACTGCTACTGTGAGCTGGAAAACCAAACCAAGCCAAATAAAGTTTTGCATGCTTCTTTGTTTTCTTCTTTCTAAAAAAGGTCTCTGGCATTGTTTTGACAGGGAGTTGTACTCAAAGATTTGATCTCCCTTTATATTTTTTCATGTTCAGGGTTTACTTGCCTGCATCTTTAAACTCAGGTTTATTCTTTCCATAGCTCTAAAGAAGAAATTAAATACATCAAATCTGTACTTAAATATATATATACACATATATATTTATATGTGTGTATATATATCTCCTAAGAACTGTGGTTGCATGAAATTGAGAACTTTTAACAAGGCAAACTCTCTGGTCCTGAATCCTACTGTGGAAACGAATAGGGAAACTTGTCACAGAGGAGCCCCAACACTGCAGGGAGAGAAACGCGCTTATGTCAAAAGAGCCCTGCGGACACTCATCTCTGCTTGCCTGGCTTTTTTTGTGGTGCAAGCCACTGCACAAAATAACCCGAGTAGGAGAATAGAGGCCCTGAGATAATAAGACAACTGCAAATGGCCAACCCTGAGGAAAAGTTAGGTTTTATTTGGATTTTCAGTCTTTCAGAAAAACCTTCCCTCGTGCTGATTAAAGGCTTATATCTCTGGCTTCTCTAGCGTACCTTTTCCCATCTTTCCTGGCTGTAAAGGCTGGTAGAGCCCTTAAAAATACCTGGAAAACATAAAATGAGAAGGAAAAATGGGGAAGATGCAGCAGAGGCTTCGGTAATGCAGCAAGCAACACCTAAGAACAATGAAGACAGCAGTGAAAGCCAGGGATGAATTAAAAAGATAAAGTAGTCACCACATTAAGTTTTTATTTCCTTTTATGATTTCCTTCTTCAAATTGATTCCCTTTCTCTTGTGTTTTGATTACATCCATGTTTAGTCCTGTTGTCTGATCCAACTGACAGCTTCTCTGGCTTGATTGTCTAGAAATATGATCAAAGGACAGATGTTTATAACTCTGGAAAGTTTCCTTTCACACAGGTTTATCACTCTCCTTGGAGGCCAAGGACACAGGAAATGCAGGCCACGTCCAAGCTTACCTTATCACTAAAGGATTTCTAAGAACTGCACACGCTCATAAACAAGATTTGGCTGAACTCTTGACTGACAGGCTAGAGCTGCTGTTTGATATCAGTGTATCTAGTTTTCTGCTGATAAACCTGAGCTCTAATGTGGTGCTCTGAAACATCAATATAGGTATACTTTTACATTTTTATTTTATTCTTAAAGTCTTCTCTTATTCCATTTCTCACCTTACCTCTATTCCACAACAGTTTTAGACAACAACATACATGAATGACCAAGCTGTGGCTGCTGTTTAGGTACATCTTACACCTTCCCCAGAAGGGATTTTTCAGCATACTTTCTGGGTAGCACGTTCAGTTTGAAATAGCTAAAAGTAATCCATGTGAAAATATTTTTGTGACTCTGTAAAGATGTAAGTAGAAATTTGTATACCCAAGGAAAAAAAACAAAGGGAAGATTGGTGTGTAGAACAAGTTTGCAAGGTGCTTTTTATATTCTTGGATCTGAGCATACTTGAAGGGATGAAATTGCAGAGCAGTTTAGAGGTCCATTTTAAGCGATGCTTCACCAGCACATGGAGGACTGGGTTGCTGAGGTTGTCTACTCCATTATGCTGTACTTAGGAAATGGTCAAAAGCAAGGAAGGCCAAGGTTGGGAACCTGGTCTTTCAGTTTTATGCACCAACCCAATAGAAAGTAAGAACATCAGAAACTGAGGCTAGACTTGAACAAGCACTGCTGCTGCAGTGTGGGCAGATGTGAAAACACACACTTTTGTGCCAGCCCCCTTATCTCCCATCATTTCCTACTGCCAAACTCTTAGTACTTTCTTTGTAGGAAAGCAAACAGACAAGAGTGTGGAGCTCAGAATGAGTGCTAAGAAAGACTTTAGGAAATCCAGTCATAGCCTGCAAACATCTCAGATTCAGAAAAGCCTCTGTATTTGAAAAGGTTGTACAGTTACATGGAAATTATTTGATATCTTGGAATTTGAAGACTGCAGGCTTCTTAAAAACACGACATCGATGTATTATTAAGGAAGCAGTGCATTCCCTAGAGCACCCACCAGCTAACTTCCTAATATGACTGAAAAATGTTGTGAAGAGGAGTACCCCAGCCCTTCACCCAAGGGACTAGCTCCTCGCTGAACATGAACTTTCCAAGCTGCTTTCAACTTGCATTGATGCAATCATATCTAACTAGCCTCGTGGTTTTTCCTTCTGTAAGGCTGTTTCACAAATCCTCTTTGTACCACATAAATGGCTAGTGTGAGGGGTTAGCACTCAGATACACTGTTTTGTTCTTTGCCACCTCATCTGAACTCTGTCATTTCAATGGGCAGCCAGCAGTAGAAAGTTTTTGATCAAACAGAAAATCCTTGCATTTAAGCCGAGCCTGTTTTGTGAAAGCTGAGGGAATAGGCTGAGGAGTTAATACACCCACTCATCATCTAGTCTTGACACTGGCTCATACAAAAGTACAAGTGAATAAAACTGCATCATTTTCTGCTAGTTTCTGGAGATTTGAGATCATGGGTCTTGGGATTTGCTTTGACACTCTGGCTGTCACTAGCATACTTGTGTAATTATTGTACATATTATCGATTTTGAAAGATTCATATTCTCTGCTTTTTTTTATTGATTGGTAAGGGGCAATTTTATTGAAGGCGGAACAAGTACCTCCAGCTATTGAAGGAACTTGAAAATTAATGCAACTGTGGGTACAAGAAGTCTACTGGGTCCTTTGTGATAAAGTTGTAGACAGTCAAATCTGGTAGAGAGCGAACTTTCCTTCCACACTGTGAAGGTAATGAGAAAATCAGCTAATGATTTCAGGCAATTCTTGAAAGCCTTGGAGCTTCTAACAGTAGAAATATTATGAAAGATGCACTGACTCTTCTTTCTTTTGCTTGCTTGATTTTTAACTTGATGAGCCCAAAATATGTTCAGGTTAATGAAATTCTGCCCTTGGAACATACATTGTACAATGCAAAGTCAAAATTGCTAATGGTATTGTAGAAATGAGGTGTTCAGTCTAGCTGCCTGTAAGCTTAATTTCATTTCACAAGTGATTACTGCTAGTCTGCCTTCTGGTTTCTGAGACAGAAATAGTCACCCATTCATTTAGCTTACAATAATAAGCAAAGTCTATGTTTGATGTTATTCAGAAATTGCTTTGAACTGTTAAATGGTCAACAGTTACCATGCAACTGAAAGGCGATAACTTCTCTGTGATTCTTATTTTAAAGGGAGATAAATTCTTTGGTTTTAACTTAGTGATGCTGCTTGTGAAACATTCAGCTAAAGGTTTGAGCTATTAAATTCCTTCCCCTGCTGGGGACAAAAAGTCAACAAACACTGCAACCACGCAGCCTCTTTCAGTCACATGTGAAACAAAGCCTCTCTGGCTCTGTCAAGAGGATGTGTTCAGTGTTCAAAGTAAGTTAAAATAGGAGAGAGAGTTCATCTCATTTTTGGTAGCCCTTGCAGTGGAGGTTAGCATCAAGCAATGATGCAGGAAGAGACCAGCAACATGAGAAAAAATATATCTGAAGAGAATTCGTGTCTTCAGGCAAGTTCACTGCCAAGAAATGAAAGCATGCATATGCAGTTTGTAAAGGTCCAGAGTGCCCCTTTTGATCAATGAATAATGGGGCAACATCAAAAGCAGATTCCTGGAAATTATGGAACACCTGATGCAGGTTCCTGCATTTGGGAGATTTTGTGATATTCAAGAGATATTTTGTACAAAAAGTGAGTTGACACCATATTCATAACTCACCAGTGATGAGCTATGTTCTACTGAGCAAACACACTGAAGCTAGTGGGCCCTCAGCTCACCATCAAACTTGCTTATTGGCAGATCATAGAATTACAGAATGGTTTGGGTTGGAAGGCACCTTCAAAGACCATCTAGTCCAACCCCCCTGCCATGGGCAGGGACATCTTCCACCAGATCAGATAGCTCAAAGCTCTGTCCAGCCTGGCTTTGAACACTTCCAGGGATAGGACATCCACAACTTCTCTGGGCCACCTGTTCCAGTGTCTCACCACCCTCGTGATAAAAAATTGCTTCCTTATATCCAATCTAAATCTACCCTCTTTCAGTTTAAAACTGTTGCCCCTTGTCCTGTCGCTACAGGTCCTGGTCAAAAGTCTTTCTCCATGTTTTCTGTAAGCCCCCTATATATATTGAAAGGCAGCAATAAGGTCTCCACAGAGCCTTCTCTTCTCCAGGTTGAACAACCCCAACTCTCTCTTCATAGGAGAGATGTTCCAGCCCTCTGATTATTTTCGTGGCCCTCTTCTGGACCCATTCTAACAGATCCAGGTCTTTCTTGTGCTGGGGACCCCAGAGCTGGACACACTACTCCAGCTGGGGTCTCACCAGCGAGAGGCAGAATCACCTCCCTTGACCTGCTGGCCACACTTCTTTTTATGCAGCCCAGGGTACGGTTGGCTTTCTGGGCTGCGAGCGCACATTGCTGAGTCATACCAGCAACATTAACAATGGAGAAGGTGTTGTGAAGCTGTGATTCTTTTTTCTGAGCTTTAAATGGGCATATTCCCTGAAAATATTTTATCTGATATTTTCTTTTCTCCCCTCCTTTGAATCTTGCTTCTTTTCTACCTCTGCTTTTTCCTCTCCAGTCATCACCTCTCCAACAACCTGGTCTCCTTTAAACAGTGGGGTCTCATTTCCTCTGTTTCTAAGGTGTAGCAGCATTTTGTGGTTGTAAGGGAAGCATTTCCCTGCAATGGAAAGCTGACAGATACAGGCAGACTGAGCTGCAGATATACACGGATACAGCTGTTGCTCATCCTAGTGGCTTGATGAGCTATCCCAGGTGATAGCTCTGGGATTATGTATCGCTGGGGCTTTTTGGCAAGATGACTTTATCACAATGATGCCATTCTTCTACTTGTGCTTTAAGTCCTTTGTCTCATCCAGGATACAGGGGAAGCAGGGTGGACCTATGACTAGAGATCCACAAGTATTGCCATAGAGATTAAAGGTTACCACCCTTTTGCAAAAAGGGAGTCCCTTGAGGATAACTGTAGTTTTAGCTGTGTTCTGGACTTGATGGCTGGGCAATAGTGGCAGTGAAATTCCCTGGGAGTCCATCACTGGATTCTTGAGACCTACGGGAAGGTAGGTTGAACTAGGAGGACAACTCAGCTCATCAAGCAAAGTCACAAAAGCGTGAACGTGGTAAGGCATGCAGTAGGGCCTAGCAGGGAGCCTTCAGCTTTTGAAGTGCTCCTGAAAAGCCAAGTCAATCTTATCTGTCCACAGGTAGATATGCCTTGTCTCACATGGAGCTTCTCATCCTTTTCTTTGTAGTGTACTAGGTAGGCCTTAGAAATGGTCTTTGAAAAGTGCCCAGGATGTGGTGACTATCTCCAAGGGAGTATCTCAGATTCAATGACTCAGATGAATTCACCTGCTTTTCTTCTTTTTTTTTTGGGGGGGGGAGTAAGAAAGTATTCTGAAAACCTCAAATAAAATATCTCTGAAAGACAGTGTAGAAGTATGGAAAAAGAAATAAGAACACAACAAAGCTGAAGCTGGATACAAAACCAGTCAAGGGGAGTTGGAAGGGCCTGTCTCTTTATGCCAGCAGAGCAGAAAGGGCTGACAGTGGGGCACATGGTCCTTCCAGGGCAACACCGCTGATGGGGAAGAAATGTAATTACTACTCAATGTTTATCACAGACCTAGTCTTCTTTTCTCCTAGGTATGCCAACACTGCAAAATGGCAAGGGGAATTACCGGAACCTGCATTGTTTTATTAAGGTATTTCACCCAACTTAATACACTCTGTTTTTTAGAAGCAAATGAATGGCTCCAGCCAAAGTTTTCCCTTTTGCACACATAAGTACACTGGCATTCACAAGCATAAGATTCATTTGCATGGATTAGCTGGCAACATTCATGCTCCTGGTGATTAAATCTAGCTGTAAAACCCCTACCATTACAGCACACTATAGCTCGTAATTGTGTCTGGGTGCGTGTGTCAAGAGCAGTCTCAGGCATGTCCATGTACTTTTCATCCTTTTATTGATTCCTTTGCACATAAAAAAGTCACAGCTGCTTCCATTTCAGGAGATGTACTATAGTTCTTCTTTTAAAACAGTATGACACAGTTCAGTAGCTGGAATGTGCTGCAGAGCTGGGACTGCTAGATAGCTTGTTTTTAATTTTCCCCACAGGAAAGAGTAATGTGTAACTTCTCAGCAGAGTAACTGTCACAAAGAAAGAGGATAGAATAAAAGGCATATTTTGGCTCATGTCAAGATAAAACTGAACCAAAAAAAAAAATCTTTCTCGCAGTTCTGTCTTTATAACTCTGAAACTGAATTTATATCAAGATTTCTGGTTCGAATGAGAAATCGGCCTCAGACACGCATTGGAGACATTGAGACAATTCAAACTTTCTAAGACTTTCAGTGTTTTGGTTTCTAGTATTTTGATTCAAACGGATCTCTAATTAATACTGTAAAAAATTCCTGTAAAGAAACCACTATCAGCAGAGAGTGCTGATGCAAGCATAGGGAAGAATAGTTAATTAGGGAAAAACTTCATTACACTTTTACATTTTGCAAACTGCCTTTCACAAATACCTGGGTAGCAATCTTAGCACTCGTGGGCAATGGCTAGGGGGGCACTCTGAAGCAGCAGGAACTTGACCTCACTGCTTTTATTTGCTAAAAATATTTAACAACTGCTTTTAGATGTTCTGCTAGCATTAGAAGCAGTGATTTCTTTTTAATTAAAATTTCCTAAAAACTGACGTGACAGGGTTTTCTGAAAGAAAAAAAAAGAAAAGAGAAAAAAAAAGAAAAGAAAAGAACTGGCAAATTAATTAACTAAACTAGAAGGTCAGTTTTAAAATCCTGCTGCAGACTAATTAAATCCTAGACACTGACATTTTTGGCTAAAAATTGCAACCATAGTAATTAGTGTTGCAGGAAATTTCCATATGCCATTGTGCCAAAGGAGTGAGAGTATTTCATAATTGTTCCTGTAGGACTTCTTGCAAATAGCTGGGAGGGACATGATCCTATTGTAGGAAATATGTAAAGGCATCATAGTACTTTCATTCCTGTAATAGTGGCTCCCCAGGTCAGTTGTGTGAAGGAGGGAGAAGTCTGACAAATGTTAGGAATATTATAAATTATTATTATAGCAGTCTCTCCTTCTTGTTGCCTAACACTTTTATAAATATTGCTATTTAAAGAAACAACCACTACTTAAATAAATAGGGCAAGCTGCTAGTCAAAAGGCTGAGGATAAATACATGCTGAATATGCAATTAAAAATCACTATCGTGAACAATTTTATATGATAAAACAAAAGGTGCTGCTAATTATTCTGTTTTATTTGCATATATTTAAGTTATGCAGTGAGATTTGTTTTTTTTTTTAATCATTAACTTTTTCAGGACGGCTAAGGATTTGTTAAATGTCAGGCAGTAAAATTAAAATGTCAGTATATGACACAAGGGTCAAGTAGACTTAATAAACTTGAACTACATCATTCCACAATTATTTCTGTATTTTCTTTTTCTACTGGAAAATGTGGTGAAAATGTGGTAAAAATGTGAAATGTTTTTTGTACAGCCCATGTGCCTTTTGGATACAATAGATTGAGTGAGTTATTCAGACCCTTCTCTTTTCAGAACATTGCGCAAACTTTGCTCAAAGGGAAGAAGACCACTCCCATCTTGAGGGGCACTGATACAAGATGATGATTTGGGTAGCTTTTTCTTTAATAAATCTGTCTCTTCAAAGAAAATTAAAATGCCAGAATAAGAAAATGACCAATTTACCTAATAATTAAAGTGAGTAAAAGATAAATGACTGTTTCAGATGAGAAGCAAAAAGAGATAGTGCTGCTGTGCTGAAGGACCAGCCTGAAGGACTGGGCAGCCTGGGCTCATAGACCTTGCATGTGTGCCTGAAATGGTACTCTCAGATGAGCCAGCTGCATCCTCTTGTTCCAGGGCACTGCTCATTCCTATTACGTCCCTCTTTTATTCTCCACAAAAGTGTCATGATTAGCACCTGGAAAAATAGTTGACAGTCTCCTCTGTGGTCAGCTAAACTGCAAAATCCTCAGCAGTGCCGCACCATATGAGTGGGGAGAGAAACTTTCAGAGTGTCTCCAAGCCCTGCTGGCCTAATGTCCTCAAGTCTCTGCGGTTAGTCTGCAGTTTCTTCTTTCAAAGACTAATGTGATGGTGTGTGACTGACTGCAGCAATCAAAGAGCATTCAGGTGCATGTAGAGAACAATTTTCTGGTTGATGTGTTCTTTCAGGTGAACTCATTCTGTAAAATGACATTTCATACTTCTCTTAGAAAATTTCAGTATTTTTTATTTTATTGCAGGTGGAGAATATATGTCTTTCAAGCTATTGTTTCAGGCTCTATGCAAACTTAAGTCCTCCCATGGTAAAACTCGGGGTGAGACTGAATAGCAGGAGGATGTAATCTGGGCTCGTAATGGCAGAACTTCAGACACATGCAGTCTTATAAAGTTGGTCACCTGTACAGTGACCAGAGGGCACGGGTGTTCCAAACCCTGGGTGCCCCAAGTTTTGCACAGGAACTTGAAGTCTTGGGGGATTCACTCAAAGCCCGCTCCACAGGGTTGTCCAGTCCATAGTCTAGGACCTACGCTGACAATCCTCCTATCTAGCCAATCTCCGCTGAACCTCAGAGTGGTTTGGCTTTGGGGATGCTCCTGCTGAAGTGACGGGCTTCCTTCTCCTTGCAGAAATGTAGTTTGGGGTAAAAAAAATGTGTGTTCCAGTGTTAATACTGTACAAACATACATCTAAGCAAAAATAAAGATAGAAACATAAGATTAAAATACTTGTTTGGGGCCCTCCTGAACAATGTGACAAGCCAGGGAAGGTTTTACAAATATAATGGTACCTGTTTTTTCTGGGTGCCTCAGCACTGGTTTTCTCTTGGGGGAACTTACTTCAGCAACAACCTCCCCCACTACCCATAAGACACATGTCCATCACATCCTCTGCTAGGTGAGTGGGACATTATCCTTCCACAAAGGAAAAGAAACACTAAGTTGTAAGGAAATTTCAAGTGTTTTGCTGTAAGGATTTCAAAATCTCAACAAAAAGGGGCTTGCGGTCTGCAGGAGCACAGGAGTCCTGTATTCAGGACCAAACTTGTTATAACAGGTATTTGTCCAGTGGCAAATGTTGCTGTTAACTTGATTTAGCTGTCTGTGTAGACATAGTCATTGGAATGCATTTGTGTCAGCCATTTAGGAATATTTGATTAGGGCACAGAGCAAGGAAATTTTTTATAGATCTGCTGTACAACACTAGGATAGGTACCTCAGATCTCTGGGGTTTATTTTCTCAGCCCTAAATGGCAATACTGATGCTAAGCCATCCCTGCACCATACACAGTATGTGTATGATGAGGGTACCTATACTGTTTTTACAGGCTTTGAAGTTTGGGAGGAGAAGAGGAGAAGACCGTGGGAGGGCTTTGTCATGCACAATTTGTCCTTTTGCAGCTTTCAGAGCACCACAGTATATTTTCACAAATGACCCGTTTGTATCAAGCTGTCCGAAAACATTTTCAGCACATGTGTATGTTTAACGCAGGCATGGTGGTATAGTCTCTGGATTTTGAATGCATATTTAAAATTGAAATGGCCTTTCAATATCTTCAAATAGCAGCAGGATGCTGGATAATTTACATTGTGCCTCATGCAGGCAGGCATATAATCCAGCACCCTGAAGCTGTGCATGCCACACACCAAGTACTAAGAAGTTACTTGTGCTCGTAGCATGTTTGAGAGGAGAGGAGAGACTGGTAAACTCACCGAGCAACAGCGCTTTTCTCGAGACAGAGTTCATCCTCTCTAAAGGCTTTGGAGCAGATGAAGCTGAGCTAATCATCAAGAAACCCTCTAATCTCTGTCATTACTTAGGTTTTCATGTTAGGCATTGTGACAGCTTTTCCTCCTTGTCATCAGGAGGAGAAAGCAGTGGTTGGTGCTCTCTGGCGAGACCGGAGCCATTTATGGCAGGCTGAGCTTTTCCAAGTTAGTATTCAGGAGTCATACGCAGTCGGTGAATGGAGAGACGATTCAAAAAGGTGTCGAGAAGGGCCTGGCACAACGGGGGGCTTACGTCGCGTTCCTCTCGGCTGATTGTCAAACAAAGGTAGAGCCAGCCATTACCGAAATGTATTAATTTGTGGAGAAATACAAAAATAAACAGGCTACTTAGGGCACTAACTATTACAGGCAGAGAAGTAATACAATAAATCACTGAAACGGAGAAATGTGGCAAGAGGCACTGAAAACTGAAAGATATTTTGTCACTAAATTGCAGCATTAATAGTGTTTTGAAGCTTCACATTTAAATTGCCTATTTCTGACACTCAAAATGCACATTAGGAAAATTATGCTTATTTTATAGTTACTCATTAAAAGGAAGGGGATAAATAAGAAGGAGTTTTAAACCATAAATCTCTTTCATAACGAACAACCAATAAGAAAGCATGGGGCAGACAAATAAATGGATAGTGAAAGAATGATTTCTAAAATGCTTTTGTAATCTCGGGTATAAATGAGCAACTGTCTCATCTGATCTAGGATGAGTCATTTTTAGAAGATCTGAGTATGATCCTGAATGCGGGAGATATTCATATGTTACTTGATAATGAAGAAGATCTAGAAATAATAGAAAAGGTTATTTCTTTTCCCTTGCAATAATTCAGGCATTGTGCAATTATACTATTTGTCTCATCTTTACATGATTACTTTTCTACATGTATTTCCCCACCTACAGATACATCATCTTTCCCCAGCTAACAAGGCATAACTTCAGATTACCTCGTATAGCCTGTATGACAAATTCAAGGGAAGAATCAGAAGGAACTTGCACATCACTGTGGCATTTAGTCTTATTGGAAAGGTCTTTCATGATCACCTGTGTAACTTTCCAGCACTCGTTAATGGCTGCTCAGTAGCCTGCTGCTGATCGACTATTTGCATAACATCTGCATTTATCTAATCTTTATTTATTTTTTAAAGACTGCAAAGTTACAGCTCATTTGCAGTGCTTCAGGATTTGAGTATTAAACAAAAATGCAAATACAGCAGTAAGCCCTTAATGAGATGTATCCAGCTCATTTTTTTCAGCATTAACTCCATTCTTTATCTTGTTTGAGCATCCACAGTATAAACTATTCATCAGCTCCAAAACTTCATTTTATTATATCATCAGCCGCTGCCATATATTTTACAAGTTTAAATTCTAATTTTATCCACAATAAGAAAAATAATGATGTTTCAAACTGGCATTTATAGTCCAAAGGATAATAGCTCAAATACTGTAACAAACCATCTTTTCTTCTGCACCTTGGAGAGTTACCAAGCCAAAATGCAATGATGCACACTTCTGGCTTGGTGGTACTTGACTGCTACTTTGCACGGACTTGAAAGATGATAAAGTCACAAGGTAAGGGAGATGCTAGTTCCACACACTTGTGGCTGTAAAAGGAGGTCTGCTTGAGGCATTTTAGATGCCCTGACGGAAATTCCTACCTTTGGAAGTGTCTCTGAGCATACACCACATTTTAGCTCCGAATTTTAATATTCTGAAGCAAATGGTATAAAACAAACTTTTGCCTCCAAGAAAAGGGAACACAATTCTCTGCTTAATACCACAGCGTGGACAAAACCCTCAGGTCCGGGCCACCAGGTCGCTTGTGTTCCTGTGACAAAAGCTGTGTCTCACCCTGGAGCTCTGCTTAGCTTCCAGGTGTGCAGCAGCCCTTCCCCAGAGCCCTCAGAGACCTCCTTCACCTCCCTGACTTTTCAGCTGGATTGCCAGGGGTAAGGAGGAGGGATGAAAGGGAGCATGGCTTCCTCTCTCTTCAGTACTAATATTTATTTTTTGTCTCTCCTGAAATGTTAACTCTCCTGGAGAGAACAGCCTGCAGTTCTGGTCACCCATAATTACGACTTGTCAGTACCGTTAGGGGTCACATCCTCTCCCCAGCACTGCCAACAGCACCCATCTTTTTTCATCCCCTTGAGTGTGAGAGTCATGGCACCCGTAAGGCAGTTTACTGCCACTGCTGCAGAGTCACCCATGCCCAGAAGGATGAAGACAAGTCTTTCATGTCTGGCTTTCTCAGCATTTCCTCTGTGATGATGTGGTCTGCAACAAGGACCATCAATCTCTCCACCAGCTTTGGGACATCAGGTCTGTCTCTGACCATATTGATAGTCCTTATTCTGCTGCTTTTTTCCCCCCAAATCAAAAATGAAAAACAGACTTCAGAGCCAAAAAATACCTGAGTGTTTCATGAATGCTTCTATTGCAGCAATGACATCAGTTAAGCTTCCATGCCAAAGTCAACTCCACTGTGAGCTACAGAAACACTTATTTTTTCCTTGGGAACTGTGCCCACGTTCATTAGGGTTCAGTTTTATCTTTAATTTTTTAAGAACTCCATCCCCATTCCTCCTGTTGCCTCTATGTCTTGTGCTTTAATCCGCGGGTTTGTACATACTGCAGTTTTGATGAACAGGCTACATGGTGTGGGATGCATATTGCTCTGCATGCCTCATAGCAAATTTCTGTTCACATTCATTACAGGCAGAGGCTATAAGGCTCTATAGGTTTTTCTTGCAGTTTTAAAACATGTTCATATGAGTTACTGAATTTTATGCCCAGGTTGGCTTTTATTGTTAATGGGTTTATCTGGGCAACAGAGGCCAAAACTTTGTCACTGTGACAACTTTTATAGCATCTTTGGTATCTTGCTTGGGAAAGAACAAGGTTTTGCAATATCGGGTTGTTGGTCTTAAAATCCTCATGACAAAGACTTCATCAGTGCATCAACTACAAAGCTGATAATATAATATATATGGTAATATAATAATATAATAAATAAGTAATACAGTAAAGATAATATAATACAATTCTGGCGGTTTTAATCTTCTAGATTTTCTTTGGATGTTACAATGTTTCTGAATTTTCACAGTGGAAAATTTTATAAGTGGCTTGTCTTTATTGTTAGTTCATTTGCACTAAAGAATTATCAGCTTCACAAACTTCTTTGTAGCTCCCAGTGGAACTAGTGCAATTATAAAGTTGTGCCAATTTGGCTTCTTAGCAGAAGGTATCTATTGGAAGAAAACAAATCTCTACATTAGATTCCATCATGAACAAACAAATCGTTTTAATTGGCTGCATAATGAGATGGCCTTTCGTAAAGTACATACTTGGAAAGTTCACTGTTAAAGTGGATCTCAAGTTCTGCACAGGTTGAGCATTGCAGCAAAACTAATTGTATGAAGTACAACACGGCTATATTTCAGCTTTTGAAATGTAGATCATTCATGTATTGCATTTTATTATGTGTTTAGCTAATTTTAATAATTTAACAGGCTCTGAAATCCCACTATTTTACAACATTATGTACTTGGTTTTTATTTGTTTAAGAGAAAATGGCAAAGTGTTATACTGCAGTTATAGGTCAGCTTCATTTTAAAAGGATGGTATATTTCATTGATCCTTAAAACATAACTGATTTTAAACAGGTAACTTCAGAGTTTCTAAGACATTATGTTTAGACTGCTTATTTCTACTGCAACCTTTTCTTTCTGTAGATGACTTTACTAATTGTGCAAACCGGTATCTTTCTGGTAGCGGAGCAGGGGCAGCTCTTACCTTTGAGAGTATGGGATCCATTCCCACAATAACTTCATAACCCTTTCTAAAACCTTTCTTATTCCCCCCTCGTGATGAGCGTGGCTGATGCCCATGCCAGCATCCAGCCCACAACACAACACAGCAGACGTGGAAGCACACCCACAGTGGCAAATTCCCTGGCTATCCCCAAGGTCACAGATGTGGGCACGTGCAGCTCCGGCTGAGTGAAAGGAGGCTTTTAGGATATAATTAGAAGGTCCCAAAACCCCATCTGTCCTGTGATTTTGTTGGTGAGGTAAGTGGTAAGAATTTCTTGTTTAACTGAGTGCCTCAGCTGTCCTTTTCACAGCGAGGCTGAACAAAGCAGATTAGCTTTGTGTTGGAAAACAAGTTCAATAAATGCATTGCAGAGCTCTTGTGCATTTGTGTGCCTGTGTGGCAGGTAGCCCTTACTGGGGATTTTCTTGGCTGTCCCCAAGCTCATAGAGATGGGCCCGTGGCATCTTGGCTGGAGCTTGAAAAGGTCACAGAGGAAAGTTAGAAGGGTGTTTACAGGATGTAAAGGAACACTTTGTCTGTTTTCCAAAGTCTAACCACTAGAAATTTTTGTCTTGTTAGGGTTATCTTTCTAATGAAAAACTCTACTGTTGTTTTGTACAGTCTTACTCCCTTAAACTTTGATTGTGTAAAGCATATGCATACACTCACACACATCTACTACTGTTGAGATCCCCACCAGCTAAAAGGTATCAGCACCAGCACTGTGGTGGATAAGCATGGTCTCAGAAGACACGACCACAAAACGTTTCTGAGGTAAAGGCTTAGAAATGTCTAAATAATGAAAATGTGTCAAGGGAATTAAAAATGGACTTATACTTTTAATGCAAGTATTTCCATACAGCTTTTAAAACATTTTCATAAGGTATCTTAAGCGCTCATGTTTCTCTTTTCATTATGAACAATGTATCCAAAATTTTTAAACTTCTGCTTTATTATATATTTTTGCTACTTTTCTATACTCACTTTTAATACTTAGAAGACATTATCCCTGCTTGGGCTTTTTTGCTTTCTTAAGTAGGTGCTGTAGAACACAAAAGCAGAAAGTGGGAAAGCCATATTTGAAAACAATGTCTTTAAGGTAGAGATATCAGTGAAGTCCTGATCCACTGAAACACTTAAACACATATAGCTGGAAGCACATGAACGGTTCCATTAACACCAAAGAGAGTGTGTGTGTGTTTAAAGCTTTAGTTTGAAGCTTTGCTGGTTCAGAAGCACGTGGTGTTTGGGTTTGGGTTTTCAGCTGTAGCTTAAGTTGATGTCAACAACAAATTGTTATTATACTGTGAATATTTTAGTGCCATGTCAGAAACGGGATTGCTTGCTTCATACTGTTGCAGGAATTGGCTTGCAAAAAAAAAAAACCCACTACCGCAACCTGCATTAGTTAGCGCCTTTTTAGTAGAAAAGTCAAAGATTAGATGGGCCATAGAAATGAGCAAGTTTTATGCCTTCAAAGTTGCTTCAGGTCAGCTGGCAGCACGCTGCTGGCTTGCCCTGGCTGCTACCTTCTCTGTATTTGGCTGGTACCTTTGGTGCATTTGTTCGGGGGCGGGGGGGGGGGGGAAAGAAGTCAGAGTTCCCATTGTACTTTGAAAGTTCCCAGGCTTTCAAAAGCACTGTGTTCACCAACATTAAGTATCTCTCCATTTTATTTCAAAAGTACCTGTTCCTGTGGTAACTAAATGCAATACCCATCGTCATACTTAGCATTCAGTAGACACTTGCCTTGACCTCACCTCTCCAAGCATCCAAGGTTCATTCCTCTCCTTTATATCCACCGCACATATCATAGCCTTCTGTAAAACCTCAGCTAAGCTCCTTGCTTGACAAACGCATCCTTTTCCCTTCAGTAGTGGTTAGATACAGGTATGAAGTTTGCATTAAAATTGAAAGATTGTTTGAACCATACTAATATTGAGTTGCTGTATTGCTGCCGAAGCCGATGCTGCGCCCTGCCTGACGCTGGCACGGAGGTGCCTGGGCCACCAGGGCAATTCTTGGCCCTGAAGGTTCCCAGTGAAGCAGCAGTCCCTGTTGCAGCCCCAGTGCTTCAGAAGAGCCAGAAATCTGGGAACTGGTATCCCAATCTCTGTTTTGTGTGAAATTACTTCTACAGGGCGTTTGGACGTGTTTTCATGAATCAGATATGTTTGAATTATTTACAGAATGTGCTTACTTCAAAGAACCTAATTAGAGTAGAGTAGCATGTTTTAGGACCTAAAAAAGCAAGCTCTGCTCCTGTAAGTAATTACTGCTCTAATGAACAAACTCAGGAGGGTGAAATGCATAAACAGATTCTGTGGGATCAGGGCACAGAACATATTTTCAAGTCCAAGGAGTTTGTCGGTGTAATATCTATGAAATGCTACAAATATTTGTGGTAAAAGAAATAACAGTACTAAAACTTTATAGTGCAATATAGTCTATTCAACATCAAAGAGGAAAGTACCTTTTTTCAGTATGAATTAACACATAACCAGTATTTACTCACCTACAATGGAATTAAAATATTTCAGAAAATAATATATTTAAATTTTACATCAAAATGGATCATATTTAGCCTCTGTGCTGCTGACACGTGTTATCTGAAGTTCTTTGTCTTCATTTCAGCAGTCACAAACTCTACCATAAACCTTAAGGACTTTCATACTCCATAATTCAATTTATAGCAGCTTCAGTTACCGTAAGAAGTGTCCTTATAAAAATGACATCCAAACATTCCCTACATATTTCTGCACCATAAATTCCATATGAAATTCACTCAATTTTAAAGTCAATTCAAGATTCTTTGATCAGGAGTGGAGATTCAGCCTGGTAGCTTCAAGTTAAACTGTGTTATTTCTGTACTTTATGTATCATTGCTGACTATAAAAATTGTAGAATAAGAACTTAACTGGAAATTCTCCAGGGAAGTGTTTGAGACAGAATGCAGTATGTTCATGTGTAGCTATATTGCCTCTACTCTGGTGACAGAAAGAAAAATATGTTTTTTTCAGTAAACTGAATGCATATCTCTCAAAAGTCTCACAGGGAATGGTTATTTATAACACCAAGCTGCCATTTTAAGATGGGTACTTTTTTTTTGTTTCTTGACTGCCACCAATAATAAGGATTCCAGGCAGCAAATCAGATCCCATAATGAGTATTTTACCACTTCTGTTCTTGTCGGTGTTTTAGAAGATAATCTTGAACTTCTGTTGAGATACTAAGGCTGAAATTTGAACCAGTTCTGGTCATTAAAAACCCCTGGTCCTAAACATATCAGGTCTGTAAAATGTCACCGTACTAGTGATCAAAAAACTCTCACCTGTGGACAGCTGTAAACCTATTTACTTATTACTGTTCTTAAATCCCTGCAGGGTGAAAAAGAAATGAAAGATATCATAGCTCTCCCCTTTTTTTTTTCATTTGTGGCATATCTGACCTGTACCTCAGCCCTTCAGTCATGATTTTACTGTGCACTATTTACTAAGCACAGGTAACAGCAGCCTACCTTGTATACTACCAATCAAAATCAAAGGACCGTCTGTATGTCGGGGATATTCTGTTATTAAACCCGAACATTATTAGTTTTTCTTTCCTTTTGACAACAGAAATAGAAACGTGTCAGTGAGAGAAACTCTTCAATTATCTGCATTTTTTTGAAGGGCAGATCTGAGCCTTCTGAACCTTATCCTATTTTTAACAGAGTTTGCTACAAATAAGGAAGAAGTGGCTTGGCTGCTTGCCAAATCCTCCAGATCCGACTTAAACACCCCTTCCCTTTCACTGGCTTTGTCTAGACTAGGATCTGTAGGGGGTTTGTTTGCAAATGTTTGCTAACCCTTTCTAACCTGTGTGAAAATCCAGGCACTTTCAAGGCAGATTGCCTTTAACAAATACTGGTCTGACCTAGCTAAAACTTCCCAGATGTCCGTGGCCATCATCAGCCACTGAAACAGTGGCTGTGAGGGCATCAGGCATTACTGCCTGGCAGCTGCTTGTTCCTATGCTGCTGAAAACATCACGTCAGTGGATTTTTCTCCCTCTGCAGCATCAGCTCAAGGTACCACCAAACGCTGTTCAAACTAAGCCAGCAGATATTGCACTGAGGCAGACGAGGAACACGGGCATCGACTGCACATGACTCAGTGAAAAAGTCTTTGTGTGGTGGCGGTTTGATTAGCCTAGCAAAATCCATAGACCTCAGCGAGGGTTTTCTCTGAGGCAGAACTGTAGGACTGTACCTGAACCAAGTATTTGGGAAAGGAAAGCCCTCAAAGAACATGGGGGCACACACGTGCAGCTGGGGAGGAGATTCAGAAAAAGCGCATGTGATGCTTTGTCTTGCAATGTGCACGATCCTCAGGGGTTCATCTACGCACCCTTCACGCGGAGCCAGACTTCGGGTCTCCAGAAGGTTGTATTCAAAACCTGCAGGTACCCAGCCTGTAGAACCTGTAAATGTTGAGCTGAAGGTCAGTTTCCATGTTTTACTGTGAGTTTCTGGTCTTTCTCTTGAAAACATGGCCTAGTTATTAAATTCTTATCACAGGTACTTGTCCCTAAACGTTAGAAGATGTAGTCTCCGTCCACTACCATTGCCCTTAAGATCCCAGTATATAGAAACAGGCTTTGTGAGGATGGTGTATAAGGTTTTTCTTCCTTATGAAGAATGTCACTAATGTGAGTGGGGAGATGTTTATCACTGCCATGCAGAAACCCTTCTGCCAAAGAGAAAATTGCTCGCTGACTACCAAAGCTGGAGGAACAGAGAGAGATGGATCTATGGAGGAGCGAACAAAGGGAGAGGGAGAGGCCAGCCCCAAGATAGATGTCATTCTTTTCCATTGTGAAAGCCACACTCATTATTTTTGGAGTCCAAACAGTTACATAGTGGGACATTCTCTTGACCAGCGTTTACCTCATTTTTAAAATACAACTTTTATTACGTGTTAGAGCTCATACAATATTCATAAACACAAGTGTCTGCATTGCTTCCCCTCTGACCTAACCTTCAAGCTGCTGAAGTGGAAATTAGGTTTTGTTCTTGTTGCTGTTTTTAACTTGGCATAATGTTTGCAAATGATACTTTCTGGATTTGCTGAGGTGCAGATTACTGGTTCTGCGGATCACACCTTCATTCCAGAATGGAAAGGATGGGCCAAAAAAAAGAGGGGGGGGGGGAAACCTTTGTTTCTCTGACAGAGATAATTGTCACTCCAACATGAAATTTTGGCTCATCCTCTGTTTTGAACAAATGGATGGATTCTTTGAATCCCTGCTGAGAAAAAAACTTAAATGATTCTGACTCCTTACCTTGAATTAATTGAGTTTTTTAAAACGTTGGAACATAAGGCTTGAGTTGCTAACTAAGACATGTGCTTAAGACTTGAAATATTACACTTTTCTGCTTTGCAAATATATCTGAAAGGTTAGCACCCAGTGAAACATGCAGAGTCATCTTATAAAAACAAAATCTGAGGTGCATCCATAAAGATTTTTGGCCAAATTAAGACCTGATGTTTAAGCAGGTGTAACTTCCCCATTGTGTGGATAGAGTTTGCCATAAACTGCAGCCTAGAGTTATTGACATTAAAAAGCAGGTGGAATAAGTTTATCCTGTTTTAATTGGACTATAATATTCTCTCATTAGAAAGCAAAGCAACCACCCTGGCATCACAGGCATAGAAATCATCACGACTTTCTGCTGCCAAGAAAGGCTAGAAAGCTGCTGCTTTTTTCTTTTCTTGTCTTTTGATCAGGTGTTTAGAACAGAAAGCGCACATTATGTTTCTTTCTTTCACAGACCTGGTGATTTTTAATACAATTTTTCCATGGGCTGTGAAGCCTGAGCTCTTTTCTGGAAGAAAAGAGTAACCATTGTCCCTTGGTGACTATTCAGGCATGTCTGCAGCTTGTGTTGCTGTACCCAAATTAGCTTGACCTGAGATGCTGGGCAAATTCTTGAAATACCATATACTCATTCTCTGAATTAAGAATCCACTGGTGGTGTTTAATTTATGTAGGGTTTTTTTATGTATCGATATTTATACTTTTTTATACTGATGATATCTGAAAGGCGAGAAACAGTTTGAGTGTGAAGATTGTGACTGAGACTCAGGGGATCTGTGTCCTCCTCCTCCCCACCGCCCCTCATTTCTCATCTGACTTTTGAGCAAGTCATTTACATCTCTTTGCATCAGTTTCCCAGTGCACGTAAAGGAGATTTTACTGCTACTTCAGAATAATTAATTAATAACATTAATATTATTTCCTATCTTCACCTATATTGTTCCACTGGGATACAGACTCTGTGCCTACACAGTAACTGGCAGGAGAAACCCTGTTATAATTGGGGCTCTTTAAGTGTTTGTAAGTATCCAATTAGTAAAAGCTGGTTTGCCTAAACTATCCTGCCACGCACATGGATGTGGCACATGATCTGGCAATGAGACACCTCAGAAAGATGGTGATTCTCCAGCTGTCACTCTTCATTCGTCTGCCTCTGTTCTGCTTTCAACCTCCCTTCCAGTGGTAAGTAGGGAGACAACCCCTCCCATTTATAGCAAGTACAGGCTACAGACACAGAGTGCGTACATTTCTGGTTTCCATGCTACAACAACTGTAATGAACAACCACTTCTCCTGACCTCCTATGGTGCTGTGTGCTCTCCGCTCCACATGAGGATGGAGAAAACTCAGCATTTCTTTGGAGTCCTTCAACACCTTTCAGGTTCGGCCCCTTGGCAATTAATGGATGGCTTGAAAGCTTTAGAAAATGTGCTTCTTTAGCACTGCAGCACTTCTTAATTTAGTACTTTGCAAGTGAGTTGTAAAAATTTGCCCTGGAGACAAGGAAATGCAAATATAAATTAGATGGAGCACTAATAACATTACATTACAGAAGAATGCAAACTGTTTTGGACACCCCACAGAGAAGAAATCCATGCATTCCTTTCTGAATCATCTTTATGGAAATTTCTGTAAACGTGCCGTTATTAAAAGAGAGTAGCAATTATTTCCTTCTTTGGTTCATCAGCTGCAGGGAGAGGGAGAATTGGCAGGGGAATTAATTTTGTTTTCTTCACTCCTCTTCTCTTTTTCTTCCATGTGCTTGTCGGAGAGCTCTCACACGACAGGAACCGACAGCACAGAAGCCTCCACTGATAGAAGAGAGCAAGAAGGACGGAAGAAGTGGTCAACATCGTTACAGATGGGGCTCCGTAGGTGGAAGTAGTTAAGAGAGTAGCAGAAGCAGACAAGGTTGCAGCTAACAAGGCTACTCAGGAAGCCAAAGCCATTAAGATATGTTGACATAACATTTGCAAGCTTCACAGGGGCCATCATTATAAATTAGATTTAGTATTGATCAGACAGTTTAGCATCAGGGCTGGATGAAAACTGGACACAGAGTTCTTTGCAAAACTAGCACTTCAGATTCTGCCTTCTGATTAACAAAGAAGAGCAGAAAACCCCCATCTCCTCACTGACCTCAAATGGTGTGACTGTTGTCCTCTTCCTGGGGGCAGTCAGAAAGTTGCAGTCATTTGGAGTTGGTATAATCTTTCAAAATCGCAGTTGCAGTCATAACAAGGACATTTAAAACGTGCCTGTAAGATACAAGTTAAATCCAACACGTCTGCAAATGCTAGCAACTCCTTGCTAATGAGGCCTGCTGGAGATTTTTCAAGCGTATCATTCAGGATGAAAACCGGCTGGCTGTGTGTTACAAGGTGTACCAGGGAAGGGATCTGGTGATTTAACACACAGGGAGAAAGCAGCTTGTGAGGCTCATTAGATCAATGGGGATTCCAGCCTTATACCTCAAATTATATGCCCTCTCTTCTAACATTCACCTTTGCTGTGCAACACCCACGCCTTCCTCTTTTTTTCTCTTTTCTCTTTTTTTTTGTCTTCTTTTTTTCCAGCATTGTATTTTCATGCCTCTCTAAGTAAGCACCACCAGAGCAGAAAATACCCGAGGTTTATAAGGAAGCCACAGGTAATTCACTGCAGCTGAAAGTTCCTTTGTCCAAAATGAAGGTTTCGCTGCTCTCTCTATCACTTGGCAGTGTTTAAATTCCCGAAGAAAATTGCTGCCGACAGCTTGACAAGCTGCTCCGCACCAGCCTCCCACCCGGGCCCCGCAGCACGCAGGGACCGAGTGCTCGTGCTCTCACGATGCTGAGCCCTGCATGAAATGCAGCTGGGAGGGGGAGATGATGGTGATCCACCTCGCCCTGCTCCCATGGCCCAGTGGCCATACCCCTCCTGTGGTGCTCGAGACCGGTTCAGACTTTTTCCCTTCCCCAACTGACTTGAGTTCAAGCCCCAGATCTCTGGGGCATGTGCAGGAGTACGATGGTACTCCCTCCGCTTGCTTCTTCCTCATGCAAGAAAACAGCGATGTTGTCCCAGCTGTGAGCTCCATGCCACCCCCCTGCTTGCGGCATTTCTGGGTGGTTGGTCTTGGTGTCTCACCACACAGACTATAGGTCTTGTTGGTCCCATTTCTAACACTCCTCAAAGCACATTTTTTTGGGGGATCCCAGACACCACGCCGGCTGTGTAGGGGTTACATGTTGTGTTCACGGTGTTCCCCAGTGTGTCCAGCCCTCCATGGCTTGCTCTTCCCACCTTTTCCCATTCCCAGAGGTGGCACAGGGCATCTCTGGCCCTGAGCAGACTTTCGTGGTCCCCTTGGCAGGACTGGCGCTGGCCTTTCCTTATGCCTCTCCCCTCGCCCTTCTGGACTGCTGCTTCCACACAAACATCCTGTGTTTTAAAACTCTTCATGTCCATTGGCAGCCAAGAGTCAATGTTTGCTCTTAGGCAACTGTGAGCTGCTACCAGGTCCCTGGAAGCAGCTGTTGTTAAAATGGAGAAACCCCAGACGCCATGTCAGCATTTAGCGATTATTACCTAATGAAGTGTAACCTCCCTTTTCCTTGCCAGTGAGGAGAGATGAAGCTCCACAGACAGTGAGGCCCTGCTGGGCTTAGCCCTCATTCCTGGGGATCTTGCCAGGCCACTGCCGCTGCCTTTCATCTGCTCCTCCAACCTCTGCCTGCAGGAGAAAGCATCTTACTGGAGTTGCTTCCCACCTCTTGCGTCTCTGGTGGGGACAGGAAAGTGGGAAATGCCCTTCTGAAGACACATAGAGGAAACCAGGGCTGCTCCGGGGACCTAAGGTGTGGCTCAAAAGTAAATTAAACCCTTTAATTAGGAGGGACTGACTCTCTGCTGATCCCTACAGCATCAGGCTTCAATAACCCTTACAATAACACCTTAGGGTGTTTTTAAACATCCTCTTGGCTTCAGAGAAGTGTGGGATGCGTGGCCAGCACGCTGGTGGCCATGGCCAGGAGCTGGGGAGGGGGCCGGCACCAGGGCGTGGGGCGGCCACCTCCTCAGGGGAGCTGGGGTGCTCACGCAGTTTCTCCTGAAGCAGAGGAGATCATCTCCCTCTGCCCGCGAGCCGCAGCAATGAATTATAGCTGAGCGGTGTAGGGAAGCCACACGCGAGCAGGGGACAAAGGCTGGCGGCGGGAGAGGGGCTGCCAGCATCCTCCCACCGCCACATTGTGGTGGTGTGAACGGGGGTGCTCGAGTGCCCGACCGCAGAGAGGGCTGGGAGAAAGCATCTCTTTAAGTGAGACTATTCAAGCCTTTATGTCTCATCTCTTCACCCGCAGTGCCCCAGTAAGGAGCAGAGACTGCCCGCAAATTGCAGTTTAAATCCATAATACCCCTGCACTAAACTGTCATCAAATGGTTACAGGTAAAATAACGAGACAAAAATGAAGGCTAGAGAAGGATTTTTATTGCTTTTAAAAGGTCTTTCTTGCAAGATGCTTGCCTTTTATTTCAAAGACGGTGCTGAAGAGTATTAAGAAGGCGGGGGAAATAGACCCCCCACATTTGAAGTGGGGGAAAAACAATACTTTAATCACCATTCCTATTTATAATGTAATCTTTCTTACATTTTGTTTCAGGTGTTTTATTCAGTACATCTTTCGTAACCATTTCTCTTTTGACTTTCTGGAAGATTATGCTAAATGTCAAAATGTCTCTTTGGGCTCATAAAATGATGCCGTAATAAAGCATCATTTTAACATAGAATGGGTAAAACAACCTATAAAATAAAATGGAACATTTTGACATTAATTGAAAAAGTTACCTCTTTTCTAGTTTCAGCAGATTCATGTCAGCATTAAAAAAAATAAATTAGGTTACAGTTTGTTACAACATGCAATGACCTTTAAGTAATTTTACAGCACTTTATGGTTCTGTTGCAGTCTTCTAATCAGCATTGTGTCTGAAGGAAATGATAAGCAGACTTTCTCCTTCCTCCAAAGTTCTGTTAATTTTAATCCTTATGCACGGAGCAGGATTCCTGCTGCAGCCAGGTGAGTCAGTTTATTTTACAGTTATTTGAGTCTTGTAATGTCCTCCTGGTAACTTTTTTTTTTTTAACATTTGTTAACTTTTGAGGGTTTCAGAGCTGTTTCATTGCCAACTAAATGTGAATAAAAATGAAATGTGGCCACTACAGCATTCAAACCTGTTCCTCTAACTTTGAACACCAGTAAATAGTTCTGCTAGAAACTGTGCATAATTTTCCATCGGAAGACTTTCTTGTACTAGCTGCCATTTATTCAATGAATGTACCCTCAAGGTAAATTTATACTGGCAGTCTTGATGCATGTTTACAAAATGCACAGCACCGCACAAGCACATACACAGAAACACACGCTAGGAGGATATTTTAATAAGGCTACAAAATTATTTTAGAAAGTCTCTGCAGAAAGACACCCTGCAAGTTTTCCTAAGTGAGTTTTGCAAATTATTTTTTTTTTAAAAAAAGGAGAGAAAAATACATTAACCAAATGCTTCTAGCTGAAATTAAAATGTCCATGATACATTGCTTGAGGATAATAAATTTACCCCTTCTGTTTTTCCTGTGATCTAGTTATAACTGTCTTAGAATATAACAGAAGATACATGATTGAAATTAAAGAGGTCAGAATTAAACATTTTTGATAGTTCAATAAAAAGGAAAAGAAAACAGTGATGAAAAACAGCAAAGCAAAGAAGCCAGCAACCAAAAAGCCAGCAAGGGACTGGTGCTGCTGCCTTCTTGGTATGGGCTGGTAACAGCTCCTAAGCCAGGGGAAACCTCAGCTGACTGCTTAGATCAGTTTTCTTCCCAGCATATACCTCATCATTTCTGTTCATGTGTTAGATCTATTATTATAAAGCATTGTAATTTCCACTGTCATACGGCTAAGAGAAAATATTTCTAAAGCTTAGCAGTAAGAACACGTAATAGTTTAGATACTATTGTCGTCTTTAATCTGCTGAAGCGTTTAATTCCTTTTGTTATAATGAAAATACTGTATTTCTGTTATCGTGTCCAGAGAATTCTGGTGGAAATTGTAAGTTTTCTCAGACAAAGTTGTGTTTGACTATTTCTCTGATGAGGTGAAAGGTCAATTTGCTTATAGTTTCCATGCTTCATTAAAATTCAGCTTCTGTGCTGTGTAATGTGGGTAATATTAATTTTCTAAACATTGATGTACAGCAGCTGCTAACTAATTTCCATAATGGTTGTTCTATTCTAAGGGCATTAAACCTGAAACAAGGTGGATCCAAATGGAAAAAAATGTAGATGATTACTGGCCATCTGCCAAAAAGACACTTGGGGACGTGAAATTTCTGGAATCGCTGAAGGTTCAGTTTGATCAAATATTCATATTCTGAGCCATGTGTCAACAATTTTACTGTTTAAAGACAAGGAGGTTGTGGAGGGGAATATTGACACCATCCTTCACACAGGAGTTTGCTTTCAGACTTCTTATATAAAGGAGAACATGTTGTTAAAGAAGAATGGAGTTAACATTAAGAACATTAAGAAGTGTTCAAAGGAAGGTGCAAAAGTAATGGAGACATGAACTTCTTCCCTTGGAAAAAGGGAGTGTGGGAGGAGAGAGGTCATAGTAATGCACTCAGCTTTGAAGTCAAGCGTAACCATATGCATGACCATTTGGGAAATGCTTCATGTATTTTCATTTCTACAGATTCATTATACTAACGCCAGTAGACAGGACTAGGTTTTTTAACTGAGGGAGCCACAGTCCTACATTAATAGACTCACATGCCCAGGTGGAGTCCCAGGCTTGGGAGCCTGACCTGGTAAACCAGCCAACACTTTCTGATTGCATCTACTCCGTGATACTTTAATGCTCTGTTCCCGAAAGGCACCTCCTTCTGGGAGAAATGGCCTGCTCCGTCACATTCAGTCCCATTTCGCTTACTGCCAAATAGTTTACCAAGATCCATCTGCAATCAGCAATGAGGTTTTCCAGCAGACTACTTTTCTATTCCTGAGCATTTCACAAACCACCCCTCATTTTCTCAAGTGTATTTGATAAGTGATGTTACCCAAATATACATCAGCTCACGAGCTATGCAGAGTGTGGTTGTGTGATTCGTCTTCATTACTGCTCCAGTTTGACTGCACGTCTTGGTTGCATGGCGCCGTACGTGATGGAGCGTTTTCTTCTTGGTAAGCTGAGCCAAAATGTGATAATCCAGGGAAGCTCTGTATGCAAATGAAATGGTGATGAGGGCTGTTCTGCCAGCAGAGGATTGATTAGTGCTCCACCTATGCTAGCCCTGCTTTCTTATCACTTCCATTTCCTCAATGTATGTGCTATGAATATAAAAGTGTGAAAAATTTAATAAAAGACAGCTACAGATGAAGGAATTCCTACCGCTGGGAGATCCCTCTGGGCTTACTGAATGGCAGTCTAAGTGTTGATTTCTTTGCTGGGAGCAATGAGAAGGGAACCAAGACAGGGTCAGGCATTTGGGGCCATCCCTAGAAGACAGTGATGGCATTCCCAGGGCTCATTAGCTTGGGTTCATCACAGAGATAACCCACCTTCCACATCAGACCATGGGCAGAAATGAGTTTTTATACCTGCTTCTGATTGTGCAGACCTGTTCTAAACTGCCAGGGGTTTGCACGTGGGAAATGTCAAATACAGCTTGGCAGGGGTCTATCTTCTACCTTTAATTTCCCTGCCGCCTAGGCTCCCCTGATTTCAGCCTTGCTCCCCCTCCCTTGTCCCCATCCCAGCAGTGATTAGGTCAGCCATTTATAGGATTTGGTTCTGTGTAACCCATGATGAGAAAGTTTTAATGAACGTCAGAAACAACTACCCAGCCTATCTGGGAACTGCACTCACCACTTCTGAATATTTCTGTGGCTTTCTAACTCACTTGTCAAGGCCTTTCCCTGCTCGTGTGCAGACCTAATGAGAAGTTTCTCCATTGCCCATCTTCTTCTCTAACCTAGACAGAGCTGTGTGTTGCAGTGTGAAACACAGACTTCATACTCTCTGCCCTTAATGGTGTGTCTAGCAGCGATAACCTGGCTCTTCTGATGCAATACATGCAAACAAAATCCCCATGACAAATACTTTTAAAAAGGTGGTTTTGGTTCTTTGTGCTCTGGTTTTATAACATAAAAATGCTAAGCTGCATCCAATGCATCTAGACCAACTCTATCTGGTCTAAAGCAAGATTAAATCAAGGCGAGAACCAAGTGATATTTCAGTTTCCAGCAGTCTTAGTGACTTAGCTCAGCGGCTTCCTAAGCCAAAAACTGAGTTTGCACCTTTGTGATTAATAGTCCTTGATGGAGGTTTCTTTTGTTAATTTATCTAACTGCCTTTTCAACTGCTTTATACTTGGGCCCCAGTGAAATGAAATGGGAAATGAAGACTGTCTTTACTAATGAGAATCCTCACTCTTTTATTATTTATATTGATATCGTTTAAACACAAGTGTAACACTTTTTTTTTCAATCTTTCAGAATAGCTCATCTCTGAAATTAGGAGAAACATAACAATTCCCAGACAAAACTGTAGTATTTTAGAAAAGGTGGATGTTGCTGTAAATAAGGGCTTGGAAGAAGAAGGAAAAAAAGACTTCTTAGCTTTAAATATAGCACTGTAATGAAAGATTATCATGTAGAAAATTAATGACTGCATTTTACCAAGCTGAACTGACTCACCTTCTGCCCTCAGAGCGGCCATTTGATTTTAACCCTACTAAGAGCACCGCATAAATAATTAAAGCTACCTGTTGGGATGAGCCTGAGGAAAGGGCAGTGGGCAGGCAGGGCTGGGGTCACTGCTCCCGCCCTGCAGGGCTGCATCTCCATTGCTCTCTCCAGATGTGGAGGACTTGGAGGGGACCACTCCCCATCGGCCCTTAATCTACCTCCTCTCCCACCAGGGCAAGACAGGTCCAGAAATAATATCTGCATTTTATAGATAGGGAAAACTGAGTTTTCGATGTTTATTACAGGAAAATAAGGATGAGCTGCACGGGCATTATTTCGGCAGAGAATTAACAAACTGGGAATGCCAGCAGCCGTTGCAAAAGTTGTGCTCGTGATCTACTCAAAATAAAGGTGTTACGAAAGGAGAGGAAGAACATGGGTTTGTGTTCTCCATTAAAAGTGTCGTTATGGTGCGCTCTGTTCTGTTACACATTTTATTAGGATAATAATTTCAGTAAACTACATCTGGCTTTCCTGAGGGCTGTCCTCTCAGGTTAAACAGGCTGTCTAAAAATATCTCCCTTTTTTTTAAATGTTCCTCCTTTTTATCTTCCTTTAGATGGCTTTTTATTTGAATTATTCCTCTTTTTTTTTAAGATTACATTAGCACGTTTTTCCCCTTAGTTCTAGAATCTTTTCAACTCTAGGCTCCTTTGTACTTTGTGCTTTTGTACCCTTTTCTTCTCAAGTCCTTTTCATGTTTCCTCCCTTTTGTTTTTCCCTGGGAGCCTTTATTGTCATTTTATCCTTTATTTTAGTCTTGAGCTGTACAGTAGGAAGTAATGCTAAGAAAATTGAAAAGGAAAAAGCTGCATAAGCCAATGTAGTAAAGAACAGTCATATACTGAGCCATAGGAGAACTTACAAATGAAGGCAGAGTGGTGAAACCCATATAGTTTTGGTCTCTATGGTGCAATGCCCATGAAAAATAAAACAGTGACATTTCCCTTAAAAAAACAAAAAAAGCAAGCCAGTAAACAAATAAAAATCCCACACCTGTGTGTGTCTATGACTTTGCTATAAAAATGGCCTGGAAATGGACCTCTTTGTGATGAGAATCTGAACTAAATCCCCCACCTATTGAGATAAAACTATTTTTAAGGCACAGATGTGAGAGAGTTTGCGTGGAGACTCCTACCAAGTGAGCAGAACCTGACAGTGACTGATTTTGGCTTGTGCTGGAAGCTGACTTATTGTTTTATGAGTTAACAACTTATTGTTTAAATGCTTTAATGCTGATTTATGCCAAGATTACCTGCTTTGTATAAAGAGGTACAAAACCAGCTATCTTTTATATAAATCACATTCCTGATAAAGTCTCTTTTCAACTGAGGAGATAAACATGGCCAATTAATATTAGGGATTTGACAGTTTGTTGCTACCGTTAAACTGAACTATCTCTGTGTGCATCAAATCCCTTCCTCCTATTTTACTTTTCCATGCTGCAACTAAAGTTGAAGAAAAATAGAAGTTAAAAAGGGGAGGCTCCGAGCAGCAGCTCCCAGGGATGAGTTCTGTGTGGTGCTGAGTGTTCGTGCAGGCTCCCACCCTCACCCACCGTACAGACGTGAAGGGGAGCTGAGGACACCCAGCGCTTGCCCAGAGCACCGGGATCGGGCTCTCACTAGCTCTGATCTCCGCACCCTGTTTTCTTTCTTGCTTATTGTTTTTGTACCTCTCCTTATGAATTGCTCCGTTGGTGCTGTTGGTTCCAGTCCAGAGCCATGGGCAGGTCTAGCCTCCACTCCCCTTGGCAGAGCTACTCCTGTGTAGTCTGTGAAGGCCTTTGTACCAGAGCTTATTTTGAAGTATTTGATAGCATTAAGTATTGTTAAGATATACATGAAAGTAATCTCACTGTTTCAATATGACTTGGTGCAAAACTATGAGCTGAAACTACAAACCGGGAGGAAAGAACAGAATTGGGTTGCGGGGTAAAGTCAATTCAAGCGTTTTCTCATCAGTGTTTCAACCATAAAGATGAGGCAAGTTCTAGATATATCTAAAGCAATAGGCAGGGGGCCTGGACTGGAATTCAGCTTCCAGAGTCTAGAAAGGGTCACTCAGCAGTCCCAGTACCAGCACTTGTAGCCAGCAGGGCAATGTCGAGGTAGAGCCAGCGTCCCATCCACAGGCTTGAGCTGGAGCTCAGGCTCAGGCTTGTAACAACTCCACTGCTCATCCCTTTTTGCACCAGGCCACTGTAGGAGTCAGGAGGCACAAAATGTCCAAAAAAAAGTCTAAATGTCTGCCGCTATGGATGTGTGGGGCTGATGTGATTAGCCAGCTGCAGCCAACTGTTCTACAGATATTTCCACCCCGCAAAAAAACCATAAATAACCATCTAAGTTAAATTCTTCAGTCAGAAGCCCTGGCAGAATGAAACTGTCATAAATTTTTATGGAGACATAACCAGGGATGATGAGTTCTTGTGTTGTGATGTTTATTAAAGTGTTTATGGGAACCTTGCGGTACAGTAACAAATGATATCATGAAACAAATTGGGCTGTTTCTAATCAGCAAAACAACACAAAACTGGGATAACTGAGGCAGACACATTTCGTTTTTTCTTTCAATTTCCATTCCATGAAAAATTACCGATATCTTTCTGAAATCTTTTCAATCACGCTGAATTTAGAGCCATGTACTAGCAAGAATGTCCTTTCTTCTATCCTATATATTTCACCACCTATTCTGTAATTATTTTGGTCTACTTCAGAGGTGACACATCCCTGAAGTCGATCCCTCTGTCTTTGTTTTGAAAGTCTAAAATTTTCAGTAGTCATGGCTTATAAACTCAGAGGGGGCCGCTGTGGATATATAATATGTCTTTATGTTTTATTCAGACTGTAATGTCCTAAATTATTTTTCATTTGAGCTAGGTGTTTAGAGGGTTACATTCAACCTTTTCGAGGATCACATGGTCGATCGTAAAATCTTGGTAACCCTGCTTTCTGTGAGTGATGGTCCCCTAGCCGTACCCTGTTCTTTTTGAGATGCAGGTCCATCTTAGCACATCTAGCTCTGAAGACATTACCGATGTCCTCTGTGTTGGGCTGTCATATTTCTTCTCTCTGCTTTCCTGTTTCCCTTCTCACAAGCCTCTGCTCGTCCTGTCTGCTGATACTGTAAATTCTTTGTCACAGTGGCTTTCACGGCCAGAGCTTTTGTCAGCTTTGCACGGCTGGCACCATGGTGCTGTGGGGCTGCTGCACAGCTGACGGCTCTGGTTTGCTCCCCGTAGCCTCGCAGCAAGAGCTCAGTCTGGCAGCAGCCATGCCAGCGCACGGGCAGAGCTAAGATATCAGGGGCAGGAAAAAAGGAGTACTCTGCTCAGAGGTCAGGAATGTTTATGTCAAGTGCACAGGTAGGGGCATGCAAACCCGCAGTGAAAAGAGACAACGGGGTGCAGCATAGGGATAGTGGGGAAAGGCATGTGCCGGTTGGGGAAGAGATGTATCAGGGACCAGGAATGGGAAATGCCTGGGGAGAAAGGACAGAAGGAAAAGGGCTGAGTTGTGCAGAGGGCTGGAAAGTTTCAGTGGTTTGGGAAGGTCTGGGGAGACTATGGAAGACTTTTGGTGGTACTGGGTGATGGTATATGTCTGCTCCCTCCTCCTCCCTTCTCCCTGTGAATCTGTGCCCTCGCACAAATGGCGTGGGGAAGGGGGGGAAGGTGAAGACATGGAGATCAGCAATGCAACAAGCCTGTCCCTCTCTTCCCACCCTGGAGAAATCCACCCCCCCGCTCCAGCACCACACCCTGACCCCAATCACAGGGCAGTGGCACATCCAGCTATGTAGGGAGAGAGAGACGTCTGCTCTGAGGGTAGCTCGGCTGGCTCAGACAGCCGGTCCCCATCCCTTCCAGGAGAAAGGACAGGCAAAAGCAGGCAAAAGAGCCAAAGCTGTGGCAGCCAGGGCCGATCAAAATTTTACAGCCACCGACAGTTAGCCGTCCAAGGCAGCTACCTGCTCTGCCTGTGCCTGAACTTTGCCCCAGCTGATCTCAAGGTGAAAGGATGATTCAAAATGATAAACCGTGTATGTGTATCTACTCGTAATAAGGGGTATCTTTTAGCTTTG
The DNA here is from genome assembly GCF_965638725.1 of Aptenodytes patagonicus. Taxonomy (NCBI): domain Eukaryota; kingdom Metazoa; phylum Chordata; class Aves; order Sphenisciformes; family Spheniscidae; genus Aptenodytes; species Aptenodytes patagonicus. The sequence goes on from NC_134949.1 coordinate 53,182,684, forward strand.
GAGGCTGGCAAGTGAGCTGAGGAAAATCACTTTAAATAACATGAGATGTGGAAGCATATTTTATCTATTTATCAGCATTTAATCTAAACCTACTTATATCTATTTCTGAATAGCTACAGATGCAGAATTGAGGCTTAGAATGAGTGGTGGTTTAGGCTGAGCGTATTTGTCCTAAAACACCTCATCTTCCCCACAAACAACCCCTTCAAAATGCAAATCTGTGGAAAGAAGGTTCATGCTCATCCCAGCATGAATGAATGCTGAAGCTGCTGTCACACGCACTGTCACATCTCCAGCCACAGTCTTGCACCGGTACACAGTGCTCATTTTTCAGCCATAATTTTTACAATTTCCTGCCTAACACGAGCTGTGAAAGGGAATATCTTCCTTTGACATACAGATTTTCTGTTTACATAGGTAACTTTTATCTTGGAGACCGGGGGGTCCATCCCCATCAGAATTTTATAAATCTTGCTAAGATTTTTTCATTACTGTTCTATCTTAATAGAAATATGAATAACACAATGGAGGTAACTACAAGATTCATTCAAACTTGTTGCAACATGTAACAGTTTACAGCATGTAACAACTATTATAACGTGTAACAAAACTTCCATAGTTTTTCTTTTCTCTTTTTATTTTTAAGAGGCTGGAAGGCATTACCGAGTTCTCATGAGTTTGTGCACTGGCACAGTAGTCTTCAGTGGTGATTTTGCTGGTTAATCCTTGCAGAGATCGACATGTGGTGACAGGGGCTGAGCAGGAAAAGGAGCACATTGGAGAAAGTTAAGGTGCTAAAGGCCTTTTTTTTTTTCCTGACATGTAACAATTTAATATTCTCATCTTGTTAATATTATCTTGATGATGAGTAACCTATAGAGAATGGCTTTTCTTGCGCTCTGTTACAGAGCTTTCCTGAACCTCCCCTGTGTTCAACATGCACACACACAAACACACCAAAAATTTTCTGTTGCAATCCCTACCAGCTAAACATTGTCTTTGTCCATGAGTCAGCTCTAGTGTGAAGTGGAGAAGATTTACAAAACTCAGGTTGAAACTTGGCTCGAAGGCAGCACCTTGTAACTGAGCAGAGAGGCCAATGCCAGCAACCTCTCCGTGGACAGAGATGTTTGATTTTTCTTAACTTGAATAACGCAGTAGTCAACCAGGAGGCTCAGGGCTGGCCAAGAAATACCATGTGAATATATCATTAAAAGCTAAACTTTTGATAATACTTGTTTTTAGCACTGTAGATAGAAAGACCTGGGAAATCATAGCAATATTTGCACGTTACTCTCTAAATATTTCCTCGCTACCACAATACAGTCGTACCCATAATTTACTGCCCTCTCCAACAAAAGACAAAACTGGCCTTTTCTCATAAAATGGGGGCAGAGGATGGAAGGCAGGGACATAACTGACAAAAATAGAGAAAGGACAAAGTTGTACGCCAACTCCGAGACACGAGGCAAGGCCAGAGCTTGCAGAGGCAACAGAGAGCTGGGGGATGCGGCAAGGGGCTCCCCGGCAGAGGTGGCATGGGGAGAGGCATGGGTGAGCCAGACAGGACTAAACAGCTACATTTGAGATGGTCCAGAGGGGAGGGAGTGTAATCAGTGTTAATTAATTACACTGTGTTTATTTTTACTCTGTTATTCAGTGCCCCAGGTGCTTTACTGGTGGAGAGGGAGGGCACACTAATAAATTGGTATTGCTGCTTATTATTATGTACTAATTTGTAGCAGCAGTTTGCGGGCTTTTTTTTTAAAGCAAGTCAATAAAGATAATATTCCTCAAAGGTGATTTCCAGATAAGAAGGCAGTTTATCAGTACTCCCAAATTTCAGCTAGCTGTCATTAAGCGTGTCTCCTCGGCTTGTGAAGGGCTTTGTAGCTGGGTCAGTGCTGCTGGAGCCGGCTGCAAGGTTGCTAAGGGAACCGCTCTGTCCTGAGATTCTTCTTATGCATCAAACTTTCATCTTGCAAAATTTCTGTAGGCAAATCACTGTGAGATGAATGATAATACGCTGCACAACTGGGACAAGTGGGCTGAGGTAGCTAGAAGGACTGAGTCACATTTGTTTGATTTCATTTTCGTATTAGGTGTGTGCACAGATGCATATCTAAGGGGACATAAATATATGGTATTACACATGCATTTGTGCTTCTGATATGCTGTACTACAGGGATTGTCATTAATAATATTTGGGTTTGGTCGGGGGGACACCTAGGGTTTTTTGGAAGGTGCTGCGCCAAAAAAAATCAATATAAAGGTTATGAGAACAACCTTAATTTTGATGGGCTTTGGATCAGGCTGACATGCAGGCAGTCTCACTGGAGCATTTCTGTCTCTAAAACAGGAGGTAACAGTCACTCAGACAAGCGATACAGATTGAACTGCACAGCTCTTGGAGCTGAAAAATTTTGGCCAAGAATTTGAAACAAACTTACCCTTAAGAAAAAGGCAATAAGCCCTTTAATGTCTGCAGAGAGTAGATCACGTCTCTTTTTCAGGTCTCACCTTATCAGAGAGGTCCATAGATAGTCTGGCGCACTGCACACCATTTATCTATCTCAAAAAGTGGAAGGGTTGAGTCAACCCTGCTGGGATTTAAACCTTTGTTTCCATGGTGTCTGGATATTTCAAAGCTGATACTTAGACTACTAAGCCAACCCCTCTGGATTAGTTCATTATACAGTAGAGCAGCTTATAGTGAACTCTGACCTATAGTGAAACTGTTGAAAGTGAAAATCCAGAATAGTTCCAATGATGGTGCTGGCTTCCAGCAAGAGTATAATTGGTTTATAAACAACTACAAAAGTTACATAATTTAGTGTCCTTTAACTATTACTTGCTGCAATCCTTCTTTAATACAATATTTGAATTTTACACAAGCCTTCACCTTAAATTAGTCTTACATTGAAATGACATGTCTATGACATGGGATACAGTCCATCAAGACAGGACTGCAATTTCTTTTTGGCCTCAAAAGTTCCCTTGTATTTCCAGCAACTAGCTAATGGGCTGATTTAAGATCAGTAAAAAAATAAAAATTAAATGTTTTAAAAGATTCCTTGTCAATCAAGATTGCTAGCCCTAAAGAATACAGGCTTGACAGGCCATCTGACTATTATAAATTGCTCAGCTCTGCAATTTCCAGGAACACAGAAGTCTGCTACAACATAGTCTTGTTTGTGTTTGCACTGACGAGTCTGAGATTGATGCAGTTCATAAAGACAAACAGATAACTTTCAATGGTTGACTTACATCAGCCTTCAGCAGACTGTAAGAAGTAAGTTTTGACCTATATCAGGATTAAGACCTGCAGCATTCCAAATTAGAGTAAATTAAACTTTTGTCATGTCATCTGGCTCCACTAGAAAATTCAGTTTACAGGCAGAGTCTGGGCATGCGCCTCCATATAGGGAAATGGGTGGTAGTGGAAGAGAGGATTATGCATTTTTCTTTGAAAACCTGGTTCTTTGAAATTACGTAATTCAGAAAAGTGGCATTGTTGTTATAGCATGATAATCTGTGGATATAAATGAGTCAAGGTTTGTAGGGGGAGATAATATCTTTTATTAGACCCAGCAGATTGTTGGAAAAAAACAGACAACCTTTCAGCTACAAGAGTCATTGTTCAAGGCTGAAATAAAAGCAGCATCTTCAGTGTTAAAGGCAACTGAACAGCTGGTCTGAGTTTAACTTGATTACATTAAATAGTTAGACTATCTGGGCAAGAAAGTGGTTGGTACCTGTGGAGCGAAAGAGTGGTGCGAGCAAGGAAAAAGTTGATAAGGTCATTAACTCTTATTGGGCAAAAAGAGAAAAAGACAGGTAATTCATTGTCTGTGAAAGATGGAGGGGCTTGGGGAGGGAATTACAATGTGCCATAAAGCCAATCTCTCTATTTAGTCTGTAATTTTTAGTGTCCAGCAGGGGTGTGCATTTTAGTTCCCACACTCCTCTTCTGAAGGTACTTTGTACATATCCCTGGAGGGTTAGGCCTGAACAGCCAGAGATGGAGTGGCTATTTTGTGAAAGAAGTCCTTCTGCTAACTGGGAACTTCTGTCCTTTACTGATGATCTCTGTGAGTTTTTCCACTGTGTGCTTATTGCTGTTTTACTGCCATGGAAACTGCGTGGATATCTGTCTCACTAGGCAGTGCATAGTGTGTTCTGGGATGTGCTTGTGCAGAAGCCAGAGGTTTTGATGCTTCTGTAGTGGTGTATTTACCGTGGTGGTCATGGAGACGTGTTGGCAAGTCTTGCATGTGTTGCTCAGATGCAGTATGGTTCACAGAGCCATTGAAATTTTGGTTGGAAGAGTGCTCACTTAGTCCAGAGTCCTGCTTAAGCAGGTCTATTGCAAACACTAAATCAGACTTTGTGGCTCTGTCTAGCCAAGCAACTACTGAAAACTTGCAAAGGCAGAGATTCACCACCTCTCTGGGAAGCCTGTTCCACTGTTGCCCTGTGCTCCTAGTGAATAAGTCATTCCTGATGTCCACTCTGAACCTTCAAAGCTGTGATTTGCAGCCATTGCACATTTTTATACCATCTGCTGTCTACTAGAAGACTTTGGCTCTGCTGGCTTTGTAACTTCCCTTCAAGTTGTTGTAGGCTGCTCTTAGATTCTCCCCTTATGGATCTTTATCAGACTAAACAAACCCAGCTCCTTCAATACCTCTTCATTGGCCATATGCCCCAAGCTCAAGACTGTCATGGTGCACTTCACCAAACCTTCCACAGCTTTTTGAGGGTGCATTCTGTGTCATCACCCATGTTGCTGTTGAAGATATTGGACAGTACCGGCCTCATTATCAAATCCTTCGGCACTCTGCTGCTGGCTGCTGCCTTGACTTTGAGCCATTGATTACTATCTTTTCAGCTTGGTGGCCCAACCAATTTTCAGTTCATCTAGGAGTCTATTTGTCCAGACTATACTTCTTCAGTTTCCAAACAAGAATGATACAAGCCCACATTCGCCACCCTCCCTGCATCCATACTGTCAGTCCTTTCACCACAGAAAGGAATCAGGTTTTCTGAACACAGAATCCTAAAAATGTTGGAGGGTTTCAGTTGGAAGTGAACTCAAGGTCACATAGTCCAACCTCCTGCTCAAAGCAGGGCTAACTTCAAAACTGAGATCAGATTGTTCAGGGGCTTGTGCAACTGAGCTTTGAATATTTCTGGTCATTCCAGTGATCAAAATTGCTTTTGCTATAGCATGTACTTTTGCCTTATCTATACTTTCCCATTAGGCAGTAGAAATCAACAATCGGACCTCCCTGTAGCTTTCTCTTCTCCAGGTTGAACTAGCCGTGCTCCTCCCAGTCATCCTGGTGACCCTCCCCAAGACTCACTATAATATGTCAGTATTTTGTTTATACTGAGGACATAGAGGAGAAATGGGGTGGTCAAACTGGTGTTCCAGATGTAGCCTCACAAGTGTCAAATAGAGGGAAATAATCACCAGCCCACCTTAACCTGCTGGTTGTGATCTTTTAATGCAGCCCAGTACTCAGTCCAACTTCGTCTCCATAAATGCGATTTGCTTTGATAAATCTGTAGACTGCTCCTAATTACCACCTGTCCTTCATGTGTTCAGAAATGGATGTGCTCTACTATTTTTCTAAGGACTGAAGTGGGGCTGATCAGCCTATGGTTCCCTAGTTCCTCCTTCTGGCCTTTCTTAAAGTTGGGTGTAACATCAGTCCAGTCATCAGGGACGTCCCCCAAACACCATGATTTTTCACAAATGACAGCAGCCTCACAAGCACATAAGCCATATCTTTCAGCATCCGCTGAGAAGTCCCATCAAGCCCAATGGATTTCAATACACTGTTGGCTGTCCTCCTTCCCATATAGCACTGGTGTGTGCAGAGATCTGGCAGCAGGTTTTCCCTGAGACAAAAAGTCATTGAGCACTTCAGCCTTTTCCATACTGTCCATCACTAGGTTTTCTCCCATTCAGAAATGGACGCTCATTTTCTCTGAGTTTCCTTTCACTTCTGTCATGCTTGTAAAATCGCATCTTGTTACCTTTTATGTTTCTCTCCAGTTTTAGCTCCAACTGGGCTTTGGTCTTTCTGGTTTTGTCCCAACATGTCTGAGCAGTACTTTTATACTTTTTCTTTGTTGTCTGCCCTTGTTTCCACTTCTTATGTGCTTTGCATTTTAGTTGATTAAGAAGCTCCTTGCTTAGCCAAGTGGGCCTCCTGCCAAAAGTCCCAGTCTTCCTGAACAATGGCCTGAACAAGTGGTGCATGTTGATCTCCAGGAAAGTTGCTTTGGGCAATGAATTTAGTAAGACTGGAGGGGGTGGAGGTGTGGGAGGGAATGTGCTGCCAATTTATTTTCCAAGGAAGGAAATAAATTCCAACTTTCTTCTAGTATGGATGATAATTCAGTATTATTTTCAAGGCTGGGGTGTTACCCAGGCAGCTGCATACAATTGGTGTGACTTTTTAAATGAAGAGAGTTTGTATATGGTAGTGTGGTGGTTTGGTTAAAGATGGGGGTCATTTTTCACAGAATTGCCTCACAGATGACGATCCTGTTTTGGTAGCTCTGGGGGGGTTTGGGTAGATGTTGTGTGATATTTCCTCAAAGCTCATACACCAGTGTTTCAGGATTGAGTGTATACCCCAACCTTTTTGTTTTGTTTTAAATGATTGATTGGTGATTAAATGATTGCAGATGTAGGTGCACTGGTCTTGGTTCTGGATGTATTCTATCTATTTTTTATGTTGCTGGTTGTGACTAGGAAATTCGTGTTTGTACAAAAAGTGATTAATGAAGCTGTGGTGGAAATCGATATGGATTCTAGGTTTTCAGTCCAGACGATGAAGCTTTCTTAGTTTGTTGGTAACTATTTAGAATCTCTTTTTCATGGTGACTCCTACAGCATATTGTGGGGGCACATTGTTCTTCTAGCTGTGAAAATGTCTGAAGAAAGTGTTTCTTATTGAAGGCAAAGTTTGGGGGGCTAAGGGTAAAATGCATGAACTGGTCTTGGTGTTGAAGTGCTCTTTCTATCCTACAGATGCTTCTCTGTTCTAGTCTAGGATTCTTCTTTGCTCTGAAAGTAGCTACTACCTTTTTCCACCGCTAAATATAAACATAAAATTTAGAGCAATTGTTCTCTACTTGTTTTCAGTTTTGAAGAGCACTGCTTCTCTTTCAAACCTAATAAAAGATATATCTGTTTTTCTCTTCCAGCTATATCAGTTGATCTAGTAAAATGTGTTACTTCTCTCTACAATCCTCTTCTTCCTCTGATTCAACATAGTGGAAAGGATTTGAATAGCTGCTCAGATCTGCTCCTTCATTTGTGTCTCCTCTCATTTAGCCACTTGCAGGGCAAGAAAAATAAAATCACAGAATTGCAGCATAATTTAGGTTGGGGGATTTCTTGAGGTCATCTATTCCAATCAATTAGTCAAAACAGATCTAACTCAGGTTAGCTAAAGGCCTTGTCCGGTTGTTTTAAATATCTCCAATTTTCTCCATGTTCCACAACTTTCTGAGCAACCCGTCCCATGTTTTATTACTCTCACTGTAGATCTTTTTTCCTAATATCCAGTCAGAATTTGCATTATTGCAACTCGTGTCTATTGCTTCTCACCTGCCACCAAGCACCTCTGAGAAATCTGGTCCATCTTCTTTATACACTTGCCCTAGGTAGATGAAGGCTGCACTAAGATCACCAGGTGGCCTTCTTGTCTTCAGACTTGACAAATGCATCTCTCAGCCCCTCATACATCATGTGCTCCAGTACGCAATTATCTTGGCAGTCCTTCTCTGTCAGTATCTTTCTCATACTGGAGATTCCAAAACTGGATCCAGTACTGCAGATATGGTCTCACTGGTACTAAGTATGGGGAGACAATAGCTTCCCTTTCTCGTCTTGCTAGCTACACCCTTGCTAGTACAGCCTGTATGTCGTTGGTGTTTGAGGGCTCACTGCTGACTCATGTTCAACTTCTTGTTCACCAAAGCCCACAAGTCCTTTCCTGCAAAGTTGCTTTCTGTCCATTTGGTCCCCAGCCAGTACTGGACTCATGCAAGGGATTATTCACTCCCAGATGCAGGACTTTGCACTTACCTATGTTGAATTTCATGAGGTTCCCCTCAGTCCATTTCTCCAGCCTGTCCAGGTCTCTGAGTGGCAGCCCTGCTTCCCAGCATATCAACTACTCTCCTGATCCTCATTTATTGTCATCTATAAACTTGCTGAGGATGCACTCCATCCTAGTGACCAGTTTGTTAATGAAGACATTAAACGGTGTCCTGGTTTCAGCTGGGATAATTTTCTTCCTAGTAGCTGGTACAGTGCTGTGTTTTGGATTTAACAGGAGAATAATAAGATAACACACTGATGTTTTAGTTGTTGCTAAGCAGTGTTTATATTAAGTCAAGGATTTTTCAGCTTCTCATACTCAGCCAGCAAGGAGGTGCACAAGAAGCTGGGAGGGGACACAGCCAGGACAGCTGACCCAAACTGGCCAAAGGGACATTCCATACCATATGACGTCATGCTCAGTATATAAGCTGGGGGGAATTGGCTGGGGGGCAGCGATCACTGTTCAGGGACTAACTGGGCGTCAGTCGGTAGGCGGTGAGCAGTTGCATCACCTCTTGTTTTTGGTTGGGTTTTTTTTTTCCTTTCCTTCCTGGGTTTTGTTTCTCTCTCTCTCTCTCATTTTACTTTCCATTACAATTTATTATTGTTGTTGTTGTTGTTATATTATTTAAAGTATTAAACTGTTCTTAACTCACAAGTTTTCTTACTTTTGCTCTTCCGATTCTCTCCCACATCCCACCGGGGGGCGGGAGGGTGAGCGAGCAGCTGTGTGGTGCTTAGTTGCCAACTGGGGTTAAACCATGACAAACAGTCTTAGCACCAGTATCGACCTCTGTGGGACTCCGCCAGTAAGAGACAATTATTTGGACTTTGTACTGTTGATCACAACTCTCTAAGCCCAGCGGTCCAGTCAATTTTTTATTCACTGTATCGTGCACTTATCCTATCTGTGTTTCACCAATTTGGCTGTAAGAATACTATGGGAGACAATGTAAACAACCTCCACTGCTTTCAGCTCATCCACAGATCTATTCATGTCTTCATAAAAAAGAATCAGGTTGGTTAGGCACAGTTTTCCCTCAGTAAATCCATGCTGTTCTCAGTCACCTCCTCATCTTGCCTGTGCTCAGAAATGACAGAATCCTTCCAGGAGAATTTGCTTCATAATCTTTCCAGGGACTGAGGTAAGGCTGCATGGCCTCTAGTTACATGGATCCTCCTTGCCCTTCCTGAAGTGTGACATTGGCCTTTTTCCAGTCATTAAGAACCTCCTCTGACCAAAGCCTTTTAAGGGTGATGGAGTCAGACATCAGACAGACCTCCTGGCACCTTCACATGCATCCCATCTGGCCACACGGACTTGTGTGTCCAGTTGGCTGAAGTGGTCCCTGACCCAATCTTCTTCTACTGTGAGTAGTGATTTGTTCACAAAGACTCTGCTAGGAAGCTCAGGAATGTGGGAGGGCAAATCCTTCCAACAAAAAATGAGGCAAAAAGGGAATTTAGCACCTCAGTCTTTCCCATGTCCTCTGTCACTAGGTTCCCTGTCCCACTAAGCAGTGGGGCCCACATTTTCCTTTGCCTTTTTTTTGCTACCAATATATGTCTTGCTGCCCTTCACATCCCTTGCTAGTTTCATCTCCAGTTGAACTTTCTTAACTCCATCCCTGCAGGCTCAGGCAATGTCTCCATATTACTCCTGGGTAGCTGTTCCCACTTCTTCCTTCCATGCCCTTATCTGCTGCACTTGAACTCAGTCAGGAGGTCCCAGCTCAACCATGCTGGCCTCCTTCTTCATTTGCTTGACTTCCTGCACAACAGAGTGGCAGTTCCAGTGCTCTGCGGAGGTTGTCCTTGGGGAACAACCAGCTGTCTCAGGCCCCTTTGCCCTCCAGGACAAAAAAGTAGCAGGATCAACTACTAGATTTATAAAAGCAAGTTAAATTATTTTGTTGCAGTTTCAGTTGATTGGCATGCAAAAGTAAGAAAGAAATTAATTCAGTAGGGCTAGAGTCAAGAGGCAAAATATCAGAGAGGACTTGTGTTTGGAAGAAATCTTTCTCTTGGCTTCTAAATCTGAGAAACACAAGCATCAAGCAAGAAAAACTGTATATTAAGAACTTTCTTTTCCATTTACTTTGATCAAATTACTATTAATTATCTCTACTAAAAGAAACTCTTTCTATAAAAAGGTGCAGTATGGAACTGATCATCAACCAAGAAGCCAAAAATTATTCTCTCCAGAAGAATATTTTCCAGTTAAGACATCCTAAGTTGAAAAACAATTTCTATAAAACTTTAAAAAAATGATGTGGGAGAGACAGCTATGCTAACGTCTCTTACTTAGGCAGGTTGGTTCTGAAAAGTCTGCTGAGACCCATTTTATTTGCCCTTGCAGTTTTCTTTCCCTTATGTTTACACCTAAGTTTACATTTTGAGTCTTGGTGGCTTGTGAAGATGTTTAAAACATATTCTAGTTTCACATCTAAAATAATATTCATGCCACTACATGTAAGGCTTGATTTTGCACAGCGAAGCTCCTACAAATTAAGTAATAAGAGTGAAAAATTTAAAAATACCTGGAAAATCACTTCTGAGCATGCTTGTGTCTTCAGCTAAATATGAGCAGAATTAAGTCAAGTCAGTGAAAACAGTCCCTGAAACAACTCACAGGATGACAATGTAGGTATCTCACTGCATGCACACATGAAAGATTGCTTTGTCTTAAAGAAGTGAGAATGGTTCTCTGTTATAAACCAAACTACTTTTGTTTACATTCTTTAGCAATTTGTAAACTCTAACCGTGGCACTGGGATTTGGAGGGAGAGGGAGAAGGGGGTGTGGGGTTTTTTTAAAGTTAATAATTCAGTGTCTCTTCTATTTTAAAGTAAACCCTATAAGGGAATTTCAGCTCAGGCTAAAAAAGCTAACAGCCAAAAGGAGAAACCTGTGACATGGGTCGGAGGATCATTGTAGCTCATGTTAGCATATAGAGACCCTTGGTATAGCAAGAGCCTGGATTTTATTTCAGTCTGCATTATCAATATGTTTCTATCTCCACCACTTTTCTGTCCTCTTGACTTGGTGATGTCCTTTCCTTACTACTAACCATCTCCGCCAGTTTGAGGGCTGCATGAATCTGCCCAGTCCTGTCACGAGGGTGCCACAGATAGAAATGAATGTCCTCATACTGCACGTTAAAGCACAAAGTTGCTGTCCCTGCATTGCACCTACACCGCTTAGGAACAGAGTAGAAACCTTTCAAGTATTTCAAGGTTAAGCAGGCGGTGGTCTGCTGGCAAGAAATTTAAGCTCAGATTTCAATGATCATTTCCTGTTTGGGTTGGCTGCCAAAATTATAACAAAGCCAAAAACTTTGAAGAGGCAAGCCAGATGGTGTACGGGCTTGCAGACCTCTGCTATGATGCTGGTCATAGCTGATGCCAAACGATTGTGCCTTAATTGTCTAACGTGGCTACCTTGCAGAGAGTGTATATGCCCAGTTCCAGACCTTGATGGGAACCAGAAATGAAGGCAATGTATCTCCTGAACCAGAAGCCATCTGGCTTCATTTTGCATTCTGCAATTAGCACCTCAGTATCCATCATCCCAAGTCCGGAGGATGACTTGGTCCCAATTAAAGGGTCTTCAAACAGCTAGCTGCAAGATATGGCTGGCACCAGTTGAAAAGTCCCTGAAATCAACTAATTGCTTGACTCTGGAAATGGGATATTCACTCCCTTGTTGTGAGCTCTGTGGGTTGTCCTGCTTCCCATGTCATCTATCCACCTTTGGTCTTGCAAGCCTCAGCCTGCTCATCTGCTCTGATGCAGGGAGGTCAGTGTGGACACTGACAACCTCATTCAGCACCATAGCCATTCATTCAAGGCTGCATAAGAGTGTTACAGGTGAGCGCGTTGCAGACCACTTACAGATAGGACAAATGCAAGAAGGTCCTTGCTAGCAGTAGTATAAATGCTTCTGGGATAGATATCAGACTTGTTGGCAGCCCAGGTGGCTTGCAGCATGAATACAGATGAGGTGCCCTGGAGGCATTGTGGGGCCTGCAGGAAGAGCATGAATGATCATCTCCAGTGTGCTGTGTTGGCCATCAAAAGCAATCTCACAGGTGCCTTGGTACCCACACACCAAGATGTCCGCCTGAAAGCACCATCACATACCCAAGTGTGCTGAAAAACTGTCAGTGCCTCTATTTTAAGTCAGTTACTTGAGTGCATAAGCAAAGGCTTACAAATGTACTAAAAAACATGTCTCGAGAAATAAACCTCCACTCCAGGTCCATTGCAGTTCTGAAATAACTCAGCCTTACTCCTCAAGAAGGCTGCAGCAGACTAGCTGTGGTCTAAGCACTCCAGGTTCACTTGGACCGTGGTGAGTTCAATTAAATTCACAGCTGTGTCCACCTTTGGCATAATGGTTGGTTCTGGGCAACAACCCATCTGGAGCGCAGGAGAGCTCCCAGGTGGGAGCCCAGGCTGTGCACTGCTTCCCTGGAGAGATTCTCTTTAGAGTACATTAGGAGCCACCTCTGTTCCCATTCAGCCAAAAAGCTCTCTCTGATAGCTTCTCTTGGGGCTGTGCACTGAAGATTTGTTCAGTCCATTTGCTACTCCTTCTCTCTCCTTCATCCTTCTCCAACTGTCACTGCTTCTCTCTTCTTCCTCTGCTTCTCATGCAGAGACCATTGCAGCACGGGAGGCTGCAAATCCCTCTCACCTTACACACGAAGAGCGTGTGTTTATTATGGCTGATCACACGCTTGTGTTTGCAGCAGAGGCTGATGGTATTTTCAGGCCCTGGTTCTGCAGGACAGCTTAGCTATTCCTTACAGCTATCCTCAGTGAAGGCTAATGGTTACGCCCATATGATAATATTAAGCAATGACAGTTCTGTCTCTTCTCACTTCTGGTTTTAAAAAATAAATAAATAAAAATCAAGTAAATGGAATGCAAAAAATGTCCCTGCAGTGTAAGATTGTACAGTTAAATTCTCCAAAAAGGCAGAACTTTCCAGATTGACTGAGCCCTGCTATGTATCTACTATTCCTGCTTTTTCTATACTTAGTAAATATATTAAGATTGTAACAACTACAATACTTCTCTATTAAAATTTTAAGAAATGCCCATGCATTTCAGCATCACAGTTCACCAAGTTATTGCTTATCTACCTGCAACTGTGGTACAGAACATATCAAAATGGTACAGTAAATAAAAAATTGTAATAAATGACCAATCCCACTGCCACATCATTTAATCCTAAATTCTGACTGCATGTGTGCTCGTCTCTAAAAGTTTATCATATATTCAATCCATAGTCAGACTGCTGTGCCTTTCTGGTTAATTGAAAGCAAACAAAGATGGTTCATTTCCATCTATAAATTAATATACAAGGCAAATCAGAAGTTAGGGTAATGCTTTCTGTTGAAGACCTTGCAGATATAAGAAGCAATAACATATTGAACAACCTGGCTAAAATTCTGTGTGTTTGCCTTCAAAAAAGAAGTAAAACATAATTTAAATATCTCTCAATTAAAAGAATAATAAAGTTTGTCATTTATAGTTGTATAATTACCTAATTTTCTCCAACTTGGGCCATTCTCTAACTGTCTTTCATTGTTTGGCATGACTGACACATTGGATATTGATAAAACAGTATCTCCTGGAAAATCCTTTTAATTGTTCCACAGATAATGTAAACACGTGCCAGATTTCAAGATCTTTTACTTGCTTTTCACTAATTTGGTTTCTTTTAAATAGGATTTTTAAAACCCACATCAGAATACATTAATGAAGGAAATTTAAAATTTGTTCTCAAGCTTGTATGTCATTCTGGGCAAGAAATAATTGCTTTCTACATACATTTTAAAGAGCGCTGCAAAGCGACAGTGACTGGAAGTTCAGAAAAACTATCTTAAACATGTAGACGAATTAAAACCAATGAGACACCAGTGGCACTCGTAGCAACTGAGTGGTGAAGTAGTGTCCTCCAGGCCCAGGTCTCTCAGATGCTCTCAGAGAAGAACGCTGGGGGAAAACGTTGAACTGAAAAAGTAAGTGATTTACAACCTCATTCTCATAAAATGACTGTCATTGTTCTTGCAGGCTAAAAAAAATAGAGCAAGCACCTCTGAGCTAAAAATGCGGTACAAATGAATTTCCATAATCACAACCAGAAAAATCTTGCAGCTGGGAATATCTAACTTAGTCCTGCGAAGTATTAGGCTACCTTTGGTATAGGTATCATGTATCTGTTGAATGAAATGGTACTTAGAATCATAGAATCATAGAATAGTTTGGGTTGGAAGGGACCTCTAAAGGCCATCTAGTCCAACCCCCCTGCAATGAGCAGGGACATCTTCAACTAGACCAGGTTGCTCAGAGCCCCGTCCAACCTGACCTTGAATGTTTCCAGGGATGGGGCATCCACCACCTCTCTGGGCAAACTGTTCCAGTGTTTCACCACCCTCATCATAAATAATTTCTTCCTTATATCTAGTCTATATCTACCCTCTTTTGTTTTAAAACCATTCCCCCTTGTCCTATTGCAACAGGCCCTACTAAAAAGTTTCTCCCCATCTTTCTTATAGGTCCTCTTTAAGTACTGAAAGGCTGCAATAAGGTCTCCCTGGAGCCTTCTCTTCTCCAGCCTGAACAACCCCAACTCTCTCAGCCTTTTTTCATAGAAGAGGTGTTCCAGCCCTCTGATAATTTTTATGGCCCTCCTCTGGACCCGCTCCAATAGGTCCATGTCCTTCTTGTGCTGGGGACCCCAGAGCTGGTTGCAGTACTCCAGCTGGGGTCTCACCAGAGCAGACCTGCTGGCCACGCTTCTTTTGATGCAGCCCAGGATACCATTGGCCTTCTGGGCTGCGAGCGCACATTGCTGGCTCATGTCCAGCTTTTCATCCACCAGTACCCCCAAGTCCTTCTCGGCGGGGCTGCTCTCAATCCCTTCTTCCCCCAGCCTGTATTGATACCAGGGGTTGCCCCGACCCATGTGCAGGACCTTGCCCTTGGCCTTGTTGAACCTCATGAGGTTCACATGGGCCCACTTCTTGAGCTTGTCCATGTCATACCATCCCTCAGGTGTGTCAACTGCACCACTCAGCTTGATGTCATCTGCAAACTTGCTGAGGGTGCACTTGATCCCACTGTCTATGTCATAGACATGTCATACTTCAAAAATATCTTTTTAATGTAGAGAAACCACAGGCAGGACTTGGAGATAAGGGAAAACATTAGAATTAATTTTGTGTTCTTTCACCTTCGTTTCGTTTGCACTTTCTCTGCCATTCCTCTCCTTCTCAATAACATAGGCACTACAAACCAGTGTAGTAATTAAGATTATTTTAGTATGGTTTCTACAGATTTTTTCTCCCCTGTATAATCTGCATGTCTCACAGACAATGCCTGAATCCCAAGCCTTTCCTCTCAACAGCATAGTTTATAAAAAAAAAAAAAAAAACAAACCTGCTTCAGTATTGCTTTATCATATGCATCAATAGGGTTCAATCCACTGCCATCCATTGAACTGCTGAATTTGGGCTTGGAAAAGAACTATATTATCTGGTGTGAAACATATGAACCAAACAGTAATGATAACAGAAAAAGAGCATCAAAACCACATGAAATCAAATATTTCCTTATGGTCCTTATGGAGCTTCTGCTCCTCAAGCTTCACCAGAGACTTTTTCTTTGAGTCATTCCTGCAGCCTATCCCAGTTTACCGTTTCAGTTCTTTCGTATAACACAGCTATTCATGTTGCTTCGGATCCTGCTGATTTCTTATTAGTGCACCTGCAGATCTTTAAATCTGCCATCACAGAGACCCAATGAGCAACTGATTGCTTTGCAGATTTGAAGATAGATTTTTATTTCAGGTGCCTAAAAATGCAGATGAGTATCTAGTGGGATTTTCAAATGCCCATCATCACCTAGCTCCCATAGCTTTTATCATTTCTTCTGCATTTTCAGAAGATGGTTTTATCTCTTTGGCAGGCCTTCAAGGTCAAGCTGGTACACAAATTAAAAACACAGGGGGAAATTAAAATCCATTTCTGCAAAGCTGATGATATTTGAACTTTGGAGCTTCTATTTAGGCATGGTTAAAAATGGAAATGCCCTACTTCTATTAAGCCATATTGTTTACTTAATAAATAATCTGCAACTTCTGGCTTTAGAAGAAATTCTAATTTTCTTACAGTTTCTCATAATATCTGACTTCCTGCAGAGCTGCTGCATTGTTCATCCAAATTCAAAACCCACATAAAGCAGCAAAAGAAAATATAAGTACATGAGTAATCAGAACTGCGCTTATTAAATCACTAGAAATTGCCCATCTGCTGATGACAAAGAGTTGATGTAACTTGGAGGGTTGCACTTTGGCATATATCATGAGAAGCCAGGATAACAGTCTACATTCTGCAAATGTGTGTATGAGTAACTGGAACTTCTTACAACAATAGAAACAAATCCATGAATAAATTTGTGCAGATTAGGATCATATAAAATGCACAGGTTTTTGTAAAGTTTTACAAAGGGACATAATTAACTTGTACTGCAGTCTCTCAGCTACTGAAGTGGACAGAAGGTTGAACATGCTTTGGACCACCAGACCTTTGCAACAGTTATTGCTCTTTTTGTAGCATGTCAGGATCATAGAACTATTTAGGTTGGAAAAAACCTTTAAGATCATCAAGTCCAACCGTTAACCTAGCACTGCCAAGTCCACCACTACACCATGTCCCTAAGCGCCACATCTACATGTATTTTAAATACCTCCAGGGATGGAGACTCCACCACTTCCCTGGGCAGCCTGTTCCAGTGCTTGACAACCCTTTCAGTGAAAAATTTTTTCCTAATATCCAACCTAAACCTCCCCTGGTGCAGCTTGAGGCCGTTTCCTCTTGTCCTATCACTTGTTACTTGGGAGAAGAGACCGACACCCACCTCGCTACAACCTCCTTTCAGGAAGTTGTGGAGAGCGATAAGGTCTCCCCCTCAGCCTCCTTTTCTCCAGGCTAAACAATTCCAGTTCCCTCAGCTGCTCCTCATCAGACTTTGTGCTCTAGACCCTTCACCAGCTTCCTTGCCCTTCTTTGGATGTGCTCCAGCACCTCAATGTCTTTCTTGTAGTGAGGGGCCCAAAACTGAACACAGTATTCGAGGTGCGGCCTCACCAGTGCAAGTACAAAGGGACAATCACTTCCCTAGTCCTGCTGGCCACACTAGTTCTGATCCAAGCAAGGATGCCATTGGCCTTCTTGGCCACCTGGGCACACTGCTGGCTCATGTTCAGCCAGCTGTCAACCAACACCCCCAAGTCCTTTTCTGCTGGGCAGCTTCAGGCACTCTTCCCCAAGCTTGTAGCGCTGCATGGGGTTGCTGTGACCCAAGTGCAGGACTCGGCACTTAGCCTTGTTGAATCACATACAATTGGCCTTGGCCCATCAATCCAGCCTGGATGCCAGGATATGAATGACTAATGAATAGCAGCCACCCCATTTAATTTTGTATAGAATCCCTGAAACTGCGTTAGGTCCTGGGCACAGTTTCAGCTGACAGGTCTTTCTTTTGACATCTCTTGGGTCAGCTCCTCTTTCTTCTCCAGCCAGTCAGTGAGGAAACTCTGTTGAGCTTGGTAGTAATCAAGCACTGAATGAAAGAGATCAATAGAATCAAGCATAAAATATCAATGCAATTGAACAGAGTGGTCTAATTTCACTCCTGCTTTCAAACATACCGAATATACGCAATATTTAAGTCTGAAATTCTTCTTTTTAGCTTGGTTTCCTCAGGAAATGAAGCTTCTGCAAATACACTACACCTTCAGACACATTTCCTCCTCTCTCTCCAAACAATGTTGAACCCCATAGGCCAAATTTGTTTAATAATAATCATATCTAATAGAAAGATGGTGATCTCAAGACATTCAGCTTTGGTAAGAAGAAAAACTCCACTACTGACTCTCTGGGGAAGGACTGCAGTGAACCTGCTTCTCCCTATGGACAGGGGCAATCCCATGCCTGTGACTCCTTCCCTGGTCCTCTGTCAACATGCCACTGGGCCAGAGCTTACCTGGAAACCTCTCCTTTCCAATGGGTTTAGATCACCAATAGTTAAGGAGAAAGATTTTCCTCAGACCTACCATGGGAGTTTTCTTTTCAATTGGCAATTTCATTTTCTGGAAATTTCAAACAAGTGAAAAGATCAGTATTGGACTATTTTATGCCAAAAGAATGCAGAGAATGTAAGCAAAACCAATCAGAAAGGGTAGAAAATATTGCTATCTTGGGCACATTACTCCCAGGCCTCCAGGAGCATGATTTTTTAAACATGGTATTGCAAAATAAGCGTACAGGAGCTTATTCCTAATATTTCTTTTGCCTCTTGGCTTGACTGCTCCTTGCCTTGTCCTTCAGTTTCCTTGTACCATCACAAGACGGAGTGCAGCAAATTACATCCACCAACAGACAGTCAACTCCAGATGCTAACAGCTACTAATTAGTAAGGGAGAAAGGGAGAATGCTGTTTTGGTACCTGTTGCCATAGCATTTAATAGATTCTGCTCCCTCGAACCCCACAGTTTTCCATCCCTCCCGCTCCCCAGGTGCCATTAGTAGAGAATAATGGTTCCCAAACTGAGGTCTGCAGATCATAGATGGGCTGCAAAGCCACACTTTGAAAGGTTTCCTAATTGGTAGCACACACATGTTTTCCTGGCTGCAGCAGAGTATTAATGCTCCCTCCCTGGCTGGGTGAAAGCAGGTATATTCTCCAGCATGTGAAAGGCCCACATTAGGTCCAGCTGCTACTTATTGGTCTGGGGAACTAATAGCAGAGGAGGTCAATAGATTAATTTCTTGTTGAGCAGTAATATGTTGCTTCAATAAAAAGTTGTATCTAGAGGCAGTACTTCAAAACTTTACCAGTTCCTGTTATAAGCTTTCAATACTATCAAACCAGGACAAAATATTTATGTTGTCACACGCTTTTAAAACACACTCACAGCATTTCTGAAACATACAACTACTGTTTGTTTGTGCATTTGGGTTTTGACTTTGTGTCTGTGTTTGCTGAACATCCATTTGTACCCAGGGAAAGTGATATTTATTTGAAAGAAGCTTATTGCTGAAAGTCAAGGTAAACCCGCCCGATGTTGAGACTTCAAGACATAGAGGAAAGAGGTAGCTATTACTGCATGTCCAGCGACACCATGAAATCTTTTTTCTACAGAATTGGTTTACACGGAAAAGATTTATTCAGTTATGCATTAGGAAATTCAAAGGCTGGCCTGTTTTCTATATTTATTCACCGACATTGATCCCTGCTATTGCTTTCTATCCAGAAGATGGAACATGCCTGTTTCAAAATGCTTAATTGCATTTGCACAGTAGCAAGAATTTTGTGAGAAGTACTAGTCACAAAGAAATCGTAAAAAAGACCAGGAAATCCTTAACAACTTTTATCACCAGCAAAAAATGGACAGCATGTAACTTTATCTAATAAACCTGTTTTATTATTCTGAAGACATATCTATTATAAACATAACTGCTATAAATGGAGTGCATTATATTCATCGTTCTGCACGAAGCAATTTGCTCCTCTAATTTTTCAGTGCATTAAATGCTTAACTTTTCAAACTACTTTTTTATATTCCTGTGACCAGGTAAAATTTGCACCACTTCAAAAGAACATTTTAAAGAAAAGTTGTTGAACACAACAGTATCATCCTCTAAAATCCTGCACAAATTTTCCTTCTATATAAACTGGGTAATTAGGGCAAGAAATGGCCTTCCTCCTCCAGTCCCTACAACACAGTTTGGATGTGAAACAGCAGCTTTCCCTGTCATTGCAGACACAACGGTGTTCTTGGCAGTCACAGCAGGGGATGGAGCGATTTTCCATCTTTTCCCATTCATTATCTACTCTGTTTTATGGCTCCAGTTCCCATTTTGTTGCATGATAATTTCATCCACTCCCCTTTGTCTTACTGTAACTATTTCTTCATTCTCTCTTTCTTTTCCCTTCCTCATGTTCCTCTTCACCTGAGTGCACCTTCATTCACTCACCTTTTTTTATCATAAACCCGTGGGCCCTGGGGTGTTCAAGCTCCTCTCATGTCTTCTGTGGCTTCTCTGGTCTCTCGGCACATGTCCATGCAACATTGAGGGCACAAATGGTCACCACACACCAAGGGAAGCTGAAGTACCTAAGCACAGGAATTAACAACTTCATTACATTGATTTTAAGAGTCAGCTTATAACAACCAACTTCGCAGACCAGTTATCCTCAGGGTACTCGGCCCCCCGAGCTGGAAGACAGGGACGGTGAGCAGGATGAACCCCCCATAATCCAAGAGGAAGCAGTCAGTGACCTGCTACGCCACCTGGATGCTCACAAGTCTATGGGGCCAGATGGGATCCACCCGAGAGTGCTGAGGGAGCTGGTGGAGGAGCTCGCCAAGCCACTCTCCATCATTTATCAGCAGTCCTGGTTAACGGGGGAGGTCCCGGACGACTGGAGGCTTGCCAATGTGATGCCCATCTACAAGAAGGGCCGGAAGGAGGATCCAGGGAACTACAGGCCTGTCAGCCTGACCTCGGTGCTGGGGAAGACTATGGAGCATTTCATCTTGACGGCGCTCACAAGGCATGTGCGGGACACCCAGGGGATCAGGCCCAGCCAGCATGGGTTCATGAGAGGCAGGTCCTGCTTGACTAACCTGATCTCCTTCTATGACCAGGTGACCTGCTTCATGGATGAGGGAAAGGCTGTGGATGTGGTCTACCTGGACTTCAGTAAGGCCTTTGACACCGTCTCCCACAGCATTCTCCTCGAGAAGCTGGCGGCTCACGGCTTAGACAGGTGGACTCTGCGCTGGGTCAAAAACTGGCTGGACGGCCAGGCCCAGAGAGTTGTGGTGAATGGAGTTCAATCCAGTTGGCAGCCGGTCACGAGCGGTGTTCCCCAGGGCTCAGTTTTGGGGCCGGTCTTGTTCAATAGCTTTATCAATGATCTGGATGAGGGGATTGAGTGCACCCTCAGTCAGTTTGCAGATGACACCAAGTTGGGCGGGAGTGTTGATCTGCTCGAGGGTAGGAAGGCTCTGCAGAGGGACCTGGACAGGCTGGATCGATGGGCCGAGGCCAACTGTATGAGGTTCAACAAGGCCAAGTGCCGGGTCCTGCATTTCGGCCACAACAACCCCATGCAGCGCTACAGGCTTGGGGAAGAGTGGCTGGAAAGCTGCCTGTCGGAAAAGGACCTGGGGGTGCTGGCTGACAGCCAGCTGAACATGAGCCGGCAGTGCGCCCAGGCGGCCAAGAAGGCCAATGGCATCCTGGCCTGTATCAGAAATAGTGTGGCCAGCAGGAGTAGGGAAGTGATCGTGCCCCTGTACTCGGCACTGGTGAGGCCGCACCTCGAATACTTTGTTCAGTTTTGGGCCCCTCACTACAAGAAGGACGTTGAGGTGCTGGAGCGTGTCCAGAGAAGGGCAACAAGGCTGGTGAAGGGTCTGGAGAACAAGTCTTATGAGGAGCGGCTGAGGGAACTGGGACTGTTTAGCCTGGAGAAAAGGAGGCTGAGGGCAGACCTCATCGCTCTCTACAACTACCTGAAAGGAGGTTGTAGCGAGGTGGGTGTCGGTCTCTTCTCCCAAGTAACTAGTGATAGGACGAGAGGAAATGGCCTCAAGTTGCGCCAGGGAAGGTTTAGATTGGATGTGAGGAAAAATGTCTTTACTGAAAGAGTGGTTAAACATTGGAACAGGCTGCCCAGGGAAGTGGTTGAGTCCCCATCCCTGGAGGTATTTAAAAGATGAGTAGATGAGGCACTTAGGGACATGGTTTAGTGGGTGGTGGTGTTGGGTCGATGGTTGGACTCGATGATCTTAGAGGTCTTTTCCAACCTTAATGATTCTATGATTCTATGATTCTATGATTCCCCAAATCTCAGACCCAAGTGTCACCTGTGAAAATTTTGGTTTTTAATCAGCCTACTTTGCTGAAAAGGTTAGCTGAGTCCATGACAGAAGGAAAGGACACCAATGTTTGTTACCGACCTTAACGTCTGAGCCAACAAGAAGACACTGGAGTTTCAGGAGACACCTGGGCTATTACAAGTGAAAATAAGCCCCACTCATCACAGCAGTGAAATCCATTAAAGAAAATCCTGCGCCATAGCTTTTCACTGTGTTGAAAATCTTTTAAACATTATGGGGTAGGCTGATGAGCTGTCAAGAAAGAAGGAAACAATGTCAAATTTGTATCATCTCTCCAAATTCCTGTCTGACGGGAAGCTTTTCAAGATGATGATAAATGGCCACTCTGCACAGAAAACTAGCCTCAGCCAGTATCCCAGACCTGGGTTTGGGACGAGGCATGAGAAGATAGAAAAAAGATCACCTCCATAAAGTTTAAGAGCCCTCTTTTACCCACCAAATGCCTGCATTCCTGCTGAAGAGCATGGGTGCACAATGGTGCTTGGTGACTTGGGTGTCAGCCCCGTGGGTTTTCATCCCTAGTGAGAAGCAATACAATATAGCTGGAAACATCTACCAATTCAGAAGACAAGAGCTTTTTATCAAATCTCCTCATGTAGGTACCAGGACATTAATCTCTTGGAGTCTTTCCTTTCAGTAAAGCAACGCCCGCTCCCGCTCCCACCTGACGGGACACTGCAGAAGGCCATCTCCTAAAGCCGCAATCGGGCAGTCGTCAGTCATCCAGTCTCACAGGGCTGTGTTTCAATCAATATAATTACTCTTCCATGCCAGGAGCTCCCACTGCATTGAGTAGTTTAAATCCAGGGGTCAGCCTCCTGCATGGCAGGTGTTGTGCTGCTATCCCATGCGCTGAGGTCTAAAAAGAAGGTAAACATCCAAAGTTGAGAAAAAAATAATTTCTGGAGCATTGTGAGTGGATGTAATACACTGACACCGAGGAACAAAAATTAAGTCACCTTCTCACAGAAGAGGAGAAAACTTTTCATCATCTGCTGATGCAAAGGAAACATTTTCTGCTCCCTGTCTTTTTTTTTCTTATGCTGAATATACAAGCTCAGTTTTCAATTAAAATGTTTCACTCATTTCTGCTCACTGCTTAGAAATAAAAGCAATGTATTGTATTGACTTAAAGGATAAAAAAAACAACACTTGACAAGCACAGGACTGTCGAAATTAGTTCATTAGGCTTCATTCAAATGATGTTTCTTGCTATGCTAAGCAACCAAAGTGGTTTAAGGCTTTTGAAATAAAATTGTTAATTGTTTGCTTTTTTTTTTCCCCCTTCTGATACATTTTTGCTTTGATAGTTTGGGAACACGGTGCTAATTGAAAACCTTTCAGAGGAACTCAATCCTACTCTATAGTCTGCGAAGCTGAGACAGACATTTAAACAAAGTGAAATGGAACACATCCAGTTGGGGAAAGGCTGTTATTCATTACAGCAGGGATTTCAAGCACCACATGACCACCCATCTCCAAAATCCTCATTATCTGCCTGAAGTATCTGTCAAAGTATGTTTTCTCTATACAAGTTACTAGGAAAGGAAATCACAGGGACTAATCAGATACTGTTGTTGCTGCAAAATACTTGATGGAAGAGATAGAAAGGAGAAATTATCCAAGAAAGGGGTAAAAAGAAAAAAAGGAAAGGAATAAGTAGCTGGAGACTATTGTTTAGGAGTTATAGAAAAAGGCAGAGCAGAACACCAAAGCTGAAAGGCATAACCAGGACGGCAGTGATGGCAACAAAGCAATGCACACAGAAAGTATAAAGTGTTCAGTGTTTTGTTGGAGGAGCAAAAGAGGAGAGATAATGTTTAGAAGAACATATAAAAGTGTGCTTCATAAAATGCATCATGGGTTCTTAGAATTAAAGACTATTGACTTTTTCCAGGGGTTAAAATGCTGAGTTGTTTCTCTGCAGTGTAGGTCCAACAGTTAGGTTCGGGATACCGAAGAGACTTTCAAAGGCGAAAATTTGGAGCAGCAATACTGAAAACACAGAAAAACTGTTGATTTTTTAACAACTGTGTGCGCCCATCGTGGCGCTGTGCATCTACCTTGTGTATAAAATAACCCAACGTGCAAGGGCAGAGAGTGTCTGTACATAATGAGGGAGCGGGGAGGGCATAGAGACAGAATATCTGTGATTCCTTCCCAGTTCTGGAAGCATAAACATATTCGCTCCATTGCATAGCACCAGAAGCACCAAAGCTGACTATTCTGACTCCGAAAGCATCCTGGAATTAAAAAAAGAAAAGGAAGAAAAGAAAAAAAAGTAGAGTGCGTATAGAAGGAAATCTTTTTTTAATTGTTTCAGTTTTAATTATTCCCAGTTGCTGTGACTAACCCAAGCAAATGCAATTTAGAAACATTTTCCCCTTTAACACAGTGTTTAATGTTAATCTGCTATTCTCGTCACTATATGGTGTTAATGGATACACCATCTAGTGTGTTTTATGGTACATTTAAACCAGACATCTGGAGAAATAGCCATCAGAGTACTTATCTCTATCACCTATTGTAAAAACAGACTTAATAAAATGAGAACAAATAACAGTGCTGGCAATTACCCTTATCGTGTGTATTCTGGCAAGAAAGGTCAAAAGGTTGTTGGTCTGTATATATATGAACTGATTTTCTCTAATACAGTTTCTCACCTGATTTCCCATAGGTTTTTAGAGGCTTTTTGTTTGAGGAGAAAGGAACAGGGAAAGTTGGGTTAAGCTACAATATGCAGGACAATACTCATGTAACTAATATGAGAATCTGGTCCCCCTACCAAGTAGTCATTTATGTTAAAAAGAGAGAAAGAACCTGTCAGAGTCTCAGAAGATAAAAGGTTCAGCAATTTCACAGATTTTATGGATATGTACAGATGTGGACAGGGAAGTCACAGTCTCAGCTGCTATGCATTACTATCACACCAAACTTCAGCTATGATTTTAATATCTTTTTTTTTTTGTTATAGATCTGTTCCAGGGAACATAATTTTATTGTTTTTACTTTTTTTTTTTCGGATGGGTTCAGCACAGAGCTTATGTCTGTTGTATGCAGCTCCAAGCATCCTGATGCTCAATAACTCCAGAAGCATAACCAGATAGGAACTGAAGTAGTAAATACAAGGAAATAAGTTTAAATCAGTACATGGGTTATTATCCTTTCCTCACAGTTCAGACCCAGGTTTAAAGGAACTACTATGAAGTTGTTTTCCTAAAAACAAAGAATTTTTTTTTACAGGATGCCTGTAAGGAAATGAATCTGGATTAAATTCAGGCATGAACAGAATGTGGAACAAGTTTGCAAGACTATTTCCCTTACGTATACACTCTAATTCTGGAATAAGAATGCCCTTTTTCTGTTTGATATTAACCCAGCATCTGCATGGAGAATTAATCCAGAATAGCTATCATAGTTAATTTCCCCTGGTAGACATGCCCCAAACAAAAGAAATTATCTTTTCTTATAAATTGCAGGTAAAGAGATAAAGAACAGGTGCTTTTTCCATATATTGTATCTTAGAAAACTTAAGCCCTCCAGCTAATTCAAGTTTATTTCTCTCTAGAACCCATCTAGAATACAAATACTTGTCTGCATTCATGCTCATACTTCCTTACCTTTGTTTTTAAAACAATACTATGAACATCACAGCGCATCCTCATATTGCATGGGCTAAGAAATATCTTATGCCCCCAGGAAAATATTAGTTCTTAAATAAATATTCCAGCAGACTAGCCTACAGGTACACAAGGTTTAATTGCAAGTTTGATGAATACATTGGTGAATTAAAAACCAAAACAAAGCAAAAAGCCCTTCTCAGATGAACTTTGTCTAGCATCAACACTACTCTGAACTTAGTGCCTAAAATGGTCCAGAATTCCACTAATGGATTTTTGAAAGTTATAATCTATTTTAATATCCCTTTATACAAACCAAGCAAAACCAGGCTGTTATTAATAGCAGCCTTATTCAGATGATGTTCATGTTTCTTGAAATATTTTTTTTTTATTTCCCTGATTTTACAGAAAAGAGGCAAAAGAACTAGATTAAATTTGGGGAGTATTCTCATTGTTGCAAGGAAACATCCTGGAGGACGAATGAGCTATTGACATTCTCTCCTCAAGCAAGAAGCTGTCCCAGGAGATCCATAAGAAACAAGAAATAACAACAAAGACTGAAAAACAAATTGATGAAACCAGAGATGGCTGCAGACCTGTAAATAGCTTTTCACACAGTTGCAGTTACTGTTTGAATTGAACAGTTTAGATTTGCAAATTGATGGAGAAATCCACTCATTTGTTTAGAAAATCCTTGTAAAGAACAGATTTCACATTAAATCCAATTTTAAAATAAATACTAATGCTTATATTTAGTCTGCAAAATCATACCTAGTGTAATATTAAGGAGTATTAAGGGGACAAACCATGGCAGAATTTGAAACATTGCTTTTAATACTTCTGCTGGGATTCATTGTTTCGGTGCTCACAAGTTTGGTTTCCAATGTTTTGTATAGGATTAGACTGTAAATCACTCAAGCATGTTAATTAGCTTCTCCTCTAACCTGCTTTACATCAATTCCATGTATCAATACTCTTTGGCTTGGTTTATTAATCTCGCATCAGTCCTATTTACAACAGTGAAAAGTCTAATTCATTACACAGAGGATCAGCAACGTTAAAGATCATTATATATACAGATGTATTTAAACATAAACACCATTATAGCAAATTTGGGAAATCAAAGAGCTTGTAACTATCGCAGCCTTTAGCACACATAAAAATGCAAATATTTCATGAAAATTATTTAAAACTGAGAAGTGATTAAACCATATTGGGATTTGTCCTTGGTGAAACCTGCTGTCACAAGCACCCCCTTTAATTCTTTCTTGTTCTCCTCACTGCAGGCTGCTGTTGATGTGCAGGTTCAAGTCATAAGCTTCAGCATCACTATGAATTTTTCCCTCCTCACAAAGGACACCCTCACATAAGAAATCTTCTCAACAGCCCAAAATATTACAAAGAAACAATAATTATGGCTAATTACTCACTCCCAGCACACTTATTTGTGGTCTACAATTTCAAAAGAGTGAATAGAAGACAGGTGCATAAAATAGGCTTAATGAGAACACCAGAAAATAGTTGCTTTAGCTGTAAATTACTACTTTTACATGCTGTATTTTATTTTTAAAAGTGAATGCGTTGCTCATAAAAGATATAACATTAGTAGGGCTAGAAACTGAGTTCTTTTATTTCACCCCAGAAAAGGCATAACATACTGCCAGTGGTACTGAAAGCTTGATAACGACATAATATTAATATTCAGTAATACCTGGTGGGGTAAATTAATATTGCTTAGCACTAGCTGTGACAAGCACTGAGTCCCACCGTCTCTCTTAAAGAGTTTCATTCACCTTCTATATTTAGTGCTTGCTGTTATGGTGCAAACTACATCATTTCTGCCACTATGATTATTTTTCCCTCCCTAACTGAGCAACTCTTTCTTGGTCTGTCTTTCCTTTTGGTCCCATCTTCTAAGCAGGGATACCATCCTCTTCTGCTCTTTCCTTCCAAAGAAATCCTTCATTCAAGATTACGTTTCTGCCTTTCTCCTGGCTCAAACAGGGGCTCCCTTCCTTCACGATATATAATTTCCCTTCCTATTCTGTGGCCCCTATAAATATTGGACTTTTTCTCAAGGCTCCCACCTTCAGGCTTTTCCTCTTTTACCTAGCAAGGGACAAAGCCTCCAGACCGCATGCCCATGCCTTCCTCTCCTCCCTGGTACTGAATATAAGCCACCGATGTAGAGGGAAGTGATTCCCCTCTGTCTCCTGGCTTTGTTATGCCTCATTTTGCTGGGTGTCTCCGCCTGTCAGCTAGATGCTAGATCAGACAACATGAGATGAAAGACAGCAGCTGAAAGCAAAAAAAGCTTTAACCTGTGTTGGGAGGCTTGCCTTTTAGCTGCAGATAATTCCTCCTTGCTTTCCTCGTTCTCCTGTTTGAGCACTTCTGCAGCCTCAGGTCAGATCTGTAGATGCAAAAACCTAACCTTCGTCATCGAGCAAAGGCCTGAGACAAAAGCATTCTCTTGCCTTCCAAGGATAAAAATATATTTTGATCACTGTTAATCTAAGCCAGACTCAAAAACACTTCCCAAAAGATAGAAGTCTCTTAAATTTTATCAGCTATACTGAAACCCTCTTAACTTTTTTTTTTGCTTATGTAGTTACTAATAAGATACATTAACTTTGTCCCCCTTTGGGGGAAGGTGCTAACATCTCCTGAAATCATCATGAAATCATTGCATAGCTGAGTGCCTACTTAGTGAGCTGGCGATCCCAAGGATATCCCCTGCTCCCAGGCAAGGATGAAGGATCCTAAGATGTAGGAAGTACTGCCTGAAATACCCTGCTTATAGTCCTGGTGTTGGCCTGGGTGACCAGAAAAACACTACACTGGTCCCCAGGTTTATGCAGGTATGCAATAGTCCTTGATTAAAAAGAAGCAATGAATTACCAGGAAAATTATAAAGACTACAGCCTGGTTTAGTACCTCCAGCTGTGTCCCACGCAATCCTGGTTACTTGATGTGGCTCCAAGTCTTCCCCATTAATGTTGATGATGGATTACCTTTAAAGCTTCCTGTGTTTTATATACATATGTATAAGTATGTGTGTGTGTGTGTTATTTTTTCCCTAAGCTAGATTCTCACTTAGAACAGTAAGCACTTGGGGTTTAGTTTTGTTACCACACTCTCTTCTGACTATCTACAATCACATAATACCTCTGAGCTTTGTCAGGTAACCAGTTAGATTTGGGATTCACTTTTCTCTGTCTGCCATACAGACCTGGCATTGCTTCTTCAACATTTCTATCCCTCAGCATAAGTAGCAATGTATTATGTCCTCTTAACTATAAGTAACCTTTCTTAAATTTTTATATATAATTGAAAATTCTATTCTCTTTTAAATTGTAGTCTGTCTGGATATTTAATTGGTCCCAGATTTTAAAGAGGCTATCTTCAACATTGGATATTTGATAGATCCCAAGAGTCTTGTTGCAGGCAGCAAGAACCGTCTCTTTGCCTTGTATATACTCAGGCTTAAATAATATCTTCCTAATTGCTCTTTTCCTTTAACTTAACTTTGATTGAAGAAAAAGTCTGTGGTGTAATTTGGAAAATAATTTCCTATCCTAATTTCTTATGGCCAGCCTCTTGTGGTTTACAGATTAATGGTTGTGGTGGGTTGACCTCGGCTGTACGCCAGGTGCCCACCAAGCTGCTCTATCACTCCCCTCCTCAGCAGGACAGGGACAGGGAGAAAATAAGATGGAAAAAACTCGTGGGTCAAGATGAAGACAGTTTAATAAAGCAAAAGCAAGGGCCACACATGGAAGCAAAGGAAAACAAAAGATTTATTCTCTACTTCCCATCAGCAGGCGATGTCCAGCCACTTCCTGGGAAGTAGGGCTTCAATACGCATAGCCGTTGCTCCGGAAGACAAACATCGTAATAACAAATGCCCCCCCCCCCCCCCCCCACCACCACCACCCCCCCACCCCTTCTTTCTCTTTTATTGCTGAGCAGACAACATATGGTTTGGAATATCCCTTCGGTCAGTTTGGGTCAGCTGTCCTGGCTATGTCCCCTCCCAGGATCTTGCCCACCCTCAGCCTACCGGGTGAGGCAGGGGGAATGTTAGAGAGACAGCCTTGATGCTGTGCGAGCACTGCTCAGCAGTAGCCAAAACACTGGTGTGTCATCAACACCTTTTCTAGCTACCAATACAAAGCACAGCACTATGAGGGCTGCTATGGGGAAAATTAACTCCATCTCAGCCAGGCCCAATACAGTGGTTGACCAAGAGTTTGAATGTGTTAGAAATTCTCAATGCAATGAATAAGGAAGACAGAAATGAACACTGTGTTCTCAGCTGTTTCCTAGATTAATCTGGGAAAAAGTGTAATGTCAGTATGTTTTACAGTGGTTGTATGAGTCTATCTGAAACATCCTAGAGGATGAAAACATTATGTAGGTGCAAGTACTGATAACATTTCAGCAAAATTCTCTTACCTCAGGTGCTATATAGCTGTTCTAGACCTCTAATACACGCCTTGCCATAATGTCCCATTACTAAATACATACTCTCTCAGTTTCCCTTGCAAAAGCAAGCCAAATCCAAATTCTTCCAGACTTCATTTCAGGATGCAATTTCCAGATGTCATTGTCACATGCTCCTGGTTTCTTCTATCAGCTGTCCCAGATAAGGGGGAAGTCTGTCCTGTCCTGAAGGTTTCTGCACACCTGGAAAAGGATATCAGAGGCCCCCGGGCTTATAAAGGTATGTATGACTAGCCTGAAGCATGGGGATTGTCCCAGTATGCTCCAGAGGACCAGTTAACACAGACGTAAATACTCATGAGGGTGTATCGGGATGTCAGCCCAAGTGACATCGGGTTTGTGCAGGGCGTCCTCAGCTGCCCTGCAGAAGGGCAAGCCAGGTCTTGGCTTCTCTGCACACTGCTGAGGTGCAGACAGTCAGGACCTGATTATCTGAAACTTCATCTTTCATGGCATCGTGTTGTACTGTCTGATTTACTTTATTGTGCTGAGGACATTCTTTTTTTTTTTCTATTTTTACTACTGAAGTGACCATCAGGAGGGAGAGTTTCCTGTAAGGGAGGGTAAAGATTATAGGTACGACAAAAATTAACACCAAATGCTGCACGAGGCTCTCTGATTTGTCCTTCTGTATGTTGTGACCTATTAGATGTCACTCCAGTAGTTTGTAAAAAGCTCGTAGACTCTAGCTTTACATATCCCACAGAAAGCCATGCTGTGGGTCACAGAGGGAAGCAGCTGAGGTCTCCCGGCTACCCAGGACTGACAAGAGCAAGGATGGATTCGGAGAAGAGCCCTCATAGCTGTGGCTGAGCCAAGTCCCAGGCTGTATAGAGGGGCTCCCCCACTCCTCCAGCCTCCCCAAAATACTCCTTCCCTGGCCATTGCAGCCACCCAGACGAGCGGATGGGCACCCACAGGGAGGCTGTGCGCCCCTGCAAAGCAGCAGCCCCTCCATTTGGGTCCTGCCTCCAGTGCAGCAGGGTGAATAACGAGCCAGGCTTCACTGCAAAGGCACACCAGAAACCAAAGAACAAAAATATTTAAAGAAATCAAATGTAGCCCAAGAGGAAAATTTCCTTATTTACCTTGCATGTGAGCATCTGAACCCAAGCTTTTCAAAATGATTTCTTCCTGCATGTGGAGCTGTAAGCACCAGTGCCCCAAAGGAAGTGGGGAAACAGAAGGTCATGCATCCACAGATCCCAAGGCCAGTGATAAATACCCCAGCCCACCTCTGTTCCTTCATAAAAAATCAGAGCCAAGCATTTTAAACTTTGGGATTTTAAAATCAGATGATCAATTTTAAACAGCAGCTTGAGCTCGAGGTAGTCATGTACAGGAAAAAAGGGAATTAATTTCTTTCTTTCTCCTCCATGTGCCACTCAGGAGTTGTTTCAAATAGGATTATTTTGTCATTCAAGTTTCAAGGTTAAGATTTGCTCCTATTTATGACTGTAACTCTAAAATTCTTCAAACCAGTAAACTATCACAGTAATTCCAGAAACAAAGGATGCATAATGAAAAAACTGAACTGAGAATTGAGAGTCCTGTGGGCCACGAGGAGTGGAATATATTAACATTCACCTCTAAACGCTTTCCTCAGTTGCTTATATATTAAAAATATAATAATAAAAAAAAATCCTTGAAGCATCTGTGAGATTGTATGTTGGTGTCCTTTTGAGAAACACAAATTACTCTTTATATTTCTTCTCTGTGAGGGTTTGCAGCAGAACAAAGGCCCAGTAAACAGTGATGAATGGCTCTTCCTTCTCCCTGGGGGAGCTGCTTTGGAGAGCCCACATGCTAATCCTGCCCTTACCTGGCTGAAAGATAAATCGCGGGGTGAAATTCTCTGACTTTCAACCCTACCAGCCTCCTCTGGCTGAATGAGCCACTTCTGTTCACATGTGAGTTGTTAAAGCATTTTGTTTTCCTCTTTCATTTTTTGCCTTTGAAGAAGGAGTAAATTGCAACTACCCATGCCTATTATTAAGACCTGAAGAGAAAATGTTTAAATTAAAGATTGTACAAACATTCAAGCAGCAGTGTAATAAGCTCCATTTGGGAGGCAATGTAGCAAATTCTGTATTTTTTATTTGGTTCATTACTTAAAACTAAGTAACAATTGCTATTTTTATTGCTGCCATTTAACAATGCTGGGATTTTCTCTGTTGGTGTTGAAATGTAGTATGATTTCAAATTTTTTTCTCCTTGACATTTTACTCTACTAGTTTAATATTGATCAGCAGATACATATTGTAATCCCTGCTTTCTGCAAGCTGTAACAAAGCAAGAAAACACAAAAAAATACCCTCTGGAGAAAGCCTAACCACACTGTTCTTTATTGTAAAATAAGGCTTACATCTGAGACTACTATATCCCTCAGGCTTTAACTCACTTGTTACCTTGAGTGAATTACTTCATCATGGGAGGCAAACCTTTGCTAAAAGGTAATGCGGTGATTAAATAGTTAGACCAAAATTCTAGCAAACTACACGTACTATTTCTGAAAAGGATTGTAAAAGGAAGTGCCATCTTCCAAAGCTGCTATTTTGAAATATGTTAGAAACAGATCAGAGCAAAAGACCAATCCGCCCATTTGTCTGTCTATACATTCCTGTCTGTCTGTTTACTTCTCAGAAGCTCATTTCTTTCTAGTCCTCAGAAAGAAAATAACATTTGTTCACTTAGAAATGTTTTTTTGCATCAAACACTTGCCATGATCCCAAACGTTTAAACAGAGACACTGACAGAGATGCAGGATTACCTTGGCTTGGGTAATGAAATAGAGTGCCATGAACGGCTGCTTGGAATAGCCCCTCTTTCATGCAAGATGCTGCAGGTGACCCAAGGACAGTTTATGCCTGCAGTGACTCTCTGAGATCTCGAGTCAGCAGCAATTTTATTACTTTCATGGATGTTGTATAGATGGAAAAGTGAAAATTCAGCACAACCCAAGCTAGCCAGGGGACTGGGACACATGAAAATATTTCTGGACCGCTCTATTGCCTTCTTTTTGGCTGGGACCATGGGCAAGACACTAGGTGTGCACGGCAAAGCTGGGGGATGCATGCATGCAGCACCCGGCAGGAGAGCCGGGAAGATGGATGGTGCCAGGAGGTGTGGACTGGGTGCCCAGAAGTAGCACCCATTTAACGTAAATTACTTAGCAGGAAGGAGACAGCTCTTTTGGTGTAGTTTGTTCAGAAGTCAGAATTCCTGAAACCTTGCAACTTTGGGCAAATATTCTAGAAGGCTCATGGAGTCCCTCTTACCATTTTAATCTGCTTGTTGAAATCTCAGTGCTGGTAATACCAGAAATCATCTGAAAGAGACAAAGTCAGTTTGTTTTTCCAAAAGTTTTGTTCAAATATAGCACTACCGAAATTTCCCAGAACACGTTCCCTTCCTGAAGCCTTCAGTGGAAGCCACTGTAGAAAGCACTGTTTGATGTGGTACGAGAGACCGTGGTTTGGGAACTACTAGAATAAGTGATTTAATTTTAGGCAAAGAGGGAATGAATGAACAATGGCTATAACTAAGAATTTGTTGTTCTAGTTAAAAGGCAGGCAGGCCGAGAGAGACCTAGTGTTCTTCTGCCCTAGGAACAGCAAGTCATTCCTCGCAGGAAATCTCTGGACTGTAAATCACTTTATAAATGCAGAATGCCTCGGCGCATTCCCAGAACAGAACAATTCTTGCTGCGAAGAGCTATCAACTTGCTTTGCAAAGAAGAACTTGACATCTGGGATAGTCTATAAACACCAAGAAGAACAAGCTGGGAGTGCAACCAAAAGCACAAACCCATTCTTGCAAAGTACAGATGGGGCCTACAGAAATATCAAACCAGAAGGATTGAATAAGTAAGTTACTCCTCTCTCTCACCCTCTCCCCCTCTATCTGTCTCTGTTTTTAACAATCCTGAGCTTTAGAAATGCCAGCTTTTTTAATCTATAAAACCATCTGTGTAGCTTTTCTCAGTGGTATCCTTTCACTTACATCCTGTGTCATTGGTGTGTCTGTCTCTCTTGATGTTGATAATGTTGTTGGCAGCTTCTCTTGAAGTTTTCTACGAGCATACTTTGAATGACAAAGAGGTGTGGGGGGAAGGACAGGCAATGCAAAGTGAGTACAGAGCTGATTTTTATAGCCTTGTACATATAGAATAGGTTTAGTTCTGTCTTGGTCCATTTTTCTTCAGCAGCAACATTTTTAAGCCACAGAAAATTTTGCAAGAATGGGCGACTTCCCCCCAGCCACTTCCCCTCTGCCCTGCAGCAGGCTCCTCGGGGAGGACCTCGAAGCGCTGCAGAAGTCTGGCTATTGTGATACCATTGTCAGTTGTGCGATTATTTGACAAATAAGGCTCCACGATGCTTTCACAAGCTTTGTAAGAAGAGGGCCCTTTGGCTAACCACCTGAGGCAGGGGATGCTTTTAAAATCAGGATGGTTTTTTTAAAATAACAGATTAACTGTTTAGTTGTCATGTAATCCTGACATTTAAATAATACTTCCTGAGCTGCCCCTCTTACGTGTCGTCTTTCTTTTTGCACAGACTAAGTGCCCCAAAGCCACTTAACTGTAGCCCAAAGTCTAAGGGGACTAAAATCCCTTTATTTCCCCCACCCTGCCAGGAATCCACACTAGCACTTTTCCTCAAAAATCGCTCATTTTGCTGTTTATGTCTCTCTGGTGCAGAAACTGTGCTGGTTGTATGAGGAGTGGTTAATTCCACAGTTAACCTCTCTTGCTCTTTCTGCTACAGCAGAGGAGTCAGCCTCAAGATCAGGAGGCCAGGGAATAGAATGGTGAAGCAGCTACCAGCTTTAAAAATACATTCTGTTCTGTTCACTTCTGTTCTGTTCTGTTCTGTTCTCTTCACGCCATGCCATTTCCATGCCATTCAGTCCGTATAATCAGCCCAGTGACTTAACTCTTCCTGATCAATCTGCCTTTAGCCCTTGGCAAAATTAGCAAGTCAGACAACTGCAGTCGGTCCAGCAACTGTGTCAGGGCTGGGCAGCCTCCTCCACAGAGAGGCAATAAAATGGGAATAGTGAAGCTGTCCAGAAGAATAGCTGTGCATCTTTAGCACCAGCAATCCCTGTTTCAAAGGATAATAGAGGACAAGACCCCTTGGCGGTCTCTCATCCCAGCACTGGGAGGTCTGTGCACCCCTGGAGCGGGACTGGGCTGCCTGGGGCACCGGCTATGGACAGACAGCAGACGGCAGGTGTCCTGCCCAGTGCCAAGCCTACAGGCAGCCCCTCCACTTACCCTCCCATCCCTGCAGCACCAGCGGCTAGGACAGATGTTCACTGCTGGACGTGGACGTTGCTCCAAGCCCATTTCCTTGCTGCTCCTGGCACATGTGGAGTTTGTCTTACTGTGTCTCAGCCTGCATTTTCCCTGCCAAGAAATAGACACTTCTCTGAGGAAATAATAAACTAGCTGCTTTCTGTGTCTTCAGCTGACTACGTGCAGACGAAAACATAGACAGACAAGAAAAGATTTGGCTAGTGTTTTCTCTGTCTTGGGTATCTCCCAGTGTCCTATGACATTCATGTTGGCTGTCAGGAGTCTGGGGCTGGATGGATAGGCAGAAGGACTCCTTGCTCTCCCTCCATCTCTATGTCTCTCTCCCCATTTTTTCCCCAAGATTTATAATAAACTTAGGAAACTCTTTCTACCTGATTGGCTAGGAAATAAGGTCATTCTCATGGGAATGACCTACCACAGGGTCTTCAAACTCAGCAACCCAGGGAAGTCAAGATTGGCTTTCAACAGCAGGGACTCACAAAGGGTTTTCCGAGTCCCTCTTCTGCAATGGCAGAAAATTGGGAAGTCACTTGGGAAGTGACTCGGGGGTCCTCATCCGTCGCCCTGCACAGCTGCTGGTGGCCAAGAGCATGAAGGAAAAGAGGATCTCTGTGGGGTGCCTACAATTCACAGAGAAAGACACTACGCTTCTCCCACATATCCACAAATTCAGGAAGCTCAGGAGCTCTTCTCCAACACACAACAACAACAATAGCACAGCTGAAGGTTATTCAAAACCGCTGCACTGTCCTGAAGGATACCACCGAGATGGGTCTCCTGATGGACAATTGCACATTAGTCTACACCACAGCAGGCAGACTGGTGGGATGTATTGCACACATCTTATCCATGCATTGCCAAATGATCTACAAAAAGAGATTGGCAAAAAAGTTTTGGTAAATGAACAATTCTACTCCATGGGTTTTATCTCAGAAATTGTCATACAACAGGGCAATTTCAAAGGGTAGGAAGAATCTGGTCTTCTTCCCTGACGAAGTCTAAAAATAGGCAACTACCCCTCATCCTTGCCTGTCCCAAAGTAAAAAAAAAAAAAAAAAAAAAAAAGAAGAAGGTAATTCAGTAATTCCACAGAGATCCTGAGTTGTTCTCTGAGGCAATGGATGGCACCTTCCTATGCCCTAACATTTAGGAACATCTCCTAAAATACAATGCTCTTCTTTGTCCTCAGCTGGAGCAAACCATACACTTAACAACTTGCTTCCTAAGAAATCTTATCCAAACAGGATGGTTTAAAGTTGCAATTATTGTACACAGGGGCTGATGTTCTGTCTCCACAGTATTCCATAATGGGAACAAACCCTCTTTTTCTAGACCAAGGGACAAAACCGAGGCCCTGAGACCTTGCTGTCCTGGCATATTTAAAGCCTTTGCAACCCTCCACTGTCAGAAGTCCATGGCCTTTTTCCTTGCTTCCCATTCACCCCCCACAATCTAGGTTTTTGCAGTGAAAAGATCCAGCTCTCCTCACAGACATCACAGAGTGCAGAATTTCAACCCTCAAGTTGCCTTCATGCCATGTCTTCAAAAACCTGTCTGATCTTTCCTGACAACACCGTTGTTACAAGTGTCCAGTTGTGTAGTTATCAGCCATGTATTTAATTGGCACGTGCTGGTTTAAATCCAGTTTCTATGTCCATGCCTGACATTCTACTTCCACAACTAATTGTGAACACAAATACTGTTGCTCAGCAGTTAGCAAAACTGATTGCACCAGCACAAATTCATTTTAAAATTCATTAAAAATCAGGATCATTAATGTATTGCATATTTTTGCACAGCCTGGAAACCTTCTGCTGGCACAATGTTGTGCCAGGCAAAACAAACCCCATGCAATAGCTTCTATAACCTTGCTGACTGGTCCTTCCCTCCCCCTGCAAAACTGTTCTCCTAGCTCTGATGTGATGTCCCTCAACAAGAAAAGCAGATGAGAGATCTCATATTTGTGGGTGCAGAAAGGAGGGAGATGGAGCATTTTCCTGTAAAAGGCAGATATTTGCAGTTGGTTCTTGACAATGATTTCAGCAATATTTTTCTGGCAATAATTTGTCTAGTCAAAAAAAGCTGAAAAATACAAGTGCAGAAAAGCAAAAGTCTCTGGCCTGCCCATCTGTAGATAAGCAGCAAAACTCGTCCTGGTTTCAGCGGTGCAAACTGACCCTAATATTACTGATTGTGGGATACAGGCTCTCCTCCACTGACAGAGTCCGAACTCAGAGCACTGCCTTCCCCAAAACGGTATTTTATCTGCTAAATTGAAATTCCTCCCATTTGAAAGAATTTCTCCAGCTTAATGTGACATTGTGTGTTACTCCCACAGTGCTGATAAATCCAGTTAATTCCCTTCTTCTGTGGAGCAGGATGGAGGCAGATGGACAATGAAATCCAAGAAAGCAGTGTAGGGCTGTGGTTTTCCAAAAACTATGTTGTACCCCTTTGCTTAATGATAATCTGAGAAACGAGCCGGGTGTTATGTGTCATAGCAGGGTGTAAATACCCTGTTCTTCAGGCAAGTAACCAAAAAGAAAAAAAGGGGATAGAGAGACCCCACTTGGTTACGGTGACAGTACAGGGATGGCCTCAGAAGCACGGGACAGTTAAGCACAGGCCAGAGGCCACAGTTTAAAATAGCTTTGACTCATCTTCTCATCATCCCCATTTTGAGCTTTCCAGAAGCCAGAGGGCCTTCCCTGGGATGCCCCGGTGACACCCCAGCATGATCCCCGCTGCACCGGGAGCTCCCGAGCACTGCAGCCCCACACCACCACGTCCAGCCCGGACGCTTCACCCCTGAGCAACTTGCATCCATCACACTTTTGTCATCTCAGGAGCAACGCCAGCCACTTTGCTGAACAAAACCTGGCTCCTCAAGCCCAGCTGGGCTCACTCAGGGGAGGCAGTGGTAGGCACCATGCAAACTCATGGGTGGCCATAAAGGAGCTGTTGGGACCTCAGTGCACTCTAAGTCCAAAGAGGCTTTTGAGGTCAGTGCCTGTGACCGGAGTGCTGCTGACAGGCTTATCAGTCAGTAAACTGTGTGAGGGGCAAAAACGGTTATCATTCTGCAAAAATAAGGCTCCTAAAAAGCAATGATCACGCTAGGAAGATAAGGGGAGGTGTTGTGTCAGGATCTGATCTTTCTGCCTTGCATTTGCAGCCTGTATTGCCCACTGTCTTCAGACCCAAGGGTCTAGTCTGCCTTTTTAACTCGTAATTCCCTAATATACATACAGCTCATTGAATATTTGAGATCTCCTATCAGAATTTAGTGATGTTATCCTACTGATGTCTAAACGTTGCTATAACTTGTACATGTTCATCTGCAGGAGATAAAAGCATACAGGCACTTAGCAGTGAGATACACTTGGATTTGAGAGCATCTCAACAGTTCTCTGCATTGAAATCTCAGAGCTGTAATCCAAACTAAGGTTCTAAAATACTGAACAACTTTATTATTCTTCATTTTGTTTCATTAGCAGGAAAATGCAGGTTCTTTCATGTAGAGTTACTGATAACAAAAGCTGGCTAGTGCCGAATGCCCCGCTGAATTCACAGTGGGGCTTGTGGAAGGGGATTGTATAGCAACAAATGCCAACTGCTTAATGTCTCACTGAATTATAGATTTTGCAAGACTGTTTAATAAGAATGAAAACAGTTAAGATGGTTTCCACTGAATTTTACACATGTATAAAAAGCATGGGACTGGCATTGACAATATATCTCAGGAGGATTAAATTATTGTTTCACGCTCCTTGTAAATTCGAGCCCTTACTAATACATGCATTATCCCCACTTAGATTATGTAGAAAGATATAATTAATATACAAAACATCTGACAGGTCACTTTTTTAAAAGGCCTAACACCTTTTTTTTTCCCATAGGCAAATTATTTTTTTTTCCTCCATGTCTCATGATTTTTCCTCCAAAGGTGTTACCACGTTTCCAAAAGAGGAATGACTGCAGTGCATTCCTTCGCTTTGTACTTCAGTTCGTATGATTCTGTGTTTACCACTTAAATTGAATTAATCTGAATTAGGCCACGACATGAAGCTTTAAGCAATTCTGCATTGGTGAAACATGAGGAGGTCCTAGCTCGTTCAGGATCCCATCCATCACTGGGGTAGGAGTTACCTTCTGCTGCAGTAGGTATGCTCAGCACGGTGCACAATTAATGCCATGGTATTCCTCTGGATTTATTCAGCATTGCCTTCTGATGGGTTCTGCTCTCAGTGGCTGAAAATTTACACCAATTTTATACAAACTCCTGCTGTTTCCATCCGCTCAGGATTAAAGCGAACTGTCTGCAAGATTAAGCTCTACAGAAAAGAACAAGTAAAATAAATGAGAGGGCATCCAGCATCCTTCTAATTATTGTGCTTGTGTATGCGCACTTAGTCTGTGTGTGGGTGCATACGTGCGTGTATATGCCTTCTTATTAGCAGCAAGGCCACTACAAGAACTACTCAATAGTAAAGTCATCCAGGATTTTCCCTGCGTCATCTGCTAACAATTTTGCTAGACTTTAACCTGTTGGACTGAAGTCTTCTAGGCAGATTTCCCTGCAGGCTATATACTTAGGGAAATATCCAACTCCAGACTGTTCATTTTTTTTCTAAGAACAGATTTAAGGAAAAATATATAACCTGGCCTCGTCTCGTTGAAAGGTTAATAGGTCATTTGCTACTCCTGTGCAAATCAACCCAAATTTGCCCATGTTTCACACTTTCCTAAGATCACAGTCCGAGCACATTTAGCACAGGAGAGCAGTTAAATTCCTCAAAGAGTCTGTGCTTTCTGGGCATGGTCCCTGCTGGGGTGCCTTGGCATCACCCAGCAGCTGCTGCCCAAGGCTGCTGCTGCCCGGCTGGGGATGGTCACCAGGGCTGGCAGCAGACCCCCCGCTTGGCTCACTTTCGGTGGCACGGGGTCGAAACTGCTCTCTTCAGCTGGAGGCAAGGATGGGGAGTGGGGGATCCGGCTGCCCATGGATCATATGCTGTGGAGGGGACAAGCAGACGAGCCTGTGTCTGTCTACGGCACGTTTACCTCAAAGAGTTTGGGAGGTGCTCAGGGTCCACCTCCTCCCCCGTCAACAAATAGCTGTGATGGCCGCTGGCAAGGCTTTGAGCACTGGACCACATAAAGGCTATTGCTAATGCTATCAGCTTTCCACAAGGGTAATTAGCAGAGATCTTTGGTGGCTGAAATTAGTGGAACCTCTGGACTTTAATCTTCCTGCGTCTTTTCGTTCCACCTGAAAAATGAAGATAACAATGTCCCCTCATCGCAGAGAGAGAAAACAGAATTCACCGCTATTCGCGAGCCACTTGAAAACAATAGCAGTGACTGCCACTAAAAAGCTGCTGATGAAATTAATAATTATGTATCCAGAGCACAGCTTGAATAGAGTGCAATACCTGAGACATGGGGCCACATGCTGAACTATGAAGATAAAACAGAATATTGAAAAGCTGCCCAGCAAGTGATCCTAATCCATCCCAGGCACCTGTGGGCAAAAAACATGTAGCTGTACGATCAAGCACTCATCGTAATGCAAAAACAGAACGGAACTCAATTAAATGTGCACAGGCAAACTTGATTCTGGCATTTCCTAAGTTTTAAGAGCTTGATTTTGTAAACAATCATATCCTTTCAACATGTATTTTTGAGCATGATATATGTATATGCTTTGTTGTGTGTACAAGTACTGGTATGTATGCACACTTATTTCTCTGATTTGGCTCCCACCTCATTCTGGAAAAAAATATTATCTACAAGTTATTCCTATAAGAAAGAGAGAGAGAAAAAGAAAGAAAGGAAAGAAAGGAAGGAAGGAAAGAAGGGAAAGAAGGGAAAGAAGGGAAAGAAGGGAAAGAAGGGAAAGAAGGGAAAGAAGGGAAAGAAGGGAAAGAAGGGAAAGAAGGGAAAGAAGGGAAAGAAGGGAAAGAAGGGAAAGAAGGGAGGAGAGAAAGGAAGGAAGGAAGGAAGGAAGGAAGGAAGGAAGGAAGGAGTGAGTAGAGGGTACTACTCGACCTATTAAAGTGAACAGTACAGCTAGTGATTTCTAGTGCTTTAAACAAAGTAAGGGATTAAATAAAGTGCTTATTTGCATGTTCAGCCTACTTCCAAAGTCAGACATATTACGTGCCTGGGCATATACTCACTAACCTGATTATCATAGCAATTTCGAAATCTTGATCACACACTAAATTGGTGCAACTGTCATGAATATCCTTGGATGCCGGTAATTTCAAAGTTCAACATATCTTTAATTTCAGTACACTGAAGACCACTGGGACAATCACTTTCAGCTGTAGAGACAGTTCATCCTGTGCAATCAAAACCGTCTCAGTAGATTGTGTTTGCAACCCTCCTAAAAATTCCCCAAATTGGGGTGCTTGTTTTAGCTACTTGGAAAATCAGTCTTGGGAGAAATTCAACTCTTTTCCATGTTTTGCTGCAGGGCAGCAGTGGCAGATTAGCCATCTGCACCAGAAAATTGCCAGCTATTATAGCTAGGGCAGCAGTAACACGAAGGGAGACAGTTTGAAGGAAGAGTCCAAGTGTGCCTGCAGGGGTTCTGAAATATGTAGATCCACTGACTAAAAATCAGTAAAGCATTCACTATTCACAGTCACTGCCACAGTGGCTTTGCTGGGTTTCACAAGTTGCAGAGGAGGGATTTATTCTTGACTTGACCCCACTTCTGTCAACTCTGCAGAATCCTGGTGTTAACGTACTGCTAAGTATCTCATTAGTGACCACCTCAAACACTATGGGGTCATCCTGGGTCTGCTGCCCACACTGTATGTGTGGAAGAGGACAGCTACAGACATACAGCAACCTAAAGGACCACACCTGTGGGAACTGAGAAAATACCATCCCAACACAATTTTTTCCTTGCCAGAATTCTCTAACTGGCCGTAAATGAAATGGTATTAATGAAAATGGACCAAAATAAAAATTCAAAGCAAT
Organism: Aptenodytes patagonicus; assembly: GCF_965638725.1. NCBI lineage: Eukaryota > Metazoa > Chordata > Aves > Sphenisciformes > Spheniscidae > Aptenodytes > Aptenodytes patagonicus. The sequence continues at coordinate 53,225,240 of NC_134949.1, forward strand.
TATTTTGAACATTTTAATGATTTAGGATTACTAAGCAATTTGGACAAGATGAGTTCGTTGGAGGCAGTAAGTTAAATGCAGTTTTCTACTACTGAATCAAGCCACACCTTTTGGTCAGGAAGAATTCACAAATAGCAAGTACATACCTGCCTTGCAATCCTGACGTTCTCTGCAGTACTGAAATATCTAGCACATGAAGCAGAAGTGACATGACAGTGCTGTACTTGCTGAAAACTACTGCCTGGGTAGGTTTGTCCAAAGTTTCCCAGTGAAACTGCTGACCATCCTATAATCTAAATATGTTTGCATTAAATCCTAAAGCTGCCTTCATTATTGGAAAAAGAAGAAATCCTTCCTTTTTCTTTTAGACAGGAATTAAAGCTTACCTTATAAACACCAGTGAGGATTTATTATCTAAATGAGTTCCTCCTGTGGTGAACTTCTCAACGACCTGCCTGTCAATAGTAATGAAATCAACCCATCTTTCTAGTTTTGAGCAGTGGCTTTAAATTCCTAATTGAGTCCTTATGGCCATGTACCATGCCTGACCAGACAAAGCTCCTATCTCTAATGAATTTAGACCATCTCAAACTTTGAAAAAGGGTACAGTAGCTATCTCTGAACTTGGTGAAGGCAATAAAGTTGAAAAAAAATCTAAAATAAATCTTACTTTATCTGCCTGAAATAATTCTTGATATTCCTAACGTGAATGTCACAGATATTGCAAAGGTGAAATATAGACAACTCATTGCAAGATTCCTTATCAGAAAGCTAATACTCCATGCTAAAGCAATGGAGCAATTTTTACACCTGAGTAATGAAAGTGGGCAGTGAGAACACTTACAAATCAAGAATATTTTCTTAAGCAGACGTCTTCTGATTAAGGTAGAGATTACACTAGTTTCTGGCTTCACTCACTATACCTAAGTATAAAGGTAATGTGAGGGTATCTGAATGACAGTTATTTGGGTCTATAATTGATACCCCCTCCAGCGAAGGATTAATATATCAGAAGAAAATGAAAAGACTGTATTGGTGATGTAGGTCATTTGAAATATAATGATTTTTCCGAGTTGCCAAACTCCTTATTCCATATGTTACTATTACAAATGTGAATTAGAGAAAGAAAAGGAGGGTTGTATTCACATCCAGACTTCTAACTGTTACCATTTAAAAGGGCCATGAAGTACCTGTAGGTACAACCCATTCTTTTTCTACCAGTGCATTTACCGGTATATTCATCTTGGGGAGAGTTTATTTGTTATTTTGCAGGCTAGACTGCACTGGAACTTTGCGGGTTGCTATTCTGAGTGGAGTTTGATTTCCTGCTGTCTCTCTTCATCACCTCTCTCCTTTTGTATGTTCCCCTGCCATTCTCCTGCTTGTATCTCTGAACAGTGGGCATGCTTTTCATTTTAAAAATTACTCCTACTGTAAGCTCACTTAACGGGATTGAACATTCGTGATTTTGCTCTTCAGAAGGTCTTTCCACTTTTGAAGAAAGAGTTCAGGGCTAGCCACTGTGTTCTGGCCATTGCTACTTCCCTCCAAAATGAACTTCATTTACCCTTTTTTTCCCTGCTGCCTCCTTCTCTCATCGGTTTTGAGAAGTGCCAATGTTTCTGGTAGGCTGTACACACAGATATTTGTTTTGCCTTTTAATTCTGACTCTTCACCCAAGAGACCGCCCGTTCGTGGCAGACACCTGATGGGCCTGGTAGACAGCAGCACTGGGACATCACATCGGAGGTCCTGTGCAGCGGAGTCTTTCCAGGCTTAGGACTCCCATGGAGACAATGATGTAACTAGCTTTGGATTTTCTCACAGCAGCACCTGGGTGCTCCCTCTGCGAGGGAGTCTGTTTCTGACAACCCCAGTGGTGGCACTTCTTGCCAGATATTGCATTGTAGCCCTGCTGTACAGATGTACTTTGATGCCCTAAAATAACATGCACTGCTTAAGAAGAGTATCACTTCTCAAATGACAGTTTGTGGTCATTCCTCATTGCACTATATCAGGCAGTCGTAGCTGGTAAAATTGCTATTGTTTGCTCTACCTACTGGACTACCACTCAGTGCCATACTGGTGGTAACTACAGCCTGGTAAAGCACCTTAGTCCTCTGTGGCTAACTTTTATTCTGCTCTTTTGGTCCTTCCTTCATTCACTGTAAAGTACAACACGTTCCTCAGTCAATGCTCAGTTGTCCTCCTCAGCCTAACATGCTTACATAGGATGAAGTGTTTGATGTACTGCATGTCTTGAAAGAAATATCGGAGCCTTGGAGCAGAGATATTATCCTTTCACCCCACCTTTTACTTATTGCATGGCAATGCTATTTCCAGGGGGTATTGTAGTGTTCTTTAAAATGCAGAAACGTGGGTTTCCTTTCAGACCTTTCAGAGTCAGGAACATGCTCCTGGGAAAGCAGAGGTCTCACAGGGAGTGCAATGCACAGGGAGCACTGTGATTAGGCAGGTTTCAATCCTGGGTATCGAGAGCTCTGAACTGTTAGGCCCAAGTCCTGAATAGGAAATTAAAATTATGGTAGCACTATGCCAAATGGAACACTTTAACTCTCTTAAATATCCTCCTACTGTACCTGTGCATTTCCCTCCTTTACGAAACAGAAAGCTTTTCTAACAATTAGGAAGGTGAAGAAAAATTAGAATGTGGAAGATGAAGGATAACAGAAGACATCTCAAATAACAGTTTATCCCTTTTCATCCTCATGGAGTGATGTGTTCCCTCATGATGGAGGTGAGGGATTGTTATTGCCCTTGTTTGCACAAACATAGGTGGAATAGCATGGGTAAAGCCCTCTTCCACAGCCGTATAGAGGCATGACTTCAGGGGGTTCTGAACCATGCTTAGCCAGCACCTCTCCTAAATAATGTTCTTTATGGGAAGAGAGTTGTCAGCTACATTATCAAGTACCACACAGTACAGTGGAAAGAAATAAACCGGGAACTGTGAATTACATGTTACTTGTCACCTCCAGGCCATGTATTCAGGCAGTTCTTTAGCTTACCAAGTGGTTTCTGAAAGGCCAAAATTAAGCTGGATGTTTCCACCCCCTCTACAGTAATATTACAAACTTCAGTGTGATTTAAGGGGATCTATCCCTGCTCTCTGCAGGCTTAGGATGTAAAATTACAATATTTTGTCTTTTATATGCCAATTACATTAAGAGTAACATTGGGGTAGTGGCACTATTTTTGAAACCTTCTACTGGAAGGTCTCAGGACTACAGACTCAATCATCAGGATTTTACATCACCCACAAGAAAGTAACTACAAATGCAGAGGTATGAGTTGTATTAGGGACAAGATCAGAAGAAGAAAAGCCTCTGCTCTTCATTGCATTCTCAGCGGCTGACTTTAAGCAGCACCCACACTACGGCATCACTCCCTGGGGCTCCCTGGCGTGTGGGAGCAAGAAAGATGTCTGAGGATACACACTTCAGAGAAACAGCAAGGAGGGGTTTGGGACTGCAAATATAATGAGCTGAACTCGCCTTTGTTACACCAGTACAACTTTCTCGGATCTCAATGGGTTGCACAAGTGTAACAGGAAGCTGAGCATTGCACTTTGCACATTAGCACTGAAATTTGTTGCTCCAAAAGGAACCTGTAGGAAAAGATGATTAGACAAGGTGTAAAGTTTGTTTTTGAAAAAAAGAGGGATTTTTGAAAGCTAGGCTAGAGGTTACTACCAATGAGAGTGGTATCAAGACGCAATAGCTATAGAAAGATAAAGAAAAGCTGAAGATGTGATAAAAGAAGATAGATGTACAGTAGAAAGCTGACTCCTAGCATAGTGCCACATGAGGAGGCTAAGAATACTTTACTGCACAATTAAAGTTACAAAGGATAAGGCAAAAGTGGCTTAGTGTGCTTCAAGTCAAAGCTAAAGATGGTGTCCATGATCACAAACGATATCACTCCTCCATGGAAATAAGATTTAATGGAGACTTTTAATAGGTCTGCTCTGGAGCATTCTGCTAAAATGAGCACAGAAAAATCAGGTTGTCCTCATTTTTTTCAGAGGTGCTCTTGTCTTTTTACAGAAAAGCGGTCCTTGTCCTTCCTCAAATTGTTACTGTCTGTCATTGGCCACTGCCATTTAAAAAGCAGCATGTTTCTCTTAAGTGCTTTTTGTTCCCAGAGCAACTTGAACCTAAAAGAAATGGAGGCCTTTAGAAAGCTAATGGAAGTTTCAGGTACTCAACACCTGTGAAGAGAAGGCTCTGGTTTTCTAGTTTCTCTCAACTCCCTTTTAAGCTATCTTTAACAAAAACATAATGTTGAATTGTTCACACTAATGTACACATACAGCACTCTGGTTCAGCTGTGATTCTCGTCTTTTGTTTCTGATGTTTGTGATACAGCCCTTTGTTTCTGTTTCAGAAAGCTGAGAGGCAAGAGCGAGACTTTCTGTAACAACACAGAAAAGACAGGAATGTTAAAAGCTGTACAACAGATTCAAAATAGACAGTCACCTGGTGCCTGTTCCATTCCTGGATTTATGCTGAAATATGAGGGAGAGTGCCAATGCATTTGTTGAATGTATAAAATCTGTGAGGCTGTCTGTCAGGTGGGAATCAGTCAGGAATCCTAAAGCAAGGATACCCGTAATTATGCTGTCAAAAGGCTTGCAATAAGCAGCAGAATATTTTATTTGCCGTCAATCCTATAAAAAGTCTTTTATAACATCTGTGTCAGCAGATTCCAGGTCCTAAGAAGTGCCACTTTTTGAAAGCAGCAGAGAACTCAGTAAGGGTTTGCGGTGTGTTTGCCAAGTACATTCAGTGGAAAACCTCCCTGGTTTGATGTACTGTAATGAAGTTATAGGTGGCAGCGGACATCTCAGTTTTTGCCTGCGTTTGAGGCATTAATTGTTTCTCAAGGTGAGTTGGAATTTCACGTTGATTGATGCTCAGTTAATTTTCATTGTTAGTGACTCCTGCTATCTATTACTTGTGCTTCAATAGCAGCTAAACCCTTTGGTCAACCCCCTCTCACCCCAGTGCTCTGCAGTGTGCAAACGCCTAAGGAAAGACACCTCCCAGCTGACATGAAAGCTTGGGAAAGGACATGCTGGCGGGGCACTGCACCACAAGGTCATTTCCCCCAGCTAGCAGAGACCCGAGCCAAAACCTCCACACAGAGATGCTGTCAGTATTTACCAGCTAACATTATTCCCGTGAGCTGCAGCACCATGGCGTACCTACATCACCTCCGGGCGCAAGCTGGCTCGCATCTGACAAGCGTGTATCCCTCTGTACGTCGCATCCTTCTGCATGTCCAGTGCTGGCACTAGCCCAAAGGAAGCCAGTATTTCCAAATTAGCCATGCCTGCTGAGATGCTTTACCAGAGTGGAGTGCTCGAACATAGCCACCATGAAATAGCCAGAAGGTCCAGTTACCAGCGCTATTTACTGGAACGTTGTTTTTGGCACCGAAGACAGTTTGTTGCCCCTTCTCTGTCTGATATTTCAAGGTGCATCCGTATTAGTAAATAGGGTTCGTTCTCTGGCCCTGAGGTCCACTGGCATAGCACCGCTCTCATCCATATGGCTAATCTCCTTTTCAAAACAGGGGACCACATCTGGCCTGCAGTCGGGCAGGTCCTTAGCCTGTGCTAACCCTCGGGCTGTGTCTGAAACCTGGGGGGGATGCTAACTGCCCAAAACCATGTCAGGCACCCTTCTATGCATCTTCCAGTATGGATGATCCCAGGCCAACACGCAGACCCGTGCCCTGGCCTGGTCTACTAGCGTAGACAGAGCCATATAATGTCACTTTGTGAACCTCCTGGCTCTGCTGTGCTCATGCATGAGAGTAGCTTGAAAATCTGGACCTTTCATTTTGGTGACTGTAAATCAAAGCATTCCACCTGATCTCAAAGAAATTGAAAAGAAGTTGAAAAACACAGCTTACCGTTTGCATTCAGAGTACTCGTATCTCTCTTAATTTATTTCTCCTGCCTTGGTAGACCACTCTGAGGTCAATAGTATCTAATTCAGCTAAATTGTGTTATAAAACGTCTCTTATGACAATTTGTAGTTATGATGCAATTATCTTAATTTTGTCTCTGATGAGACTCTTTCACCGATCGAAGTTTTGACCGACTGTATCTGTGCCTAAAATGAAAAAAAACGCGGCCATGCCTTGCTGAAGATTTTTTCACTGGCTGTTTCATATGGTGCCTGCTCACCGGAGCTCTGTAAGTGATATGTGAAGCAAAAGATTCTGCTTGTCAGCCTGCTTCACAGATCCACTGAAAATAAACACATCAGACGCCGAGCTGAGCTAATGGCACACTTGCTTCTGGTTGCTCATTTTTGTTTCGGGTTAATGTCGTGCCCCTGCATGTACCATCTGGAGAGAGGAAAGAAAGATCTAATCAAAAATAAAAATAGCTGGTTTAGGTTTAAGTTTTTCTTTTGTGCTATGAAGTGCAGGAAGGGAAAATGAAAGGGTGTCATTTGCTGTGACCACTGAATGGAATAAGAGCTGTGAATGCCAGCAGGTCTGCTTCTCACCCATGAATCCAGCACTTCATTTGTTTGGGGGAAAAAGCTCTGCACACCTTTCCACTGAACCTCAGCAGTGCTTCTCAGTATAAACAATAGCTCATATTGTTGAGGAGGCTTATCAAGAAAGTTGTGTCAGTAATGATGTGGATTTTCAGCTGGCATTCCCCAGAATTTGTGAAGCATTTGCTGTCCATAAGTGTGCTGATAAGCTGCTCACTGATTAGAATATTCTATCTGCAGTGCAGTCGGGCTCCCGTTTCTCTGACATGCCTCCTCTGTGTCTTAAAAATACCACTAGAACATCAACAGCTTATCACAAGAAGCTATATGAATTCAGAACATGATTCTTCCGCAAGATCGTTCAGGTTAGGTGTCAGCATAGACTGAAAAAACAAGGCGCTAGCAAAAGGCGAACATAACAAGCGTATCTCATAATCTTTCAGTGTTCTAGCCCTCATTCTCTCATTCCTGTGCTTTTTGAATATTTGTAGCCTTCACTGTCCTGGCATCTGCTTTTGACTGTAGGCTCCTCAGGACAAGCGTGTCTTTGTGTCAGTAATACGCTTTACCCACTAATGGCACTGCATGAGCAGTAATGAGTGAGCCCACTACAAGCAGCTGCAAATACAAATAACAGCAATAGTCCGGATGCTCTGCTCAGTATCTAGATGCTTAAAACAGGAAATGAATCACCTGATTGCTCATCTGAATAATCACACGGGGGACCTGTATGTTTAACAAGTCTAACGCAAATCCACCAGCAGTCGTGCAGGAGACTCCCGCCCTGATGATGGTGTCTAATGACAGAAGAGCTGTGAATGACTGCAGAGATGACTCCCGCGCGAAAAGCTGCCGTGTCTAAAATAATCAGCACTGTCTGGGTTCACTCGGACGTTGCGGTGGACACTGCTGGGCTCTTGAAAGCTTCACTGCTCCTTCTCTTAGTAGGTGTGGAGAAGGCCAAGAAGAAAAGGAGATGCACACCAACACACCCTTGGCTCTTGTCGATGTCGTTTTCAGTTGCAAAGATAAAATGTCACCAGTGTTGAAGCCCTCGTCTCAGGAGCTAATAGCTGCTCAGTGTTAGGGCTTTCATTCCTTTTTTAAAAGCTCGTTTAAAATTGGTAGATTTTGCTTCAGAATTGAAACTGTCATAATATCTTCGTTAAACGAGGGGCAGTGTCTAGCAACTGAGCTTTCCTGTGTTGTCTTAACAGCAAATGTCTTCTTGTACAAATCTAGTTAAAATACATTGAAAACACTCATTTTAACCACTTGTATGTTTAAAAACTCTGCATTTGCCATGTGTGTGTACAGAAAAACAGATTGGCCCAGCCAGATACCTGTGGTTCAATTTTATCTGCAGTATTTTATCTGCTATATTTATAATTTATATCATTCATGCAAATTGGGTATTTCCAAATTCTCTGGCACCTGTAGGGCACCTGAGACCTCTGAGGGCACTGAAGTCCTAACTCGGATGTGTGGAATAGCCATGGGGTCATGTTGTAACTTGGATAGCCTCAGTTCAGTTCCCTCTTTGTCTTTTTCTTCAAGCAGAGAGACCTTGGGCCAGCCCTGGAAGCAGTGAAGAGGATTTCCCGTGTCAGACCAGCAGGGATAGCCACCACGTAGCAGCAATACAGAGCGAATTCCCTTCTCTTCTCAGCCCCTGTGCAGACCCCTGATGAGCGAGCTGCCCTGCCTCCTTCCTCCAGCCAGTGATATGAGGGACCCACAGAGGAAGACATACCCTGATATGAGGGGCCCACACAGCAGAGGAAGAGATACCCTATTTCTTTCTCAGTATAAGCTAAAATTTCTTCAGGGTTTTTTTTTTCCTCAGGCTGCTCAGGGCAAAATTTCCATGAATTGCAATATGAATTTTTATTGTATAAAATATTAGGGGCCTGTCCCATCACTATTTGTATGCCCATTAAAGCACTTGTGCTGGAAAAACATTTAACATGGTATCTCAAAACCACTTTTAAATTATTGGTTCTGGTTTTGAAACACTTTTAAATAGGCTCTGGTTTAGTGTCATGAAGACAAAAACCTTTGAAGAAGTTTTCTTTTCTGTGAAAAGTTTGTTTCATTTAGCTAAGGAAAACTTAGAGCTGTGTGTATTTATTAGTGTATTTATTAATGGCAAGCACCTGTACCTGCAGCAGAGCTATGACGAACAAACAGCATCGATATACCCTAAAGCAATTTAGTTCAGCCGAAGTGGCGTGGGGGAGGACAAGTCATCTCTGACTGATATGTAGACTTCTTTTGTGGGAATAAAACTAGGACGCCTTGACTGCAGCAGGAACTTAATGTACTCAGACTTGCTCCCTCTGTTAAACCTTTTCACCTACTCAGTGGCCATAAGAAGAATTTAGGCTGTTCTCTATGCACTTTTCTCACCTTGCCTGAGGTCTGGGAACTTTTGCCGGAGTAGAAGTGGCCCAGGTATAAATGAGACTCCTAACCATCAAACCCTTTCTTCTTCCCTTTGTTTTAGTTGTAAGATCAAGGTAATCTTTCCCTTAATAAGTTACCCCTGCATTCAAACAAAAAAATCCTTTTATCTTCCAGAAAGCAGAGGGCTAGATCCACACAAGCACTGAAATGCTGCTTCCAAAACTCAGGTCTTCGTAAGCCCCATTCCCTTTACTCCAGAAGCACCGGAATGCTGTAGCTTCTATGGTTTCAACATCATCTTTTTCTAGTCCAGTATCTGACTCTGCCTCTTCCCAGAGAAGCCTCTCTCCCAGCCCTGGTGAGCGGCTCAGCTCCATCTCAGACAGGGGCACAGTTGGGACCCCCAAACTAGGGGTTGTGCTTTTCTGCAGGGCTTGCCACTGTGGAGGTTCCCAGGGGTGGTTTTTCTACCAGCACCAGCGTCCCATTTCAGGGATTCAGCTGGGATGTTGCTGTCACTTACCTGTATCAGAAGGGATTAACCCATTGCACTGTCCAACAGCCTCGAGGTTGCCCTAACCACAAGCAGTTTGGACTGCCTCCCAGGCCAGGTTTGGACTAACTGCTCTGGGCAAGTTCTGCTCTGTACAGAATAATCAAATACTTGTTGGAAATGGGAGAGGGAAAGGGGGCACTTGATGCTCTCTTCGTGTGCTTCAGCTCTCCTCTGAAAGCAGAAAAAATGTGGTCTGAGGTCATAGAGTCATAGAATCATAGAATAGTTTGGGTTAGAAGGGACCTCTAAAGGTCATCTAGTCCAACCCCCCTGCCGTGGGCAGGGACATCTTCAACTAGATCAGGTTGCTCAGAGCCCCGTCCAACCTGACCTTGAATGTTTCCAGGCAGGGGGCATCCACCACCTCTCTGGGCAACCTGTGCCAGTGTTTCACCATCCTCAGCATAAAAAATTTCTTCTTTATATCTAGTCTAAATCTACCCCCCTTTAGTTTAAAGCCATTCCCCCTTGTCCTGTCACAACAGGCCCTGCTAAAAAGTTTGCCACCATCTTTTCTATAAGCCCCCTTTAAGTACTGATAGGTCCCAGTTAGTCATGAAGTATTTAATAGTCAGTATCCAAGAAGAGCTTGGGAGCAAGCTACCCAGAGCATCCTGCTGTTCAGAAGCTTGAACGTGGCTTTCATGAACAAGGGAGACTCAACAGCCTATCTCCAGAAAGGAAGGGTCTTTCAGAATGCTCAAGTTCAAGGGAGGAATAGGATTTAGACATGTGCACTATTTGTTAGTATTTGCTGTTGCCTATCTTCATCTTCTCACAGCAGAGCAGCTCCTTGGACTCCATCTCAAGGCAAGCACTTCTATGCATGTGCTGTATAGGGAGTCTAACACAGATGTTGAGGATGCTACAAGGTGACTAGGAACAAGGCTGTGATCCCCAAGCATGCCTTTTGGCACCAGAAGTACTTCTTATAGCATTTTGAAAGCCTATGTTGTGTCCATTTTCACGGTTTTCTCAACTTCAGTAAATGCTGGATGATATTTTTGTATTTCATTTTTCCTGTCTATATGAGAAGGTGATAATTTCTACACCCACATGGCCATCAGTATATATTGTTAGATTAATATTCATGCAATATGCATTCAGCAAGGCAGTTTTCTGAGCTCTGAAACATTACCATGCACACAGCAATCATTTTTAAAAGAATAGAGGGCTTTTAGCTTGAATCTCATTGAATCAAAATTACTTATCTACAAAAATGGATACTATGTTTCAGAAAATGTAATTGCAATTGCAAAACTATTTACAAAAAATTAGAACTGGGTTTATTTTTCACAATGATTACATGACTTTAGCTCTTGTTTGGTGAATTGTTGGCAAACAACATAGAAGTTTTTCACCTCAATGTAATTCGCTGCTAGAATTTATTTGTCATATAATTTAGGCATATATTCTTGATTTGTAGTTTGCTCAAGAGAAATTTACAGCAGCATTCAACGTTCTTTGTGGAGCTGTGTTGGTTAATATTGATTTATAGTTCATATCAGATGATAGTTTTCTGTTCCCTGATTAGATGACGTTCTTACAGTAAGAGTTCTCCAATGCCGAGTCGAATGCTTTTTAATTCCAAAATTACTTTCTATGAGAATTCTCTTGTAATCATTCAAAATGTCACTTGTTTCACCTATCACTGTTGCTAGCTAATATATATATCATAGAGTATTCAAACAAGGGAAATAAAAAGGGAGCAAGCACATCCGAAATAAATGCATGCTAATGGAATTTGCTGAATTTTTCACCTCTACTGAAAAAACCCCACTTATTCATATCAGTGTACACATTCGTAAGGTTTCAGAATTCCGGATTTAATGTTCCCCAAAAAATCTCTATGTGGAGAACAATTTCCCCTTCAACTCTTTAAGAAAGAGTATTTATAAGGGGAATTATTCCTGAGTCTGAAGAAGTTCATGTAAACCAGACCTAGTAGTTTTCACCCAAGAGGGCAGAGAGTCAGGTGTGAAGAGTCCCTGTATTTTAAACGCCTGATCAAACCCTACACTAGGCGGGGGAGAGAGTTCTGGTTCTGGTCTGGACATAGCTGAAATCCCAGCGAACGAGCACGTTTGTGAAGTTTTAGCCCAACTTGGCAGTAATCGCATGAGAGAAACTGATGCAACCGCAAGCTGATGCGAAGTGAAACATCTTGCAAAACAGTACTGTAAAAACACCGATCCCTACATCCCACGCAGATCACACCCGAGCCCCTTCCCTGTACGTCTCCCCAGCTTCGGAGGGAGAAAACCACGGCTGTGCTAGGATGCCGGCTGAGGATCAGGAAGGGAGCTGGGCTTTACGGGGGTGAGGGCTGCCGCGTTACACCAGCAGGGCGTTTCACTGGGGCGGGGGTTTTGCTCCTTTTCCTTTCCCCTCCCGAAGGTACCGCCAAGGCGCTGCTCGGCCCGGGCTGCTGCCGGCGGCGCGGCCGGCTGCGGGAGGGGCCGGGGGCGGCGGCTGGGCGGGCAGCGCCCCCTGCTGCTGCAGCGGCCGCGCTCCCGCCCCGGCCCCGCCGGCTCCCGGGCTCGCGGCGCCGGCACAGGCCAGGGTGGCCTCAAAGCCGACCCCCCCCCCCTTTTTTTTTTTTTCCTCACAAACGCCCCTTCCTCGCGAACAGGTGAGTCGGGCTGAGCTCCGACAGATCCGGCCGAGGTTTCTCAGCCCCCCCTGGGCTTTTTGCGGCGGGGAGTACCACACAGAAACAAATTGTTTCGGCTTTTTTAGGCTTTGTAGTTTCGCTTGCGTTGCTGGTTTCAGTTTGTGGCAATGAATGGGCCAGCTGTGCACAGTCCCACATCGATCTTTTCTGAATGAGAGCCTCATATGGCCATCATAAACTTGACTCCGAAAGGTGATTTAATAACTAACCTGGTTTGCGTGTTTGCCAGACTAGAAGGTAATTTTAAATAAACTGAGTGTTTACAAACAGAGTGGAGGTGTTTTTGGGAAACTGTGGTCCCGTCACGCAACCTAATAACCCGATCATATTGAGTCCTGAGCAGCTCATCCCAGCTCTGGAGCTGGGATGGAAACAGCGTCAGGGCTGATGAGGGCCGTGAAGCTGCAGAAGGCAGCACAGCCCTGCAGAACTGTTGTGTCTCCCCCTTTTTTAACCCTCTATGCAGAGTATTGCAGTCCTCATTGCTACAGGCAGCAGTTGGTGCGCAGGACTGGACCAGACTGGCAGAGGGTAGCTTCTGTAGCAACAGTCACCTGGAAGATCGTCATTCAGGGACAAATGGCACAGGAGCCGTGTCACAGAAACACAATACCATTTCTCCTCAGGGCTGGAGATGAGCCTGCCTGAGTCCAGATGCTGGACTTTGTCAGCTAATGATGCTAGACCGGGAGTGGGGCATCAAAAAGCAAAGTGTGGGAGGAAAGCGGCCTGTGAAAGGGCAGTCATTTGTTGGTCAATCAGGCAGCTGAGAAGAGGGAGACGAAAGGCTGCTGGAGGTTACTGTGTAGGCAGATGTTTCACATGTTATTTGTGCAGCTGAACCGTTGATTTGCTGCTGCTGTTCGTTTTTTTCCTTAAATTAATGTTCCTTTCCTCCTCCTGTTAAAATTGGTTTTGTTTCAAGCACAGGCTCATTGTTTGCAAAGGGGAAAATGTAGTTTCTCAAGGGACACCAAAGAAGATACTTGTTTTTTCCAGTGTCAGAATTTGGATGTCAGGCTGAAGGCAACTATTAACTCTTTGAGGCCAGCCCTACACTGCTGCTGCATGGGTTACCCTTGTCATTCAGCCAGGGTCATCCTCCTAGAGGATGGACTTCTGCAACAGACCCCTCCGAAAGGCCTGATGGGCTGTAGAAAAATTGCCAATATCCAAGGACATCCATGTGCTGTGCTAGAAGCCATATGCTGTGGTTGTCTCCATGCAACAGTTCACTGCCCCTTTATAGCCCTTTGTGCTTAAGAAACCTGTTGTCATGGGCTTCCTCTCTCATCCATCCTGAGCTTTCTGCCAAAGTTGTCCTTGTTCTTGACTCTAGGACATGGCTTTTTGCCCATCTAGCAAACTTCTTAAACAGCTCCTGATTTTCAGGCATTTTTTTCTGCCTTGTATCCACCCTCTGGTCAAATTCTCTTAATATTCCTTAATGATGAGAAGTTCGGTTCTGTGAAGCTCCAAATATAAATATTGCTAGTTAGGATTGTCCTTCATTTGTTCATAATGAATGTAACCAGACCCTATAAGCCTTAGGCAATCAGCAACTTGTAGTCCTAGAATTAATCTATTATTATCTGTTAGATCGAGTCTCCAAATAGATAGCTGTCAAGTGCAATCTCCTTTTGTGGAGAGAAAAAAAAAAGGAAAAGAAAAAAGATTTAAATCTCTCAAACTCGTAATGTTTCACTACCAGCTGCATGAGACCTTCCAAACTTAAGTTCCCTACAATAACACAATTTTCACTCTACAGTGCAGGTAGATGCTTTAGGAGTAATTCATCCTACTTTCTGGTTTGATTCAGTGTTTTGTAGCAGATATCATCTCTTCATTCCCCCTCATTCCCCCAACATCCCTTCTGGAGTTTATTGTTTGCACGTTTTCACACTCTTCCAGCTGCTGATCACTTTAAAGGAGGTAGTGCAGGGTGCCATCCCTCCCCCTCAGTCCTACCTACAGGAACTACAACCTGAGATTCGAAGATTTCACTCACATGAATGACCCTGTTAACGCTCTGCAATGACAGTTACATCAGACCTCCTCTCATCGACATGAATTTCCAAGTCCTTTTGCACAATAATTATCCAGCTAATATTAACGCATGAACTATTCAATTTCTTCCCTTCCCAGCCAGCTCCACCACCGTTCAATACAAACGTGACTTCCTGAGACTGAACTACATTTTCCTTCCTAGTATCCTTCATCTTTCATGCCCTCCTAGTTGCTTCCCTGATTAGACTATCCCTTTCCCCTTTCTTGCTGTACTTTCTTGTCCAGGGGGAAAGTAGCACTGCAGCCCTGAGGCATCGATAGTTGCTGTGGGAGAGCAGCTCTATAGCTGGCGGGGAAGAGTTGCCCACATCCCCGCTTGCAGGTTTTGGGAGGTTATCCAACAGCAAAGCTAGTGAATACTCTGTTCGTCAGCGCAGGGCAAAGCTAATAGCTGTGCTTTCCTGCTGAGGCTGAATGTTGTGCATGGCACACATGGTATGCTGGGCTGCTCCACCGAGAGTAAAGCTGTGAGAGTGCAGTGCGGTTATTTGTATCCTCAGGAGAGGCTCCAGTCCCAGAGGTCCAACTCTTCCTTTCATTAGGCAGTGCACGGGAAGAAAGGGAACATCTCTCAGTCAGCTGCAGCAGCTCGTCCATCGTGCCCTAGGACCCCGAGTCCTGCTCTGCCGCTCCGGGCTGTCAGCAGCTCCCTCGGAGGCTGCTGACACCAGCTCTCTGCTCTACTTCCAGTCTTTGTAGTTTCTGCTCAGGAGCCCACGGGGGAATTAATGCCATTCCTAATACAGCACTGCCCAGGGCTAAGCAGCCCCTTGCAACACGATGCAAAATTATCAATTTGCAAATATACATTCAACTATAAACCGCTTGTGGTTAGAGGGGTCCCCTGGGAAACTGTGAAATGTGTGTAATGCCTTACATCCTGCATAAGCAGGTGATGGGGGAGCTTGTAGGGAGCCTCAAGGCAGCTGTGTAGAGAGGGATCAGGGACTAATCATGAGAAGGGAAAGATGGTGGGACAGAACTGTGGGGAAGACCGTGGGATTCAGTCCACCAGCCCCCTTTTGGGAGAAAAGGGCTTTCCTTTCCTCCCCTCCTTGCCACCTCTGCTGCTCCCTGCACAAAAGAGAGCAGAAAGGCTGCCTCCTCAGCAGAGGCATATCAAACCTGTGGCAATTAAATCTTCCAGCTGGCGGATCCCAAAGGGTGAGTGACATTTAGCCTGAGCAGCACAAGCAGAGCAAGAATAAACATGGCAAATGACAACTCAGTGTCTCTACACACAACTTCTGTGCTGCTGGGGTAAACAGGGTCTATTTGGCTTCCTAAGAATCTGAGTCTTTCTGAGACCCCCAAAAAATGGTGTTTTGGATGTTCCTGGGTAGGCTATTGTGCCCTCAAAAAGGCAATTCTTCAAAGTGATACCCGTGTCTGTTTCCTTGGGCATCTATATATTGGCTTTTAGTAGGTGGTACTCTATAGATAGGGTATGACCAAGACACAGCTAGTGCCTGCGGGACATTACTCTCTGAGCTGCAGTGGTGGCAGCACAGACTCTCGGATTGAATTTGACACTTTGGATCCTCAATACGGTCTATTATATTCACAGAAACTTCCTTGAACTATTCAGTGGTATTTAAAAGTTTAGTTTAAAGGTTTATTTTAGCCTCACATTGAAAATATTTCAGCATGCAGGAAAACGAAATTCAGAATTCATTCATTTTCCCTGTCCTGGCTGTAAGTCAGCTCTTCCACAATGGGATTTTTCAGAGCCTTATTATGTTTCTCTCCCCTCTTCTCTGTGGTCACTTGACTGAGCAGCTCCCCAACTTCACATTTACATTTTTCACTTCTTTAAATAGAGCTCCATTTGCCTTTAATTAGCTTCACGGAAACACTGGAGTCTTCTGTGAATGTCCACAAGCAATGATATCTAGTAACCCCTCAGAAATCTCCAAGAGAAATGAGCAAAGAGGCCAATTTAGATAATCCAGACTGTGGATTTAAGGCCATGATGGATGAACGCACTACAGTTGGAGGTGTAGTAAATCCTCCAGCTTACCATCAATTTGTTTTGTATCCTATGAGGGTTTTCATTTCTGCCATTCTGGGTGACCAGAACCTTGTTGTTATGAAAAGAAGAGATATTCATTTGGTGCAGGTGTCGATACTTCTTGAAAGCTTCCCAGTGAGGCAAATGAAGGCCCTAGCTTTCTCTACAGGCAGTATTATTTATTCAGCTGTTGATTTCTGTGGTCTCTGACTTGGAAGAGCTGAGAGGACTTCAGCAGTTAATGTCCCGTAAGATTTCTGAATGGGTGAAAGCATGGCTTTGTATCAATAGAGACTGAGAGCTGGGACTCCTGGGCTTCACTGCTTCCTGATGGAGGTGAAGCATAGGGGTCGAACAGGGAATCAACATTACTCTTTATTTTTACATCTGACAACAGTCTGGATCTGTTGATCTGAGTGACTTTGTAGCTGGTCAACCTCCCTTTCTGGGCATCAGATAATGGCAATAATAAAGACACTTCAGAGGACATGTTAATTAGCACCTACTCATCTTCCAGCAAATCAACCTCTTACGACTTCTGCTTTGGATGCTGAATTCTGCCCCACATCTGCATGAGATGCAGCAGCTCTCAGGATGGTCCATGTAAGCATTTGGATTTCAGATCACTTTCAGAAGTGGGCTGTTAACAGGCTACTCTCAGACTTAAGTGTGGAGCTGTTTGTTACTGCCCTGCTGCAGGACTAAAGCTTCAAATAATGGATGTACAACAAAACACACACATATCCTTGGGTATATGCAAAATAAATACAGAAAATATCTGACATTTTCACAGTAATAGGACGTATGTGAATACCACTCCACAATAAGATGACTGCTGCGGGTTAAAACTTGCATTTTTCCCCATAATATTATCCTAGTGTTTGAGAATTCATTTTAAGAGAAAAATATGTCAAGTGAATTTGGATATGTTGGAAATTTGCATTTGAGCACCATTCTACATGAAAGTCCTTCCAAAGCCCTTGAATATAAATGAATATAAGTTATTTCCATAACACGTTGAACCATTATGCCAATGAATGAAAAGCTCCTCCTAATGCTGTCAATTTATGTTCCAGATTGTGTAACAGGAGAGTAATCATACTGCAAAAGTTTCTGAAGCAGGAATGCTCACACACATGCTGTATGTTAGCCTAGTTTAAAATGGATTTTACTTATTCTTGTGCTGATAAAACTGCATCTTGCTGTAAATATTTCTGCAGTGATGGAGAATTTCTGTTAACCACTTTATGATGAGTCACATAAGATTCAGAAGACAGACTATTCTTGATTTTTCCCATCCAAAACAATTATCCTACCAGGCTTATCAGTAAATATTCTGAACATTTTTCAGAAATTACCTGTGACACCTGCAGTATGTTCTCACACATAAGGAGCAATAACATTGTCACTAGAAGCAACTTATTAATAGTGCTTCATGTAATGCAGAGTTATATTTATTACAATTTTGCGATACACTCCTATCCATTAATCTAAGAGTAAAATCAGGAAAGCTATTTAAAATATATCTCTAGCTGAAATCATCTGTGTCTTGAATTATTAAATGCAGTTTTCTGAATAACAATGCTAAGTCCAAGCTTGTTTTATAGCTTCTGGGGCTATTCTTGTCAGAAGTTCAGCTCTGGTAAATCAGCTTATCCTACTTGTAGGTCCCAGGGATGAAGAAAATACAGGGAACTTTGCTTAAGTCTGCCAGCACAAGACCAGATATACTATCTTGTCCTGCAACCTCAGCTCTGCTATACAGCTTAAGAAGCTGGGATTAGGACTTTGTGAGTGTTAGGAGACTTGGGGAAATGGCAACTTTCTAAACGTTTATTGATTAGTTCACTTTAACCTTCCTTCCTGCAGATTCTGTTTAAGTTCCTGATAAATTTCTTTTCTCCATTAAATCTGGTTCTCTGCTGAGACATCATTTCTCTTCGGAGATTTATTTCACTTATTTGACTGTCATTTACTTTGTGGTTCATTCACTTTATTACACTGTTTTCCAGTTTTTTTCTATTACCATTAAGTCTGCAAAGCCTAGCACTCCAAACCTGTCTTCAAAGACTCATTCCTGAGGCAAATGAGAAGTCCTACAGTCAGGAAAGTCATTCGATCAGGGCACCAAGAGCCATTCCAAACTTACCACTTGAACAAGATGTGACAAACTCTTCCACCAAGTGGCTAAGAAAATGGTTACCTCCACTTTGGGGGATCTGGTAGCATGGTCCAGCTTAAACATCTACCATTTACCCGTTAATAATTACCATAACAGGTGAGGTTACTAACTTTTTAAATAATCACTGCTGGGAGCCCAAGAGGACTTCTTGGGCAAAGTGAGGAGGGTGAGTGGCTGAGGGCTAATGAATCCAGCAAGGATTCTGCAACAGAGCTTTCCCATACCAGCTTTGGAGGCAGCTGCCCATCAGCTGAAAGGCCAGTTCTTGTTTCTCACTTCTGGATGCAGGGTCAGCTACCTCAGCAATGCTGTCCTCAGGGTTTGACCATGATTCCACTCTTCTCTGCAAGACTGCAAGTGGGAGGCTCTGTTCACTCTCTCCCATCACCATTCTCCAGTTCCTGCCTGACCAGGAAGATGTCCATCCCCAAATCTCTCCTCTTTTCCCTTTAGGACAACACCAATGAATCAAGACTACAACCAGCCTGTCTTCCCAAAGGGCACATGAGGAAACTCAGTTCTGATGTTACAATAAATCCTCCAGTAGTCAGTATTTTACCAAGAAGAGTCTTCTCCTTCAGTCTCAACAATCTTCTTACTTATCTTTATATACATAAATCTTTTGGCATAAATCTATTTGTATGGAAACTATCTTCCGTAGACCAGATGGCCTTTGTGTGTATTTTAGCACTACTGCCAATAATCTGGGGAACTGGACAGAAATGAAACTCCTTTTCACAATTCCTATCAGTGCATTTTAATGATGTAAAGCTTCTAAAAATCATCTACGATCAGATGGAACAAGGTTGGTCAGAGTTTTCAGAGGAAAAAAAGAGCATATTCATGAAGAGGAGGAAGGTACATGACACCCAGACTGTGCACCATCTATCATTGCTTCTGGTACGCTTTCAGAAAGGAAATTGAAAATGGGCTTACTTTTGCATGAAGATTTTTCAGCAAGCATCATGCATTAGTCCCCAGGCTAGATCATCATCAAAAAACCTGACTATCAAGCATTATAAATTGCTTGAATTAGGATAAAAATATCTTTAAAAATATTTGGTTTTCCTAAGCTTTAATATGTCTGAAAGGGGCAGGTAGCAATTCTGATGGGTGCAGAAAAATAATGAAATCAGAGAACAAAAACGAATTAAAGCCCTGGCTACCTGAAAAAAAACCCCAACCCTACAGTACCCCAGGGTCTGATCTGTTAAAACCATTTCAGTTTAACGCTAAATTATCCAGATTTTAAAAAGGCAATACAAATAAGATATGATCAAGAATAACAGGAAGAATATATTTGTTTAGGATATTGATGTAGACATATCCTGCAATTCAGCAATTTGTGAGCGACAAAATAGGTCTCATTTGCATTGAGCTTCTGACCTGCAATATAGCTATAAAGATACCTTTGAGATTTGTCTGTTCTCCTGGAGCTAATCTGCTGGCTTGATTCCTGAAGTTTGTTGAGGAACATGGTATGTATTGCATGATAAACACCACACAGAGGGTTTCCTGAGAAAGCTCTGTCTCAAAAATAAAATAGTGACATTTTAAATGCCAAGGATTATCAACAGGAGGAAAATAATTGTCCTGGTTTCGGCTGGGATAGAGTTAATTTCCTTCCTAGTAGCTGGTAGAGTGCTGTGTTTTGGATTTAGGATGAGAATAATGTTGATAACACACCGATGTTTTAGTTGCTGCTAAGTAGTGCTTACACTAGTCAAGGACTTTTCAGCTCCCCATGCTCTACCGACTGAGAAGGCTGGAGGGGCACAAGAAGCTGGGAGGGGGCACAGCCAGGACAGCTGACCCAAACTGGCCAAAGGGACATTCCATACCATGTGACGTCATGCTCAGTACATAAACTGGGGGGAGTTAGCCTGGGGGGGCCGCTGCTAAGGGGACTGGCTGGGCATCAGTCGGTGGGTGGTGAGCAATTGCATTGTGCAGCACTTGCTTGGTATATTCTATTATTATTATTATTATTATTATTTTACTTTATTGTAAAATAAAGTAAAATTTATTGTAAATTATTGTAAAATAAAGTTGGTTGGTGGTAAGCAATTGTTTTTCATTTGCATCACTTGTCTTTCTTGGGTTTTATTTCTCTCTCTGTTTGTTATTTTCCTTTCATTACAATTTATAATTGTTGTTGTTGTTGTTTTATTTTATTTCAAGTATTAAACTGTTCTTATCTCAATGCATAGGTGTTCTCACTTTTACTCTTCCAATTCTCTCCCCCATCCCACTTGGGGAGGGGGAGTGAGTGAGCGGCTGTGTGGTGCTTAGTTGCTGTCTGGGGTTAAACCACGACAATAAGTTAAGATATCATTCTGTTTGGATTTCTTTAATGCCTTTAATTCAGCAATGAAAATTCAGGACAGATGTGTATGGTTGGGTAAAAAAGGAGAAGCCTGATTCTTTAGCAAAAAATCTAGGTGAATCCTTTCCACATGCCATTCTTCTTGAAGAATGTTTAATATCCATTTACTTGATGTGCACAGAAATCCTAAATTACCTGGGGAAAAAAAAAGGTTCTTATTTCTAACCTGATCAGAATTGGAATTACTAGGAATGCTATGAGAGAGCTTGTACTCAGGAGATCTGTGGACTGATGTCTTAACTGAAGAGGTCCAGAGAAGAGAATTAGAATTAGCCATAGACCTTCTGAACACTTGGCCAAATCAACCTTCAAATCTCTGGAGATTTGTCTATTCCTATTTAAATATGACAAGACCTGCAATGGAAAGACATATATCAAGGAAAAAAAAAAGGCCACAATTAATACTAATTAACATCACGTTTAGTTATCTGAGCAGACTCATTAGAATCTGACTAATCTTGGAGAGTAAATTAACTTTTCACACCAAGCGTTCTTAAGTCTGTCAAGTATGGAGAAGCCCTCAGACCCCTGCACTTCACCCATTCTTAGTCTGGACTGAAGGACTTCAGACTGCAGGGTGACTGCCTGGTTCCACCAAAACTGGTGGCAAAGCTTTCACCGACTTCTGTGGAGCCAGAATTTCAGACTAGGGATCTCTATCACCATTTATGCACAGCATACTGCTGCTTACTTACATTTACACACACGCACACGTGCACACACACACGCACACACGAATGCACTGACTTTGTGCAAAGCCGTACTACAGATTGGAACATTACTGGCCAGACAGAAAAATCCTTGGGTTTCTAAGGCAGCAAATTTCCTGAACTCCAGCAAAAACAAAATATTAGCATCCTGAAAGTGTTGCTTTTGATTTGTGTTTCAGCCACAGGTAGGAGCTGCCTTGTTTCCTGGTTAGCTTTTAAAATGGGAAGCCTGAAGGGCAACAGTATGGCTGCATAAGAACCCAGGGCAGGGCTTGTCACAGTAAGGATGGGAAGTCCTCCTGCCCTGCGACAATTTCCCGCATCAGTCGGTGCTCTGACTTCAGAGATCAGCCCCATTAGCATGCATACCACCTGTACACGTTTTATTTGTAGAAGTAATGTAGAAGCAGAAAATGTACAGGTTCTCTGCTTGGGGAAAGAAGAGGGTGTGCTGTTCAATGCATTCAAATTAGACTGCCTTTACAGACATAAGTCCTACTTGTGTGATAAAAGGCAGGGCATTTATCAATGTTCCTCTTTCCTACTGCTATTCAGTCCTTTACGAAACTCAGCCTGGAAACATCTGCTGAAACTTTCTTCCTCTTACAATTTACCTGTTTTAAATAAAAAGGACTTTGGATAGAGCTAAACCATTTTCTTCTTTCATTGTTAATACTGACTTTGCTTTCCAATTGCTGAAATCTGTCTGCAGCTCACTGCTTTCCTTTCTGAACATGTAGTTCCAAGACCTCCTTTTTTAACCAAAGAAGATTCACCTGGGGACTGTCTCCTAGGAGATTTAGATGAAGATTTAAGCAGAACATCACATTTTAATCAGATTTGTGCACTTCGCATACAAATAAATTGTCATGTAACAATGAAGGTCTTTCTATTAATAAGAAAAAGTTTTAATGTAAAAATGGAAAATACTAGCACAACAGGCTGGCAGACATTTAGATCTTATTAAAAATTAAAGCAACCAACAAGTTCACAGTTATTCCAGAGTAGGAATCTGATTCAAATAGAGTTTTGATCTAATGCGATACCACTAATGTCATTATCTGCAAAATAAGCCAATGAGTAGTATTTATGTTATAAGACAGTCCTGTATGCAACACTTTGGCCAGGTAAATACAAAATAAACTAATTGAACTAAACCTAAAATTCCTGGTTATTTAGTGGGCTTATTGCATTTGCTGGGTTTTATTTAATTTTCCATTTGACAAAATTTTCTGTTAGTTAGGTACAAAGACCCTGCTGATGGAAAAAATATTAAAATAGCATATATCTGTGAAAAGAGTTTTAAAAGATGCTAGAGTTTTTGTTAGTATGAGGGTAATGAAGTTGCCATTATAGCTTTTTTACCTGGTTTTTTATGATCTGTTCGTAGCTACAGTTGGATTAAAAAGGGATTTGCTTTGAATTGCCTGTTTTCCTTCTGCAAAATTTGCTCCCTATGCCTGCTGCAGTTTGAAACAAAACCCCTTCTGAACAGGAATTCCAAAGCTTCCAAATCACGTTAGGAAGGAAGAACTTGGTATCAAAAGGCCAAGCTGCCACTATTTCTTCCTGATGACTCTCATTTAACAGCCATTAAAATGCAAATAGAACTATGATTTTCAGATCACAAAATTAACATTAACAGCTGGAATGATTGATTAAAGGTCATGGCAACTGTATAACTTAATTTCTTATATAATTGTGTTCAGTTTTCTGCAGATTGTTTGGATTTGTGAATTAATTTTAGCTGTTGCTGAACACTGACAGGTGCATTTATTGGTCTCTCATTTTTGTTAATATCTTCCTGTGTGAATGATTCCCTTCTTTCCAGGAACCAGAAGAGTACCCAGAGGGGACACTCCAGAATTACTATCTTCAACTAACAGGTTTTGCAGCATATTAGCAGATCTCTCAGAAGTTTTTTATTGACCCAGACAAGACCAAAATGACAATTCATGTGTAGCTAACAAGTTACTCCTCCAGGAGCTTTCTCATGCATGTGTTTACAGAACAGAATAAAAATGGCACGTAAGTTCCCAAAAGGCTTTGAGCTAACGGCTCAGATCCTATCTGAGCAGACCATCTTAGATCTGGCTTGCTTTAATGGATGAAATAAGCCACAGGTAGACCAACTTTCACATTACTTGTGAGTCAAGACATCAATAGGATGAGAAAGGAAAGATTTCAGGCAGCGCCTGCCTGTACTGTTCCTTAGATGTGCAAAAATGAAACTCATCCGTAATTCTTATTCTACAGCAAGAGTCGGAGTCATTTTTCAAAAGCTCTCAGAGCAAGATCTGCAAATACTCACCACCCACAAATGCAGCCAGATTTTCAGAAGAATTCAGCCCAAGAGTTTGAGCTTTCTTGAAATCTACCTGCCTATTTCAGTGCTCAACTGGAAGCACAGCTAAAAACCAGGGCCCAGTGACAGGTGCTAAGCATTTCCGAAAATATGACCCTAGTGAATATGACTTGAGGCCAGAGAGAGTCTAAGGTAGCATAACATGTACCTGGTCTCACTCCCACACCCCAGCAAGAACATGACGTCAGCTCCAACACCTGCACCTCTCCCCAGCGAGAGCTCCGTTCACCACCTTCGGTTGCTCAGTCCCCAGTCTGCCTGCTAAGACGTGCAGTTGTGGTGTCTATTGGCAGCCAGATGAGATTACCAAAATACTTCAGCATTTGAAAAGATCAGGGGAATGTGTCAGTCTGAAATCGGGGCGAGACAAAGTGGCGCGGAGACAAAACATGACGTAGTTTATTTTTTACTTCCCTTGGTAGCACTGGGGACAGACCTCTTTCAGGACCATTAAGACATTCTCGCCTGACAAACTCTGTGTTTTTGGAAAAATGCAAGGCAGTGCTGACGCACCCGCTCCCTTCCTGGGGCAAAGATTAGCTTCTAAGGCTTCTGCTCTTTCTACTGAAGTTTGCTATAGAGTATTGGAGAATGTTTATGGAGCGCAGGGGAGGCAAAGAGCCCGGGCTGTGTGTGCCTGCAGGCGACTTCCGATCGCGTACTGGGCTTTTGAGTCCTACGTTTTCCTGGCAAATTCCCTCTCACACCCTGCCCGTTCAGAATGAGAAAAAGCACATCTAGAACATGTGCAGCAGGGCAGGGAGTGTTGTAACAGCAGTAAGCTAAGCAATCCCCCGCATGGGGGAAGATGCTGGATAGTTTTTATTTTTGTAGGCTTCTGCAGCCCTTCAAGTATGAAGGTTTAGCTGTAAAAATCCAAGCCGCTTCAGCAATGCCCAAAGGCCTAATTGTTGTTAAAATCAGGAAACGGAGAGCCTGAAATTACCCTGTTCAGGCAAATGAGAGCAAACAGGAATTAGAACAGTTAGTTTTCCACAGGCAGACGAAAGGACTGAAATGAAATTAGCCTTTAAAGTTTTGTCACAGACGGCAGGATAATGAGTCCTTTTCTGTTTAAATGAACTAAGTGTTCTCACAGCAAAAGTCTCATCTCAAAGCCGCATCACTGCTCTCATAGTCATTATTCTCTGCTACCCACCTTCTGAGATGGCTCATACATGAGGGAGAACGGAGTATCTTGACATATATGAGAAGAGGATTTTACCTTGTGGGTTTACAACTAGCACTTGTAAAAAACTGAACTTTTGCCCTTGAAATTCCTTGCTTGTCAGTCAAATACGGATTGCATGAGGAGCATGACAAAAGCATTCCCGTAGCCTTTGTCCACATAGCATTATCCCAGTACCGAAGGACTATCTCTAGTGAGGAGAAGGTAATTATTTTCAGGCGCACTAAGTCCTGATTTCTATAGTAAAATTGCCAAAGGGGGGCATCAATATAGGTTATAATGGACTTGACTGCTCCCACATCCCATCTTTTACGTATGCTATTCAACAGCTGTCAGATGGGATCCTTTTGGGTTATACAACGTTATGGATAAACCAGCCTCTCTTCATGTGAAATTCAAATAAATCAGTCACACTTTTCAGGAGTTCATTAACACATAGAGAATTCTACCCTTTTAAAAAATTAAATACTATTGTCATACATACTTTTCAGTATGCTGTCAGAGAATGTTAGTAAAGTACCACAGTGGCTTTAGCTCACATCAGTGTAGCTTTATAGACCTATCTCACATTATACCTTTTTTTAATATATAAAAATTGTATTTTTAAAATTAAATTTTTAAATTAATTTTTGAAATATCAATTATTAATATATAGGGAGAGTTGATCTGTATAAAAATAGCTTTGAATTTTTACAGTACTGCAGTTAGTGGACAAAAGGACATGTACTTTTGCCTGCACGGAAATACTTGGCAAAAATACACCTGTGAAAAATGCGCTTAGTGGCCCAAGAATATTTTGCATGTAGCAAACAAAAGACAGGAGAGCACCTAAAAACATGCCTGAAAAGAGGTGGTTCAGGAACACAGAGAAACTTAAAGAAAACTGTCATTTCATGATATGAGATCACTACTGGATAACACAGGATTTTCTTTAAGTGCAGAGCAGTGCTTTGCCCAATATCAGTACAATTGTAAAATACAGTTTTAAGAATCATCCCAATTCAATGAAAATGTCCTTTTGGCTTAATCCATCTGAGTAAATGATTCCTCATTTGCAAAAATGGTAAGGCTAAAATTATGCAAAAAGGTGCAGTTATATATATATATATATTTGAACAACTGGAAGGATTAATTAGCTGTTAGTAGAGCACTCTTGTCGAGCCAGAAATGTGGATGATTCAGATTCAGAAAGGGAAGGTTTTAATATCCTAATATGAAATCCAAGAACCTTTTGATATGCATGTTGACAATGCTCCTTTTTCTTCAGTCACAATTTTGCTAAGTTGCACTAGTACTGAGCCCTTGGCAAAAATGTTTCCTTCATTATGTAAGTGATAAGTAGTCATATTATTATTCATTGAGATTCCCTGAATGGTTTTATTTTTGCAAGCACCTGCTTGCTTTGAAATATGCTTCTCCCTTTGTTTTGCCAATATATTCGGTACCTGTGGGTTTTCTGTGTATGCAGGGGAAAGTTTTCATATGGCAGGCATTTGGGCGGTTTGGATGTTTTATTGCTTTTCTTTGGTACTCTTACATATTTCATCCACACTCCTGCAATATCTCTCTTTCTCATTGAATCTATAAGTCGGAAGTGCAGGTGCACTTACAGTACACTTTATACATATCATCATCTTGCTGCTACTTGCTTTCAATTAAGATAAAAAGCCCATATTTTTGTGTTGTTGGCATTGGTTCATATTTCTGGAATTGTTCATATTTTCATTTAAGGTTTTGACACTCTTCTGAAACACTAACTGAAGCCTCACCACCATTCCAGAAAGAAATAAAGGCTATAAAGTAGAAATAACGTGAGATTAGGTGCCCTGGTTTCAATCCCGCCCCACTGAAGCCTGCAGATGATCTGCCATTGATTTCCTTTGGCTTTTGACCAGGCTCTGTATCATCTGTCTCTTCTCACTCTGATTTCATATGGTTCATTACTGTAATCTTGCTAGGGGTTATGAACTTCACCCTTTTCTAACACTGCAGCTAGTGCATGCCTTTGTTATGAGAGTCTTCAACTACTAGGTAAAAAAAAAAATAAAATTAACTTAAACTGATCCTTGCATGGATGGAAACAACCCTGGCTTAAATGGAGGATACTACAACCGCATCAGGTAATGTAGGAGTGTGCATTTTGCTAGCCACTGCTAGCAAAGGTTGTTGAAGCTTTCTTTCACTTTGCTGGTAATTCTGAGGCTGATCCCGCCTCTGAGTGCCAAACTATTCTTGCAAGTGGAGAAGATATATACAGTTTTTCCCTTGTTATTATTTGACTATGGATTTCTTGAATGTATGCATTATTTCAAACACTATTTTGAATAATTCCTCAAAAAGAATTCCCTGTCTGCATTTTATGCCTGAGTAATCTGTAGAAGGGATTCAGTGTTTGAAATGTTATGTTCTAACTCTTTGTATTGAGCATATGGTTTTCTTGGCATGTTTTTATGCCCTGGTTACATATTATAACTTTTAGACTAGTATTTCTATTTTAAAAGCTCACATTTTTTAAATCCAGTATATTTTTAACTTATTAATTTATCAGTCAGTTTATGAAAATTGACTTAAAATATGAGCTTTCAATAAGCAATCTTGCCAGAAAGTTCAGTGGCCAAAGTTTCAATTTTGAATGATTATTCTGGCTGGAAGGTTTTAAACAGAGTCTAAAGAGCTGAATAATAAGGTTGTTAATATACATAGAAAAGTTTTAGAGATATTTACCCAACCCTCTTAGCTATATAAAGTACCAAAAGCACTATTAGAGATGATAGATTTCCATGCTGGCTCTGAGAGAGAGGACATTTTTTTGCAGCAGATCCCTCTGCAGAATGAATTACAGAAGCGTATCAGAAATATAACTGAATCTTTTGACAACACAGAAACGTGATCAGTGTGATTTGATTCCTCTCTTCTGTCTAAAACAAAGCACTTGTAGAAGTTAGGGAAACTAAAAGCTTTATGCAGCCCTATCTTGGGGAATATATAGTGGTAACATTAAATCAATTTTTTCATAGTAGTTCTTATAATTGGGAAAAGAGTGTATTTGTGTGTGAGAGAGACAGGAGACAGGGAGAAAAGAGGGAAATTCTGCAAATATTTGTTCCAAAGCCAGTAAACCCCCTGTGTTTTATGCTTTTATTGTAACTTCTTTGAAGTTCAGACCATCACTTAGTTGTATGCTTTCACTATATTTTGAACACTGAAAGAATATTAAGTAATACTGTCACACAACCAGTTATTATTAACAATAATAACATGCAAACCCAAATTTGATTCATATGATTTGCCAATCTGACATCTTTGCTGGCAGTAAATATTCATGCAGTCAAGCTTCGCTTCCACTGATGTTCAAAACATTGATTTTCACCTTTGAATTCTGAGATATTCAGAAAACAAAGGAAAAAAACATATTTAAGTTTGATTGTTATAATTTTCATTGACATGGTTGATTACCTAAGTCACTCAATCAGAGAGCAGAAACAATGCATACAACTTATATAATTAACACCAGGCTGGAAAGCAGTAAATGTTTGTGACACCTCTTTCTGAGCTAGTCCAATGCAGAAAAGATTTTGGGAAGAAATTCTTAACTATTAAAAACATATGAAAAGTACACCCCACTAACTCCCTTTTGTTCACTGATCTTTCTCGGGATTAACAGAAATGCTGGTAGAGCTAACCATGAAGTAGTCAATCACCCTTCCAATTTGCTTAAAATTTTTAAAACAACAGGGTTTCTCCATGTTGCTTAATAAAGACTGAGCTCCCAAAGGACCCTGTGTCTCAACCTTGCAATTGGCAGGGGCTAGGAGCCACTAAAGCTGTTTGAAAAGAGGCAGCTGCCGGCATCACATAACCTGCCATGACCAGCTGGTCCCATTATGCAAACAAGAGTGTCCCTTGGCAAAGCAATCCAACAGGCTCCAGAGTGTATGGCTGTATTTCAGCTGGTAGCTTTGAATGAAAAAAACAGTTGCTGAAAGGAAAAGGTGCTGTGTATAAGTAGTTTTCACCTATCCTTTCTCCAGTGTTGGCGGGTGAATGTTGCTCCAAACTTTTGCTGGAAAAAAGAGCTATTAATTACAGGCATCAAAGGGTTGTCCTGGAAAGCCAGCACGGACCACATGCTGGTCTGAGGAGTGAACCGTCTTTGGAGTGCCTTAGCTGTGACTATAGTCCCAGTGATCTGTTAATTTTCTCATGAGAAATACCTTGAAATCATTTCTCTCTCCTGTGAGGCTCTTACAGAACTGCTAACAAGAAGCGCAAATGTGTGATGATCAACCTTCCCCAGACCCACCAAACTCCAGACAAGCTGTTATAAAGGCAATAAGTGGGACAATATGACACCCACTGATCGCCCTTCTCAGTTTCCAGTATACAAATTAAGCAAATACTAAAAGTAATGGTGGCAATAAACTGTAGTTTGAATGGAAAACTCAGAAATATAGGAAAAGGAAAAGCAAGATGTAGTAGAGGTCTGGACTCACTGAACAAGATTGTCTTTTTCCTATCTAGAATAGTCTCATTTTTAAATGATATTTTTAAATGATATTTCCCTAACAATCCCCTAACTCCGCAAGTACGATTACCAGAGCTGCCCTAGAGAGTTACCCAGGCAACCCCCAGTGGCTTCAACAGACCTGTTGGCAAATCCATCATCAGCATAATTTTTAACAAAAAGATTGAATTGCTATCAACAACCAAGATGCAAATTCCTTACACAGAGTAGGACTAATCAGTAGAAGCTTTTGCCTCTCGATGCTTTGCCTCAGACCACTCCTTAGACAGGCTAATGCTGATAATACAAAAGAAAACTCACTCCACCATTTCAATGTTACCAACATGCATTTTTACCTCTCACTGTCCTGATCAGTGAAGGCGTTTTGTTTGTTTATGCAGCAAGACAGGCATGTGGCACCTCACAGAAAAGAAAAATGGAGTCAAAAGATCGAGATTCCTGCTGATGGAGCTTTCAGGAACCACTGGAGCACTATCCCCTGGCTCTCCCAGGGCATCAATTTAAATTCTGTTGCCACTTAAGCATCCAAACACCAGGCTGTGATTATGTACACTGAGTATGTCTAACACTAGGTTCTCCAAAGAGTGTATCCTCTTTGGTTTAAGAAAAAAAAATTACTGACTATTCTGTTATGAAAATAACCAGGCATATTATAACAAACATATTTCTTGGACATTATATGGTAATTTTCGCTTCTTTCATATGAGAAATAGTTCCTCAGGTCCAAAGTAAAGCCCTCCTAAGTATATGAACCTCTTTGCTTGTTCTTTCTTCTCTTATCATCATTCATAAGTCATAATGTAACAGATGCTGTTCCCTGTAGCTCCAGACTGAAAGATGTTTTTCACTTTCACAATAATTTTTTAGATTCTGAAAATGCTGAAGCTGGTGATTTTAAACCTCCTACTTACTTTCAAAGTTGCTGAGGCTGCAGAATCAATCTCTGCGATGGTTACCTTCTTCAAGTCTCTCCCATGTATCAGTAAAACAGGTATACAGTCTTCTCTTTATTCTGCTGAGTCTGGAATTAAGGTGGAAATCAGGCTTTCTTTATAGATTTACAGCTCAGGTTTTTTCAAAATGTTGTCAAACAAAGCTAAGAAACAGTACAATTTCACTGCGTGTTTAAGAGAAGCCATTTGTTGGATTAAAATTTAAGGGATTGTTTTTAAAAATATGAACTGCTAAGTGGTATCACAGCTAGAGATTATGCCACTGCTGGAGATATACTATAGCAAAATAAGATAGCAACCAGAAATCTTGTCTACTCTGGAAACTGGATACAAATCCAAAACCACAGGTATAAGCAGTGAGAGAGGGGACAGAACCATTTAGCATTTGATTCTCTGACACTTTAGAGAGAAACTGCTTGAGCCACCTTCTCTTTATAAACCTGATAGAAGTTCTCTGCCAAAAAAAGGTTTCTGTAGGTCCATTTTGCAAAAGTGTGTGTGGACCAAAATAATGAAAGCAGGAAACGGCAAAATAAAGCAGAGTTTAATGGAGACTGTTGCAAGGATGTGAAAAAAAAGGATGAAAACATTTTGCTAGGAAATGAAGGTGCATAAAATAGCTGTGAATGCTTTTGTTTTCTAGTAAAACACACGGTTGCTGCTGACAAAATAACCAAATCCAAAAATATTCCCTTTCAGCCTTCAAGACATTTAGTCTTTGGCTTACAAAACCCAAAAACATCCTCTCCCTTTTAAAAGTTTTCTAAGGAATCCTCTTTTTTCTTTCCCATGGGGAAAAACAAGCTTCTGCCAAGGCATAAAATATTTGGTATTTCCCACGTTTAATTTGAAGTGCAACTAAGAAAACAAAAAGCCAGCTTCCTTGTGAACACTTTCAAGCTTCTGGCTCTCTCTGCCTCCCGTTCTTGGTGCAGAAGGACTGGCCTCATGGGATTTCCTGGGAAATATGCCTCTGACCTCAGTGGGCACAAGGTTTCACATTCCATCTCTTTTGCTCTTCTGTTCACAAGGCTTTTTGTCCCCCCCATCTCCTTGCCAAGTGATCTTCTTGTTCCTCTCACAGCCATCACAAGGCAGGGAAGGGACATATTTCTGACATGCCCTCATAGCCCACAGCATCCCTTTCTGGTCAAAGAGAAGAAAAGCTGCAGAAACACTTGTTTGTCTGCATCAGTTTGACACTGAGTGGTGGATGGGACAGACTGCCTTGTGGTGGGTGGCATCACGCATGGGATGAAGGTGTGGGGCAGACCGGGGGGGGTCAGTGGAGCAGCCACTGCTGCCCAGCTTTGAAGGACCATAGGTCTGGAGTCCTGCTGACGCCTTCCAGCCCTTGCTCAGCCACAAAGCAAGTGGGCTGGGCTCTCATTTGCCAGTGACACTTCCCTTCAGTCGGCTCTTCCATTAAAAGGTCTTTGTTGAAGATACTGGTGTCAACACCCCTGACGCCCAGAGGTGTCACACTTTGAGGAGAGAAGCGCCATTTTCCTAAAGCAGCCTGGAGGGGAAACACCAGTCCTGCATTAAAGAGGATAACTGTCTTCTAATCTCAATCTTTGTGCAGAGCTGACGAGCCAACAGCTGATGAAGCAAAGGAAGACATTTGTCTAAAAGGCCAATTGTTCCCTGATTATCACATTTCTTGAAGCTTCCCTCAAAGCCTCAGGCACGGAGTAGCTGTCAGGTCCTGGAATAGCTGAGTCTCCATCCTGACAGTCCTTCTGTCCACCCAGCTCTACAAGCACACAGCACTAAACAGTACCCTAAGAGTCTTACATGTCCTCCCATGCAGTCTTGTTCTTCCTTCTCCTTTTCCCATTATTTGATGAGCTCTTGGATATGACAACTGTTATCCCTAAACAGATGTCAGTACACAGAAAATTAACAAGTCCAATGTGGAGAAAGTATCAGGATATTGTCATATTCGATAGGAAATAAATGCAATCTCTCAAGTCACTTTGATGTCATTAATATTGGCAAAAAATGTTAATAGTGACAATTTATATCATGATTTCACTCCATTTTCAAATCAGTCTATCTCCCTCACATCTAGTTGACATCATAGCACAATAAAAGTTACCACACTGAAAAAATTCCAGTCTCATTTTACATACTGTTTCACAGTGTCTCTGGACCACTTCTGTGTTTGGCGACGAGGTACTACAAAAGGTTTCCCTCTAAGAAACTCTGACTACTGCCTCTTAGAGTATTTATACTGGGACATTAATTTCCCAAAGTTGTTTTAATTTTTGTAATTCCATAGGAAATACAGTGCTCATATCCAGAAGCTTCTCATAAGTGAGTAGAAATGTTTTCCAGATATGTTATTTTAAGTGCCCTCCTTCCTTCTGTCCTAAAGTCACCCCCAAGTTTTACTTGTGGAAGTATTGATCTTCATTGTTCTCTGTGTTTCCTTAATTTCATTTTCTTGCTGAGAGCTGATTATGTGCTTCTGCAGGGAGGGTATTTTAGAAATGTATTCTTTGATGACAGGAGAAAATTACTTGTTTGTTTGCCTTACCACAAATAGCAGGGAAAATCTTACACTCTTTATTCAGGAAAAGTCCTGATGACTTCAGTAAGAGGATTGCTAAAATGTAAAATTGAAGGTACCGTATTTTGGAGGTCTGCCTAATCTGAGCCCACCACAACATACTGAAAGAACTCCAGTGTTGACATATAAGCTTGACGCTGAAGACTTAAATCTGCATTATTAGCTTCAAGCATACGCATAGTTAATTCAGGAACTATTCAATACTTGAAGGGATACAGCGGGACAACTCATTGGGATTTGCACCCATGTGTGTCAACATTGCAGTCTGTCTTGATTTAAGGTCCCAAAACAAAATATTCCATTTTGACCCAGAGAGGCAAACTGTGATGTTTTTGAAAAAGAAAAAAAGCTAATTAAATCTTTCGTTATTTCAGTAGCACAGAGTATTCCCTTGTCCCTGCCATAGAGGTCCTATCTGATTTTGGGCAGGGCATTTAGGCTAAAATGTTAATAGGTGATCACTATTTGCATGTTCCACATACACAGAATGTGTAATGTGAATTCCTGGGGCCAGATCTGCATGCATAGCTGCAGCTGTATATTAGACCTACACCTTGAACTCACTCATTTCAATAAAATGGTACACTTCAAAAAGTCAGGCCCTGGGTATTTTGAGCAGGTGATGCCAATGGCCGTCAAGTGCTGTTGAGACTTACCCTTTCTGTATGACTGACCTACTGCATCAGCCAAGAACCTGAGCTCCTAGGCTGACAACAGATGCTTGTTAACAACAACTCCTTTATGATATACCCTGTAAAACATATTTGGGTAAAGTGTTCAGGGTTTTAACAGTCTGCTTTAATTGCATGAACACTTATAATTATTTTTAAAATATTTCCCTTTTCAAATAATTGACTTAAATATATGCAAACTGATGAAAGTCCTGTCAAACAAATATTCACTCAGATTACTAACACCTGAAGCAGTAGTTCCTTAGAGAAATGGTGACCTTATTAATGAATTTCAGTGACGCAAATGGTATCACTATGCTACTGCTAGGACTAGGTTACATCATTTTCTCAGCAAGGTCTAGGCAATGTAAGTCTAATTTATTTTCTGCCTTCTTGCCTGGCTGTACCTCAGGTTTGTGTTATAAGTTTATGTACTTTTGTGGCATGTCATTGCTCATGATCAGAAAAGGTGGTAGTGCCAAGTTTGAAATGGCTTGATCAAATACAGATTCACCTTCTGAATTTAGCTCTACCCAGCAGCAAAGAAAAAGAAGTGATGTACTTCCCAGACACAAGCTTGTGTACAGCATGAGAGTGCCTGTCAGTATCAGAGAAGTAAAATATAAGAGCACTTTAAATCTCTAAGAGAGCCATTACCAAGTTAGGGAACACATGGTAAGACTAAACTGAGAATGCTTGAAAGTGGAAATGATCTTCAGGTGTAGTTCTAACCTTAGCTCTCTTCCACAGCAATACCAGGCTTTCGGTCCTCCTCTCCGTGTACCTTTTTATCTGTTACACAAAATCTGCTAGGAGCATTATCTATGATCTTTAGAAGTAAAGCAGAGGATTCAAAGGCTGTGCCAATATAGGAATGAGATCGGATTTTTCCCATATAGAGCAATTCCAAATTCTCTGAGGGCAGGTATGAAAAGCTTGTTGCTCAAAAACAGTGGCAGAGTAGAAAGTGTATGCATTCCTGGATGATTGCAGCATCAAGAAATATCTCAAGAGGCAATCCTCCTCCAAAGGAGTCAGTTTCCTCAGACCCAGTAAACACCATATTAAATTGGCCCAGACAGGAAGGAATGTACTGTAAACACGATTCCCACAATTACTACTGAAACCTGCACTGAAACAAGACACACAGATTTGTGAATAATTTCCTTTGAACAGCGATTTTCTCTTTTCTTGCCTGGCATATGGCGTACCTGTCAGATATGTGCTGGTCAGCAATAGATAACAAGAGCAGGTGTATAGAGAGAAAGGAGGCTTTTGTAACATGATGAGTGAAGCAAAGTAAATAATATCATCAGTGATTTTTAGTGTTTTGCTTTTTCACAATAAATACTTCTAATGATCAGGATTCTTCAACTTTTTTATTTCATATTGTCCCCCAAAGTCGTACATTTTTCTTTTTAAAAGAGAAAAAAAAAAGTGGATGGATGTGCCACCTTAGTTCTCTAAGCATTCAGCATTTTCTTTTTGAGCCATGTTGGTCAGCTGTAATTTGCCAGCCAAGTCACCCGATTTGCGCTGTGCTTGTTTCCTAGCTGAATCCAGGTGTGAGTGCTCCCAGCATGAATACTGACAGACGAGTGTAAAAAATTGCTTCCTGAGAATACCTGCACCTGTCACTGTGTTACTTGTCACTAGGTTTTCATTTTCTGAAAATGTTCAGAAATGTTAGGTGAACTTCCACTGCAGGCAAACGTAAGGAAAGAAGGGTGAATTCAGCTGGAGGAACTTCACTTCCCATCTTAGCCAGTAAGCCTTTCAGCCCCGGCACATGATGTCCTCGGGGTCTTGAATTTCATAGGAAGTTTCACAGAGGAGATGCTGCAAAGCGTGGCAAAAAAAAGTTAAAACATATTTTAACACCCGGGTGTCCGTAGGCCTGAACCAAATGGATACCTTGCCTATCTTATCTGAAACGTGAACAAAACATCTCTCTTTGCTACTCATTGTGGGCCCAATATGGGAAAGAGGAATGGTCTTTACTGAGAATTTCAGAGGTGAGGCCAAGATTGAGTTTATAATGGAAAACAAGTTTCGACCTTAGCTATGCAGAGCCAGTAGCCTCTCCATAATACAACTGTCAGTTCAATTTTTGTCAGCGATATAAACATGGAATTGAAATAAGTGTTAGACTGGGATTTGGATGAAAGTTTTAATCAGATGAGCACCTGCACTCCAAGTCTTATTAAACCGTTGAGACTGAAATTGTGTGTGAAACATTGCCATCCAGTGGCCGTTTGTACAATTTCCAACCCTACCACAAAAACGTTTGTGGAAGAGAAAAACGTTACGAGTTATGGCATTCCTCCTCTCCTCTTTTATGAAACCACAGGAGTCTGCATTAGCACCACAATTCTAGACAAAAAGTTCAAATACCGAGGGTCTGCAGTTCTTTCAAGTTGCACACTTTTTAAGTAAACGTTCGTTTCTTATAGCAATGCATTGTATTGACATTTGGGTCTCAGAAAAAAATTTCACTTCTGCATCTACGGTGTATCCCTCAAAAGAGGAGTTTGCAACTGAGGGGTGAAAGCCCAAAGGGGTGAAGTGGCCAGCCAAAGGCCATACAGCCCAGATCCTGAAATCACAATGAAACATCATTTTTCTAGCTGAATGTCATTGCTCACTCTCCTTTATCCCATCCTTGGGTCCCCTGGAGTTTCCTCCTTCCTGAAAGCTCCACTACTGATTTTTCCCTCTTTTAGGGGATTGAAACTTTTGAAAGCTCCACATGCTGCCCCTGGGATCTAACTCTTCTGCTTTACCAAAGGACATCTAGAGCATGGGCAGATAGTGACTTTCCTTCTGCCACCTTGTCACCCACACTCAGCACTGATCTGGAGGGACCACATTTGCTCTTTGTCTCTAGTAAGTCCTCTCTCCCTCTGTGGAGCTACCCTGGGATTTTCAGATGGCCAGAGAGAGTTAGAGGCACAGCTGCAGAAATTCAACCAAGGGCTTAATTTCTGTGAAGAACACTGCTGGTTGTTAATAAAAGCATCAGCAGCAGTAGTCACATCTTTGCAATGGAAGTGCTATTCCACAGGAAATGAGATTGAGAATAGCTGTATTAGTTATTACTATGACTCAGTTCCTTTGAGTCATGGCCCACATCGGGTGGAAATTAAGAAGCTCTGCTCCTCTCCCAGGTCCATAAACCACCTGGTTCTACTTTCTTCTTATCACCACATTTTTCTGATCTCCACCAGGTTGTGTAGATCTATTTTCTCATCCTACGCAGACAGTCATCACGTCGCTATGTCTGGAATCCCATGACAAGGAAGTCCTGATCCCCATTAAGGGAAACTCATGCCCACAAGTACAGCCATCATCTCACCAAGCTGCAAAGCAGTCCTTGCAGCATAAAATTAAAGCTTGCTCCTCAGCTCTATAGAGTTGCAGCGTTTGGACTGGATGGTACACATCCCAAAGGACACAAGACCTTTGAGGGTAAATATTTGCTCTGTCTGTGGTATCAGGCTGGACTGTATATGGCAGCTAAGTTAAAGGTCACACTTATGACTAAAGATAAAAGTGTTAGTATAAAAATGTAGTTTATTTTGTTAAAAATAAAAGTAACTATAGGATTGCAATACTCAGGCAAGTAAAATAAAGAAATTAAAAGCTTTGAAATAGACCTGTACTCCCAAACTGTTTCAAGTTTTCCCTTTTGGAGATCTGCCCTGGCTAGCCAAACTCAGGAGCAGTCTGACAGTCCTATTAAATGTTATCTTCATGGAATAAATAAAAAGGACACTAAATAACATGTAGCTCTGGGACTGATTCATCGTATATACCTTGTCTTGTAAGTATGCCTTATACATTATTCAGGAATGCATCTAAAGAGTCAAATTCACCAAGCAGTAACCCATTCCCTACACTCTGCCATAAAGAATAGAATCCATGAGTCTCGCTGTAAATCTGCAGAACATCAGAGGATTATAGTATTTAAACAAATCATCAGAGCCTTTCTAGGCTCTCTCCTTCCTTTGCTTTGCTAATTAACTTTTATGTAACTCATTGTATTACCTAGCTGCAACAGGGAGATGGCACACTAATCCATCTGCAAGGTGACCCCTGTTGTGTGCTATGCAGATTGGGATATTGATATGCTGCTGTGGACTGGAAGACATACCTGTTTCTGTCCCTTGTCTGTCATTTGTAGATACAAAGGGAGGAATGGCTGAGAGTGTGACAAGAGAGCTTGGTCCTACCGTATCTCTAGACTGATGCAGGGAACAATGAGACTGGGATAACCATCCTCACTTAGACATTATGGTGATTGGCTTCATTACCGTGCCGATGATTGATCTGTGCTTTGAGAGACTTAGTCAAATCAAAGCTCTAAATAGATACAGCTTTTGTGATTGTTAATTTTAAGGCAGGATTCAGTGCTCTTTAGCTCCTGGGCTTATCTTTGCTCTCTCTGCATTTGAATCTATATAATCAAAGCCCCTTTGGGAGCTGTGACTTATTGCAGTCAGACTTGCTGCAGTTATGGAGGCGCACAACGATGATCAACACTTTTCTTAAGTCCTCTGGACTTATTGTAAAGGCATCTGAGATGATGATCACTATAAATATTTTTTAGTGGGATTTACTCTGCTGTGAAAAAAAGGCAGTTGTTAAAGTTATTAGAAGTACGTCAAAACTTTGCCACTTAATACCAGCCTAGAGGTATGTTTACCAATGATAACACCAAAAATGAGAAAAAAATTTCTACAGGAATTAGGATTTGTCAGGTTATTTCAGAAAGTTTGGGATCATTTTGGGAAAACCAATTTTTAGAAGAGAAGGCTGTATGAAAACAGCATTTCAGCAATCAGACTCTCTAAATCCAAAATGTGGGAAACCTTTCTTGCATGAAATAGTGTGTTTCAGTTTCTAGCAATATCTTTTAAAGAGTCAGTCAAAGATTACACAGTTTACTTGCCCTGGGATCCCCAGGTGACAGCAGAAGTGTGGACAATGACTTTTAAAAAGTCGTCTTTCACCTGCACAGAGCCCCTGCAGCACCAAGACTTTCCTGCCATTTCCAACACAACATTTAGAATATGCATCTGAACCTCTTCCTTGCTGGTACAGCACCCCACATGCTTTTATGACTGCCAAAGAAACAGGAGTAATAACAGATTTGAGAGCCTGTTTGTCATTACATACAAATATTCCCATATATATTATTTCCCATCAAAACAGTATTGCATATTCTTCTGTCAAAAAAAAAAAAGTGTATTAATTAAAAAAGAGCTATGTGCAGATTTCTAGTGGGGTTGAGTTTTCCTGCTGCAATTGCTACAGCAGTCTTTTGAGCAGCCCAAATTTTGTAACCAGTTGCGGGGGGAGGAGGTTAAAAGCCAGAGAGTAAATCAATTGTCTGGAAAGTTCCTAAGTGGGTTTTTGAGTGTAGATTTCCAAGAATGTGCTCTTTTAGAGAAAGAAGTGATTTTTGCTGAGAGCAGTGAGTGTTACTGATTTACTAAAGTTGATATTGGCTAGCTGCCTGGTTGCAGTCCCAGGCACAGAATTATTTGCCTTCCAGGCTGCCAGCATTAAGTCCTTCAGCTCATCTCTATTTACTTCAGACACAGCCCAGGAGGTAGGAAAATAGATGCAGGCTTTCAAAAAGGAGTCAGGCCATCGACAAACTGGGGAAACAACGGTTACATTCACTGGCAGTCCCAATTTTCACAGGTTTGCTCCGGATCCCGCAAGTCCATATCTTGATCCTATGAAGGAGGATACAGGGGAGTATTGCTGGGTCTCAGGGAGAAGTGGGGTGTCACGCAAGCAGCTCTTTGTAGGTTGTGCTTATCATGGGGACTGACCTGATAGTTTGAAAAACCTTCACAACCACCAAGGATATTAAAACTTCGTAACATGAAGGTATTCCTGCACACAGTGCAGTGGCCCATATCGAGATGAGGACCTGGTAACACCATGCGATGGTGCAGCTTCACAGTTTGAAGAGGCTTTTGTGGCAGAGGTAACCCTGCAGTTCTTACTGGCATTCCTACTGTAGGCTTGGAAAGGATCTGATGACATTCAGTACAGCCTCCTGTTATGAAGAGGCACGCATTTATATAGCCTACTCTGAAAAATTTTGGTAGAAGACATAACATCCCTTGATAGCCTGTTCCAGAACATTAACACCTTTATGGCTGGATTTTTTCCCTAATATTTAGCCAAAGTAGTGTTTGCTGAAACTTCAGCTGCTATTTTCCTTGGTCTGTGCTGATGAGCAGAGAGAACGATTGATCACTGTCCTCTTTCTAATAATCTTTTAAATTTTACAGGGTTGAAAGGTTATCAGCATTACCGCTCCCCAGTCACAGTTATCTCTTTTCTGAAAGCAACAAATCCTTTCCTCTTTCATTTCTCACGGATAATGTTTTTTAAATGCCTCTATCTATTCTGATTGCTCTTTTTGGGAATGTCTTCCTTTTAATGTGTGGCGTTTTGACCCCTCCAAATGATGTCACACCAGCACTGCGAAGAGTAAATTCTGCTCAGTTCAGTGACACTCTTGCTAATACATCCCAGAGAGAGACTAATTTTCTATGCAACAGTATCTCATTGACTGATTTTTTTTTCACTTTGTGATCCAGTATAAGCCCCAGACCCTGTTCTGCACCTCTTGCCAGGCATTGGCCATTTTGTGCTTGATTTCGCCTTATTATCATCTTCTGCATTTACTTCTACTTTGTTGACTTTAGATCCTGAGTTTCTCCACTCAGGCTGTTTCTCCAGTTGGTGCAAAGCCACCAATTACAGTTGCAGGCACGGTTCTTACCTGTAGAGACTCTGCTGGTCAGCGAGTGTCCCAGCAAAGCAGGACCAAGGCTGGAGTGCAGCTCTCCAGGATTAGGGTCCCTCATTAAGGAAGGACCCCCAGAAGCATGCAGAGGAGAAATAGCAATAATGTTAGAGATGCAACACTTTCTATTACTGTATTAGTTTCCTTTCGTTGTACCCCTAACAGCAAAAAAAGAAAAAACCCACAAACCCCACCTTCTTTCTTCTGCCAGTAATATCCCTCAAGTGCTTTGGTCTTTCAGACATTGGCATCTGCCTGCAAACAAGGGGCTGGGTCCCACACGTGCTCAGTAGGTCACAGCTGAACTGATCCCTTTTAACCGGCAGCCTTCTGAAAGCAGTTCGCACACTGATGCAGGAGAATGTCATAGTCCAGGAAGGTCTTTGTAACTTGATGCACCTATCAACTCTTGAAAGCACACTTCATTGTACTCATGAGTAGAACGGGTTGCTTTTAAAATACGACTGTTGTTAAGGCCTGTAGGTACCAAATTAGAGTTAATGCACAATGCCTTTTAAAAGGGTATAAACCAGCAGATGCATAAATTAAGAATAGTACCGACGGCTGTATTCAGCAGATCTTTGGACTCTAGGAGAATGGAGCTTCCATCAAAGAGCAACTACAGAGAAAAGATATTCTTGGACTTTGTGAAAAGACACAAGTTGAATAATATTAGGCAGAAATCAGCTTAGATTACTGTCCCAGTGGCCAAGTGATTCTGCTTAATAAAATGCCTGCATAGATACCATGTCATAGCAGATGACATGAATATTTCACAGTGCTGAAAGGAATGTTCTTTTTCTCCCCCCCATAGCAAAAAAAGATACTGCTTACTTAGGTGCTTATTACATTTGAACTATGCTCATTCAAGACTAAAGAGAAGCGTTTTTCCTCTTCTGACTCATCCTAACCTCCTTGTATTGTCTTTAATAATAGCTACCTTCAGGCATGTCCTCTACATAAGTACTGGAGCCAAGTATGTTTGACCAAGTGGGTAGAGTATTCATTTTATGAAGACAATTTATAAATAAAAAGTAATGCATATGTTTCCTTTCATTTATAAAATGTGCCACGATTTAGTCTTTTTGGACTGTTACACTGGCCTAAGATCCTACAAGTGAGAAACTATCCAGAACTGCATTTTACTTTATCACAGAGAATATCCCTGTATAAGCAGGGAATTTCTAACACTATCTCTGTTCCTCGTGACTTCCTTTCATTCACTGTCTAGGATAGACAGTAAAGTATCCACACATAATACTGTTCTACTTTTAATTTTCTATAACATGCTTTGGAGTCTGACTCTTGTTTGGATCATAGACTGAATTATCTGCAGCTGATAGCAACTGAAATTCCAGTGCAGCCAAAGGAGAATACCTACTTTTGCACCAGCCAGGGGCTTGATATGCCCCATGAAACAAAGACTCAGACACTTCTTGGTATGTATGCTCTGCACACACACCATCACTGCTTCTAGTTAGAATATGTATTAAGAATGGTATGAATTTTATTTTATGGATCAATCGTTATTAAAAATAATTACACAGCATTAGGCAGCAGCCACTTTCAAAAATGTCATTATCACAACTGCTGGATTCATCTAAAAAGGAATACCAAAGTGATTCATTTACATTATGGGGGAATAGGCTGCAAGCTTTGATTTCAAAAATCAATTTTTTTTATACAGAGAAATAAAACAAATGTATTAAAGTGCAGTGGCTTGTTACAAAACAGTCTCGGACAGTTCTCATGACCCATCATTAACACCACCAGCGGATGAGAAGAGCCTGGTCAGTGGTCCGCTCCAGCCATCGGTACCCATTCAGGCAGTACTCTGGGACCAGCAGCGGTGGCAAACATTTTCTGAAAAATCATTGTGCAGGTTCAAATATGACAAAAGGCTCCGATTCGCAATATATAGGGAGTTTCATTCTCACAGATCTCTGTCCCATAACTGTCTGGGAGATTCTTGCCCACAGGTGAGGCAACAGAAGCAGCTGCGTGATGGCTCTCAGCCATTGCACTTCAGACTCCGGTATAGCAGCTTAAACCATTCCTATCGTTTAACTAAAACTGCGCAAACTGATGCATTAGGCTGTGAACCATATCAGCTGGGAAGCCATAACATACCATATCCTGAGCTACACTGTGCCTGCTAATGCAACGGCTACAGCAGCTCCCGGGTCGGATGGGCAAGGCAGACAGCCCCAGGCAATGCTTCTGAAACAACAGCGCCTGCCATGGCGCTGATACCACTTCATGCTTTAGACTCTTGTGCTATTATGGTGGTAAGGGGTGGAAAAAGCTACAGGATGGGTATAACGGAAGTCAGATTAAAGGTGAGCTAAATCAGTGTAGTTATTTCCCTACCTGTAGGGGATTAGCAGTACAGTATGAAACACCATTTTTCCTGTGAAAGTACATAGACTCAAACTACATACTCAAACTAATTGTACACTGCAGACATTTGAATGCTGTCTAGTTTTGATTCATAGGCCAAATATATTACAAAATACACAGAATCTGTTATACAATACTCGACACAGAACTGTCAAATTTCACACATTCCTTTTAGTGTAAATGTGCAAGACGCAAAAAAGCCATTCCCGAACTTAGTGGGCTATAAGATATACCTAAAGATACGTTTGGGCCATGACTGTGCAAAATAAGTCTATTTTCTGTTGCAAATGTGATTAGATATGTGTTAAATATGTGGATATTGATAGATATGCTCTGTATTTTAATAAGTTGGGCAATAACAGACTATCAGAGAAGATACTGTTCTCTGCAACTAGAAGAATTTTTGTTTCATTGCAGTTTGGTCTGGTTTCAGATTTGCTTTTCTAGCTCCTATGGTTGCCCTTCTTGCCTTGGCAAAAGATCACCTGCGGATTACTTTTATTTTGTCTCAAAATGAAATATACAATATCTCACTCTGAGGAGAGAAATGTATACAACCTGCTCTAGAAGCAAACTGTGCAGACTGAAACAAAATGGTTTAAAATACAGACACCGGAAGAAGAAACTAAAAAGTCTTGGAATTTAAATTGTTTCTGATCATGGAGAAAAACACACGTGATTTTGGGGAGCCTACTGAATGATAAACATAGAGGACTAGAACTGAAATAAGGCCAAAGGGCTTGTTAGTGGAGTAGCCTTTGCACCTGCAAAATTAGCAAAAAGATTCTAATTTTAAAAACCCAACTCAAAACTTAACATTCAAAGATCAAAGACAAACCAAGAAAATGTTGCATTTCAGTGTCATATGAGGAGTTCTAGCAGTAGAAGATGGGTATAATATTAAAAAAACTGAAACAGGAAATAGAAGAAAATGCAGTCATAAAACAAAATTGCCCATGTTGCTGTATGCATACCAGT
Source organism: Aptenodytes patagonicus (assembly GCF_965638725.1). NCBI lineage: Eukaryota > Metazoa > Chordata > Aves > Sphenisciformes > Spheniscidae > Aptenodytes > Aptenodytes patagonicus. The sequence goes on from NC_134949.1 coordinate 53,269,259, forward strand.
ATCAGAGGCAAATCTTGTTTGTCTCCCTTAAGCTAGTTCTACTTACTGAATCTGAATCCTGGATGGAAGTAGGCTGAGCAGAAATTTTCTTTTCATTGGTATTATTGTGCATATTTTTCCAGACAGATTAATAACAGCTCCTGCTTCTTCAGCAGCTGAGCTACATCTGTACAGAATTCTAAAGAAATGTTCAAGTTATTTTAAGGTGCAAGGATGAAGATTTCGAGGTGTTCTCTTAGGCAGCAGAAATCTCCATCAGAAGACTGGCTTCCGATTTCTGTCCACAATTCTCAGCTGCACAATGCAGCAGGAGCTGGACATGCTGCTCAGGGCACATCATGTCAGCAAAATTCATGGCCACTAAGTATATTACTGGTGTTACTGTAATTACTTCTGCCCTACTGTGGTAGTGCCTGTAGCCTCGGGACCTCATTGCGTTAGGTATTGTATAAGAATATGAAAATTAGATAGTCAGGTGTTTACATCATGTTAATACAGGCGGCGGCACAGGGGAGTGCAAGGAAACGGTTAGATAGCAGTACTCACTGAAATAAAAGGTGTGCACAGTACAGTGGATGTCTGCCCAATCTTGGGATTTGCAGCAAAGAACTTAAGACAGGATTGTGGGGTAGAAACTTAAACGAAATACCTTTGGAAAACAAATGACCTAATGTAGCATCAGCCCAACAGATTTATCTCTATTATAGTGGGCTGATATATCAAAATAAATGTTTGACTGCAGCGATTAAAACAGTCAAGTATGCATCTGCTTACCCCATATACAGAATTAAATTGAGATAAAACACAAGGCTTTACATTTTTTCCATGTTTGTTTTTGTCAGACCCATAAAAAGGAGACTTTACCAAGCTCAGCCAGCATGTCCTTCACTTGGCTGATCTCACCTTTCTGCACTAGAGTGTCAAAATGTGGCAGCTGATCATTCTTAATCTATTTTTAGAAATAGACATAAAATTGATAAAAATCAGCCTTTTTGTGGTAGACTTTGCACAAACACAATGCAGATACTCCTTGACCCAAAAGGACATATGAAGAACGGGGAGAAAGCATACAGACAGTTAGGTGCAGGTTTAGCTAACACCTTTTAAAGCACAGAGCAGGGCTTTCTATTACCTGCTCCCAGAAAAGCCCAGCATGCTTTTCACTGCTGTCCCTTCATTGAGGGACATGATGCCCTGAACATGAGCCGGCAGTGTGCCCAGGCGGCCAAGAAGGCCAATGGCATCCTGGCCTGGATCAGAAATAGTGCGGCCAGCAGGAGTAGGGAAGTGATCGTGCCCCTGTACTCGGCACTGGTGAGGCCGCACCTCAAATACTGTGTTCAGTTTTGGGCCCCTCACTACAAGAAGGACATTGAGGTGCTGGAGCGTGTCCAGAGAAGGGCAACGAGGCTGGTGAGGGGTCTGGAGAACAAGTCTTATGAGGAGCGGCTGAGGGAACTGGGGTTGTTTAGCCTGCAGAAAAGGAGGCTGAGGGGAGACCTCATCGCTCTCTACAACTACCTGAAAGGAGGTTGTAGCGAGGTGGGTGTCGGTCTCTTCTCCAAAGTAACAAGTGATAGGACAAGAGGAAATGGCCTCAAGTTGCGGCAAGGGAGGTTTAGATTGGATGTAAGGAAAAATTTCTTTACTGAAAGAGTGGTGAAACATTGGAACAGGCTGCCCAGGGAAGTTGTGGAGTCCCCATCCCTGGAGGTATTTAAAAGATGAGTAGATGAGGCACTTAGGGACATGGTTTAGTGGGCATGGTGGTGTTGGGTTGACGGTTGGACTCGATGATCTTAGAGGTCTTTTCCAACCTCAATGATTCTATGATTCTATGATTCTATGATTCATTTTGCTCTTTTCCTCCATCCTTCTGTAGCCCTGATTAAAACTGACAGACACCTGTGTTTCCCCAGATTCTCCTTTTCCCTCTGGGCGTGTTTACCCGGTGGATTTTGAGGATTCGCTGTATTTGTTTGGGATTTCCATGTGTCTGGGTAGACAGAATTGGTGGCACACTGTTGCACATGGTCCAAAAGGAAAGCTGTGAGTAGAAATCTTAAGTGATTCCCCATAGTATGAGTGTACCGTGCTGGTCCCTGTGCAATGTCCATGCAGCACATGTTCAGCGTGTCTGCCATGAGTAGCAACAATACCTGCAGACCTCTTTCTGCAGACGACATCCCAGGCAGACACACGACAGTCCCATCCCTGATAAATTATTGCTTTTTTCTTCCTGCCCTGATGCTGCCAAGCGCCCGATGCATGTCAGTGTGAGGACAGCAGGACGAACGCAGAAGACTGGTGACGCCATTAGCTCTGATCGGACTTTGCAGGCAGGCAGCCCTGGGGACTTGCTGCTCAGCCCTCCTCGGCTGCTCCTCTCTGTCAAATGCGGCTGAGCACATTTGGGGGGTTCAAAATTGCCAGGTGGGGCCCCAGTGAGTGTCTCCCTCCCCGGAGGAAGCTGATGGCTGCCAGCCTGCTGGGAGAGGGCGAGTTTTCCACACTGCCCACAAGATATCCTCCCTACCCCAACACAAGCCCTGCAACGCCACGCCAAAACGCAAGCCTGAAAGGGGCTTTCACGCAGAGGCGGGGAGCTCTCGAAATTGTCCTAGAGCTAGATTAACTCTTCGGTTTAATATTTGTGATGATTTTTTTTTTCCCCCACTGTGGTCCAATTTGGGGTTTCGTATGCTGAAAACACAGGCAGCCTCTAGCTAGCAGGTTGCAGGCCCGGTCGCCAGGATTGCACGCTCCCCGGAGTACCACAGGCGCTGTCGCTCACTTAAACAGCACTGCATGGCTTTGAACACCTAATCAGATAAAAGAAAGACTTTATACTAAAAATAATAAACAGGTAGAGAGCAAATAGTGTATTTGCAGTACTAACATTTTGGCAAAATGTTAATCGTGTTATTAATTAACTCTGATTTCCATTCATACCCAGAGTTCGCCGATGAGGCTGGTAGGCACCATGCGCATCACCTCCCTTCCCGTTCCTCCATGCTGACTGACAGCGCCGGCCCTAGCCAGAGAGATGAAAATTTCAGTATAAAACCAGAGACAACATGTGACAGGCAGGGCGGACAGCACAACACAAAGAAGCACAACCGTTCTGTACTTTGGGTCATATCACAACCACCACATAAGGGTGACAAGAAAAGTAATGAGAGCGTGCTGAAGGTCAGTGTCAACGTAGGCCACCATCTGTTTTAAATTCCTGTTTTAAGTTAACACTGTTTGGCTTCTGTACTCAGCAACCAGACTTTTCTGTCCCCACAGGCAGATACAAGTAGGTGGAGGAAAGTACGTCAGTTATTTTTTGATACGGTCCAATGAGTCAAAGCCCAAAATGGATGACGTCCACTGACAGTGAACTGATCAATTTTATGTGTCCAAACAAAAAAAAAAGGTAGTTCTGCCTAACCTTTTTAGATGATTCTCCCACAGCTATGGAAACGCCGCCACATTAGATTTAGCTCCAGTGCAAAGTTCACGTGTCGTTACATGACATTCACCGCGTTGGCTTTCTTTAAAAAACTTATTTGCATTGCAGGATAGAAAAGGGAATATAGGTGATACTAAAATAGTAAAATATGCCCAACTGTTCTATAATTTGGGAGTCAAATATCTTTCACTATTAAGGAAAATGCAGAAACCTGTGGTTTCATTATCCCCAAATTAAACACAAATTTGAATAAGACTCATAATATTTCAGCTGTAAAAGCCCAGTAGTAACAACACTTACACAGATGTAAGAGTATCGTGGGCAATATGAAAATGAATAATTTAATTACTAGAAAGATAGAAAGGGAAGTTATAAAATCTAAAATTCACTTTTGAACTTTAAAGGGGTTCATTCTAGCTCCTGCTATGCCAGTATTAAATTCCATATATAATTAACCTTTAAGGACCATAAGACATTTCCTGAATAAGTGCTTTCCAAAATCCTGGTTGAGAGAAGGACCTCATGGCCTGACAAGGACTATGGAAATTCTGATTCCTATTAAAGAAGTAAAATCTAGGCCAAAAGTGAAGAACCCCTATATACTCTTCTGCTTCTCCAAACAGGCTTCTAGGTTCGTAAAAAGTTAGGAATACTGCTCATTTTAAAACCAATACTATGCAAACTTTGTCTTTAGACATTCATAAACTTCAGATTATCAGAAGCCAGGAGCATGTACGGGGAACTACAATTCTTCACATGCACTTTTCTCACATTCCTTCCCAATTTGCCACTGTACAAACCAGCATATTTTGGCCAATGAAGAATGAAAATTTGTATGTTATTTCCCAGCATGCTTCAAGGAATGGCTGATAATCACGGCAGGCTTTTCAATATGACTGTGTGATGGCTGGGAAACCAATATGAGGTTAGAGTAAACCAATGGCCAGCAGCCTCAGGAAAGTGAGCAGCCCCCTTTTGATACTTGTTGCTCCTCTCCTGAGGTTACCCACTGCAGTCTTCCTCCTGGCACTTTATAGGATGTTTTAGATAAACTGGGGCCAGGTCCTTAAGCATCTTGAATATAGACACCAGGACAGCAGACTGGGCTGAACACTATGGAAAGTGCTTGTAGAGACAGGAGGACAAGTCTGAGAGGAGGCACTGATCCATCCTGTATCAATCAAATTTTCATTCTTTACTGATCAGAGCACCTAAATACTGAAAGTTTCAAGACCTAGCAAACACAATACTGTAGTCTAGCCAAGACTTACTTCATCATGTTGCTTTAAAAGAGATACAGAGCTGCAGGGGAAAAAAAAGACATTCATCCTGGGTGACTTATACAAGTATTATCTTAGCAGTATAATTATACTAGTGTAATTATGTAGACAAGTACTTAGGTTGCCTTTGTCAGTGTCTCTCTCCTTTTATGTAACTCCTCACTATAAAACACTATTCAAACCAATGCTTTATAGTTTCAGAGTATGTTGAATAGTAGGAGGTTGTGGTTTGGCTGCCAAGCAAATTAGAGAGATGAGTACTCTCCCTGGGTAAGAACAAAGGAGTCGGTTCAATAGCAAGCTTGTTCAGGGAATTGAGAGTAGTTATTTCACAGCTTCTGACCCTAGATCTTTAGAGTCACTGTTCAGGGGAACAGAGCAGATGCTTTGTTTGTGCTTTGTCCAAAGGCAAATACAATGAGGTGAAACTGCAAGTCTCAAATGCAGCAACCCAGAGCTGGAGAGAGTGGGTCAGGGGTGTGTATGTACCCCAAAATTCCTGAGAATGGCATCTACTAATGTATGCATTCTTAGACTCCTTTCATAAAGCGGTGTAACTGCAACGTGGGATTTCTATTTGGCTAGTTCATACCATGCTGCTGTCTTAGCATTTTCCCTTGGTGACTGCTGCTGTGTGTCTCAGAACCTGTATTTCCATGTTTGAAACAGGGTTTAACAAGCCCTGTGGAGACAGCTTAGGAAATGGGAAGCTAATGCTGTATACATGCTTTTGAAGATATTATTGTCTAGAGACAGGAATTTTTCTGCTGAAGGTAGAAAAGCCTCTTCTCTTTCAGACTAAAAACTCAAGTTGTCACAGCAAAGAAATTCCAAAATCGCGGTTTTCAAAAGTCCAGATCTCTCTGTATTTCTACCTTTCCACAAGGTTCCCTCATGTTCCCCAAGCCTTGCTACACCAATGTTTGGGGTGGCTGGGCAGCTCAGGGCTGAACACTGAGGATTTCCCCATTGCGGCTCCTGGCAGCCCTGAGGTGAGATACTTAAAAACTGAGAACAGAGAAGCTGAGCTTGCAAGAAGCCACACGCCTGGCTCCAGGGCTGCATGCTCTCAACTTACCATTGCCCCTTGCTTAGTCAAACTGGCAGGTTCTCACACATGCCTCCTCAGCAGACAGCTCTATTCAATTTTTGCTAAAACATCTTCCCACAAAACACTTCAGTTTTGATAAATCAGCGCTTTCAGATGAAAAATAGTTCTACCTAAACATAAACAACTAGCTTCAGCTTTGAGAGATGTAGATTAGTTAATTGTATCAGCGAGTGCTGACTTTGAAGCTTAGATATAAACACATCCTTAATACCCAACCAAGCTCTGCTAAGAAGAAAGGATGATTTATAGAGCAATGCAGAAGCTGGCAGAGCCTGAAGCTTGAGATTAAGCCCTAGCTTAATACTTGTTGATATTACTGCATCCTATGCCTCCCAGAAGGGATGGTACGATACAGCAGAGAGGGACCAGCTTTTGGTCATGTTGTTTTCTGTTCCTGTTAATTATCTGCCGGGTTGAGGTGTTTGTACTCTGCACATGCGTGTGCTAATGACAAAGGATCTGTTACAGTCACACGAAAAACATTTAGCAATCTGTTCTGAGTAATAAGCTAGAGCAATGTTTTGTCTTGTTTCCTAAAGAATGCACTGTGGCTTGGGTTCACTTCACAAATTACATTCTAAATGCTTTTATCACGCGATTTTGATCCCTAAAAGTGAACTCTTAGATTCACAGCTATCTTCCTCTCCCGTTTCAACTAAAATGGTTTCTTTGTATGCCTTCTTTGTATGCCTTCTTTGAGAAGTTTTCATGGGAAACAGTGACAACTATTTATCTTAGAAACAGTTAAAAGGACACCTGGAAGGTTTAAAGTTCATGCCACCTGGCCACCATGTGGATTATATTCTTAACATCATGAATGTAAGGTAGTGAAAATGCATCAAGAGCAGCTGAATATCTGATCCTGATTCCCCCCAGTTTTATGCAAACCTGCACAGAACAGAGAACACAGTCAAAGCCACTTCAGCCCTTGACGCCAAGAGACACGAATGCTGAGAGTATGTGGAACTGCACGGGCATCATACTGGCTCAAAAAGTGTAGGTTAGGCATATATGGTTCTATGACTGTGAACATAGAGAGAGTGCTACTGGGGCAGTGGTTGGAATACAGATTTATAAACTGTGAAATATTTCTGCTAACTGCTCTGATCCCATAACTGCGAGTAGTGCAGCAGACTGGCTACATGTCCAAGTGCTGGCATTTTCTGTTTGGATAATATGCAACAGTCTACTCTACAAAGTGGATCCTAATAATCCAACATTTTCAATTGTTTTTAATTTCAAAATAAATGCAATTAAAATGGAATTTGGCAATAACATATGAGGTTTTCTTAATCAAATGCAACATCTATTATATACATTATTCAATGTGCATAATCTTTCAGAGCCTACAAGCAGCATACCAAAACCTCCATATTGCAAAGAGCAACCCCCACGACAGCTGAAGAGAAGGGACATCCAGCACTGGTCCACAGACAGGTGGTTAAAGTAGATCCACAAGGTCCCACTGCCTCCTTCTCCCAGTTGAAGCTGGGTTAGACAGACAGCTGAATCCTTCTGTGGCCCAGGATTGTCTGTCCCACCACATTGCTCCAGTGGCTGAGGGTTCAGATCACCACATAGACTCATTGCCAGTGCTACCCCATAACTTACCACATGACACAGCAGCAGCAAAGCAACTTCACTTCACACAATAGCTCATGAGCTGCCAAGGCTCAAAAATCACATTTGGACATTCTGGACAGAGGATATGAATTATGAGAAATTTCGGAGCTTAAGCCAGTGTTAGTACTCGCTAATGAGCAATTTCCCAGCTGAACACTAGGCAAAGGACAGAAGGAGAAATCTTCTGTCCCAAAGCATCCTGTAGTTCAGCCTACCCACAGAAGCTGCACTGGTCTAAAGGCTGGAGTAGTCACTTCGGTGACATTATTTCTTTAGAAAAATCTCAAGGGAATTTGATAAGCCTCTCTGGCCCCGATCATCCTCAAGTTTGTCACAAGACTATCTTCTTCCAATCCCTGTAAGCTATGGCAAGGCAGTGTGTGCTGCTTAGGTGACACTCATATGCTAAGGCCCTTTGGGACTGTGCGCAGTAGCCTATCTTATCCTCATTGCACAGCAATGCTACATCACTTGCTGCACCTGCTGCAATCATAAAGAACAGCTTGTCCCAAAGCATACTTTGATATCTGTTGCTGTTTTTTCTTTCTTTATTCAGAAATTTGTTTTTCTTTCTCCCAGCTTGCAAACCTCTCCTAACTATTGTCTGCAAGTGTAACTACTGAACAATTTAACTATCCCTCTGCAACATTTTTGAAGCTATTAAAACATGCAGAGATTCAAAAAGGGGAAGAAAATCTGGTCCAGGAAATGGGAGGACTCTTGGAATTACAGTGTCATATTTTGAAATTTTCCTTGGAGAAAATACGTTGTTGAGAACAGCAAATATATGTGCTAGTTATTTAAGAACTCACCCCTTACATATCTTTGCCCCTGCCAGTTAATACACCCAAGTTTAATTAGATTCTTATTAAACATTGCTACTTTCTTGCCCAAATCATATTAAAACTTAATTGGCAATGCTTCTTTCCTACATATTTTTATTTATCCTATTTTTCTCTTCCTCCAGACCAGCTGGCTTTAGCCATAAAGCCCCATTCCCTAACCTCAGAAACAACCCATTCCTTTTTACGTCTTCATTTTTTCCAGTTATTGTGCACTTTTATCCTGTTGTGTTTTTATTCCTCTCCAGCTACTGTGTAATTTTTCCTGAGCACCAGCATTACACAGGCTTGATTCTTGACATAAACTCCAGAGAGTTTGTACATGCAGATCTGTGTTTTCAGGCTTTAATCTAGAAATGAGCACCAAATTTAGAACAAATCGGTTATACAAATCAGCTGTTCATATAACTTTTTCCTAGTATCCTGAGACAGTGGTGCCATATGCAATCAGTAGAAGCCAGTTATCTCTCTGATACTCGCTGCAGGTGAATAAAAAACAGAAGGAACACACTGAGATCTCATTTTCTCCTCCTCGTCATCCATGTCAGTGGTGAAGAACTGGTTATAATTAGAAAGCTTAGATCTTCTGAATGTAAGTGTTGAAGGACTCTTTAGAGCTTTGGAAGGAGTTGCCTGGAAGGATTTGAGAAAGAGCTGGGGCATAGTCCTTCCTCCCTATAGCTTGGTAACTAGAACCACTATGGAGGGAATGTATTCCACGCTGGTAAAGGTCTATACGTACCTTCTGTTCTCCCCAGACACATGGGTGAATATTGACATCCTGACTCAGCCACACAGAGGAATGGTGAAATTCTTAAAACATGTCTGAAGCCACTGGTACCTGGTGAGTTAAAGGCTTTTTCCTGACCAGAACCAAAAGTAATTACTTTAATAAAATGTTATGTAAAAAATATAATATATAAAAAATAATTAAATGCAAAACCTTAAGACATATTTATGATAGAAAGCAGGGACCCACATCCCTGTACATAGGTGACATTATTAAGTTTCCTTGTTAAAAAGCTGCAGTTCAGTTTAATCCAATTTATATGGATCGTTCAGTTTACAAATCTTGATTACAAAGAGCTTTTCACCAAAGAATGCTTGACAATGCTTGATCATTTATTTGCCTTCCAATAATCTTCAAGGTCAAATGAAGAGCTATCTGTTTTCCTAAGTTAAAAATCAAAATTGTTCAGTCTTGGCTCCGAGTAGAATATTATTGATCCATCATGTCATGAGAAAGATGCTGCATGACCTCAATCCCCTCATAACTTGGATCAGATGAAAGGGTTTTGGAAATTGACCACAGACCCACCGGTAAGTATTTGTAGGCTGAACATGTACTTGGATTTGTAATGGCTGAACATGGATTGGCTTCCTTATAATTTGTCTTTCTATCATTTCCATTAATATTTTCTGTTTGTCAGGTACAGCATTAGCATATAGTGCCCTATAACACATTTGCAACATAATGAGGCTAATGAACACAGAAGTATTTTAGCAACTTCATCTATTGTGCTTTCACCCTTTGATAGATAATTGCCATAATGGAGCACTTTGCTATTTTGATCCTGTAGAGCATGAAGTCCCATTACAATTGTACACTAATCAGGGCTGTCTATCAGTCCTTGCTCACACAAATAACTGTTTACAGACTCTGTTCCAAACTATTTTGCCCCATGCTTTCTCTTCCCGTGGTTTCTGCTACTTCCACCTCCCTTCTCCTAATCATAAGATTTTAACGTAATTTACTGAAATAAAACATTAGTTTCTTCCTATGCCATGCCTCTCTTCTCACCCCCCTTAGACCCTCTTCAAGTCACCCAAGGAGGGGAGGGGAGAGGAAAGTTTTCAGAAATAATTTCATAGGATCAGAGGATAATGCAGGTTGGAAGGGACCTTCAGAAGCTCTCTAGTCCAACCTCCTGATCAAACAAGGGTCAGCTGTGAGATCAGACCTGGTTGCTCAGGGGTTTATTCAGTCAGATCTTGGAAACCTTCAAGGGTGATGACTACACAGCCTCTCTGGGCTCCTGTCCCACTTCCTGGCTGTCTTCATGGGGAAAATGGCTTTCCTTACATCCAGTCTGAATCTCCCTTGTTTCAATTGACATCCCTTTTCTCCTGACTTCCCACCATCCACTGCTATGAAGATCCTGGCTCCACTTCCTCGGTCACCTCCTTGTAAGTATAGGAAGACTGCTCTTAGGTCCCCTGAAGCCATCTCTTCTCCAGGTTGAACAAGCCCCATTCCTTCAGCTTCCACTCACAGGGCAGGTCCTCCAGCCTGACTGCCATGGTGACATTTTGCTGAATTTGCTTGAATTTATCAATGTCTTTTGTTTTGAGGAGCCCAAAACATGTAGTATATAGGTATGATCTGGTAGAGGGAGATAACCACTTTCTTCAGTCTACAAGCTGTGCTCCTGTTAATACAGCTCAGGATGCTTTCTCTGCTGCTAGGGCGTACCACTGGCTCACGCTCAGCTTTCTGACTGCCAGTACCTTCAGGTCCTTCTGCACAGAGCTCCTCCCTGCCTGTCAGTCCCCAGCTTGTATTGTTGCCAGTGGTTCGTCCTTCCCAGGTGCAGCACTTTGCACTTGTCCTTGTTGAGGTTCATAAGGTTCCTCTTGGTCCATCCCTCCAGCCTGTCAGAACAGCAACCCAGTCCTCAAGTGTATCGAACAGCCCCCTTGATCTGGTGTGATGTGCAAACTTGATGAGGATGCAGTCTGTCCCCTCTACACCTCTAGAAACGCAATCTGAGGACATGGCTGGAAATGAGTACGGAAGAATACTGCTGGGAAAGGTGTGAGGAAAAGCCATGGGACTGAGAGAAGATTTTAGACTTGGAGATATTCATATCTAATTATTATGTTTGGGACTCCTAAGGGCTACATGTACAAGAGGGCATGGCAGGATGATGCAGATGTTTTTCTGAGGATTGACATATTCTGCTATGTTTTTCTGCAGATTTATACCATTGTAAGTAGGCGGAGTCCTGCACCAAGAACTGCTTTGTCTGAAGAAATCAGTAAAATCGCTTGAGGAGACACTGAGCTCATTGTTCTTAAAGAAACAAGCAAGACTCTGTATTTTCTGATCACTTCAGTCCTTGTGATGTTTATTTCAGTATTGTGAACTAACACTTCAACTTTGTCATGACCCCTCAGGAGCTCTGACTAGAGGCCATTTGTCAATGATTTTTGTCAATACTCTGGTTCATACACCTCTTTCTTTTCTTTAACCATCAGCTTAGCCTCTCCCAAGTATGTCAGGAAGATGATGCAGAAGATCTGGGGAGCTGAAATCCATATTTACAGAGAACTATCTCCCTAATGTTTTCATTTCAGAAGTACTGTGGCAATACAACTAAAAATCAATGGCTAGCAACAGAATAAATTTCACAAAATTTATTGGCACTTAACCAATATTTCAGTCATGGATAATTTTCTTATGAGGCCTCAAGGTGTCATGGTTTGTAATGAGCGATAACATCTTCTATTTTTGCAATTCATATAGCTGGAAAAAAATGAGACATTTTCAGACAATGTAAGCTTTTCTTTTGGTCTGAAATCGTGTTGGCAGAAGACCCCCTGTTGTTGCCTGATGAAAGTATTCATATTTAATGACAAGTTGAGTGTATTTCATTCACATCTTTAACTTCTGACACTTGGGCCTCAGATCTCCTCAGTCTCTGTTTCAAGTTAATATTCTGCAATAGCGCTGCTTAGAAATAATTGAAGCCTACCGTCATGTTCTTAAATCACTCCTTTCTTAATGTCTCTCCTACGAAAAGAATGTCATCAGTTTTACCTGAAGACCAGGAATCTACATCAGAAAATCACATAATCATTCAGACCCAGCAGTATTCACCCAAGGGGAGTGGCTGGATAGTTTGACTAGCAGTGTATGTTAGATCCCTGTCCTTGACGTCCTTGGTTTCTCTGAACTTCTTGCCTACTATTAGCCATTGACTAACCCTGTGCTAGTTTCAGCAGATGTAATGATGCTGCTTCTGTTCAGTCTTGGTGTTTTCTCCTTCAGTGGCCGAAACAGGGCTAACAGAAACTCTCCATTTCAGATGTCTTAGCTGCAGTGAGGGAGGGACGAGTTACAGAGACATGCTCATGACCTGGAAGCATGTCTTCGCGTTGTGCTAGAGCAATGGGCCCAGCTGACAATGTCTCCTCACCTGCTCTGCAGCTCTTATACAGCCTTCACGACCTTGTCATGGGGTATGGTTCCTACCTGTTAATTGTTATAAATCCTGTGATAAACTGTTTCCTGCTGACACTATGTTCCCCTACTTGTTTTGTAGTGCCTTTATTGAATGCATCTCTAAGGACCTGAGTGCATCCTCCCCCCGTCCAGGGATCTGGCAGTGGGGCTCGGGGCCAAGACAGAGCCAGCACAGCCCCTTCCCACTGGTGCCTGTGGGGAGAGGCCCCCAGACATCGCCACGGAGAGGCCCTGGCCAGCCATCCCAGGGGTGTGTCTGATCCCAGAGCTCCTCACCAAGCCTGATCCTGACCCACATCCGTTGGCTGACGTCCCAGCTTGGCCTCGGCCCATCCCCACAGAGGTGCCCAGTGCCCGAGGCTGGGGCTGCCCCAGTGCCCCCCAGCTGCCCTGCTCCTGGCTGGGGCGGTGGGACAGGCCTAGGCTGCCAAGCCCTGCCCTGCCCCATCCCCAACACCCACGGGAAGCCCCCAGCACCCCGGCCCCAGGGAGCCACCTGACCTTGTGGAGCAAGGACAATATCCACTCAAACACAGCTTCTTATCTGTATTATCTTATCTATATATCTATATACAGTCAAATACAGCTGCTGATCTATATTGCAGGGATGGCTTTTTCCATGGAATCCACAATCCGGCTGACAGAATGACTGAGTTCCTGTTCTTCTGCACATTAAATCTTCGGATACAAATTTCACATTTGATGCAAGTTTCAGGTTCAGTGGAAGCGTATGTGTCCTCAGCCACTGCAAATACTATGAATGGCAGTAAAATGTATTTACTGTCATCTTCTCATCTTAATTCTCCATGGCCATCTCCAAGCACAAAGTCAACTGCTGTGTTACGAACCAGACTGGGTGACTCAGGGGGTCATAGCAGTTTCGTGATTCCCTTGGGCTAAATTAAGGTGAAATGACACCAGGTGATCAATTAAACGCTTTATTTATGGTAGAAGCAACCTGAACTTGGAAAGCATAATAGTAGATGGTGTGGGTTCTATTGAGGCTTTTATGAGCAGACAAGGAAGGAGAAGAAAAGAAAGAAAGAAGGGGGGAGAGAGAGAGAGGTATTTGACCACCCTCGGATCCCGCGATGACGACCGCGGACGTGTCGATCCCACGATGACGACCGCGGACGTGTCAGTCCCCCGGCAGTGTGCGCCGCAGGTGGCTCTGTGGAGCGGTGCTTTTTATACTGCAGTCCCCGCCGCGCGGCCGCGCCGGCCACGCCCCTCGGGGAGTTACGTAACTCCGGATCTCCTGCGCAGGCGCCACCGGGGGGATGGTCGCAAGAGGGTCTTTTGGGTGGTCGTGAGCCCCTTCCTCAAATGAACCATGTATGACCTCGGGCCGTATATGGTGCGTTGTCCCGCCGGGCCTATCAGAACATGGAACTGCGCACCCTCCGGCGTGCCCTCCGCCTCCGCCCCGTGCCCCTCGCCCGCGGCCCACCGTTACCGCGCAGACCGCAACCTGCTGTGCTGTGACGTTTGAGGCGTCGACATGCGTTAGCCCTTTCAGTCTCTCACATGCTGCTCGTGCCACATGCTGCTGTAAATCTGGCACTGCCGGTGACCTGAGTCCCACCGCGCTGCTCTGCCCTGCTGTTAGCAAAGACTGCTTTACTGCTCTCCTTCTTGCTGCTGGCTTCACAGGACTGAGTTCAGTCCCAGGGGTCGATGCACTCTGTGCAAGCTAATAACATGAGGAGCTCTTAAAACTGAACGGTAGAACTGTTAAATATTAGCGTGAGGTTTGCTTATTTGGTAGATCTTACCTTAGTGCCTGAATTTCACTGTCAATACAGTGCTACAACCTCTCACCTTCTGCACTCGTGTAGGTAAATGCAGTCCCTTGGTGATCTCTGTATGAGCTGTATTTCAGGCCTGGGATCCTGGAAAGAAAAAGATGCAAGTGTTGCATTGTAGCTCCCATCTTCCCTTGTCCCTTGGGCACTGAAATTAGGCCCTGACAAGCCGGGGCAAATGCAGCACCTCAGCTCTTCCTCTGTAAAATGACCAATACACCCAGCACACCCAGACACACCTGAGCTCTCCATCACATGCCACCTTCTGTATCCCATCCCACACCAACGTGAAGTTTAACACACTGGGTCTCCAGAAAAATGAGAAATGGTTTATAGGACTACTTAAAGAAATGTTGTAAATGGGGTACTCTTGCAGCACGCTAGCTGTCTGACTTTCCCACGCTTTCTCCACCCCCCACCTCCCCCCAGGATGTACTCCTCCTGTGGGTTCATCATAAATGGCTGTGTCTAGGAGAAAATGATGCTGTCTGCAGAACAACAAAAAAAATCCTCTCCCATTGCAGGCTGTAGAAAAGCAAATAGTGGGTATATAAAATGTCAACTATTTTAAGGCACTTCAAAAGACAACGAAAAGCCTCTCCCCTTCAGAAAAATCTAGGAACCATAGCTAGATGCATGATAGAAGTCTTTGCAACACAAATACTTCCAAGACCTTTTAGAGTCTTTCTTCTCATGTTACCTTCTGCTACAAACTTTTTCTCTATTCCAGTTTATCTGCATTTAGAAAGCATGGAATAGATAGTCATGCAATGAAATTAAGTCATATCACATCTTTAGTTGCTTGAAAGCAGTCTCATCTATGAAAAGCAGTCTCATCTATGAAAATGTATTTGTACTCTATAAATTTATTTTTACAATTTGCAAAGATGGTAAGATGCATACATCTTTCTGAGAACAATGCAGTTCAGTGGCTGCTATTTGGCATCTGCTGTACAAATGACACTATCACTTGCGTAAAACAATCAGTACAGCAAGCCAGAGTTCGTATGTCCTTTGGATAAGGTCTTTGATGAATAGACCCTCTTATCCTTCATTCCCAATCTATCATTAATAACATTCTCTGTGATCATCCAGACACAAAGAATTAAGACAATAACTTAGTAAGTGAATACCAGAGCCTTAGCTTGCCCAATGGAATAACAGTCATTAAGTTTCTGCCAAAAGACCATTGCTTCAGACATAATGATGAGCAATTACCATACAGGCTTGGAAGGTGTTTATACATAGTATATTGTTAAAATATTCCCTTTTCTTGGGAGTTGCCTTGTGGTAGCGCCAAACCTATCAATTAAATTACCTAATGAAACACATTTCAATATGAAACAATCTTCATTCCCAGTGTAACCATCTCTTTAGTAATAATATGCCAAGAACATAATTAAAGCTTTTGTGTATGACCATCTTCCTGTAGACAAACTTAATGAAAGAAAAAAATGGTTCAAGGTAGATAATATTTCTGTGTCGCTGAAATAATGAAAACCTTTAGGAATTAACTTCTTGGGACAAGGAGGGGGATATGAAACAAGCAGGAATAACAATTTCCTAGTCAGACAAGCTTGCCTTTATCCCAGCTGACTTTGGACACTGTAGGCAGCCCAGAATAACACTCTGCTAGCCTAACACTGAAATGCTGTCTCTTTCTCTGTCATGATTTAACCCCAGCCAGCAACTGAGCACCACACAGCCGCTTGCTCACTCCCCCCCGCCCCAGTGGGATGGGGGAGAGAATCGGAAGAGTAGAAGCGAGAAAACTCATGGGTTGAGATAAAAGCAGTTTAATAATTGAAATAAAATAAAGTAAAATAATAATAATAATAATAATAATAATAATAATAATAATAATAATAATAATATAATAAAAGAATATACCAAGCAAGTGATGCACAATGCAATTGCTCACCACCCGCCAACCGATGCCCAGCCAGTCCCTGACCAGCAGCCCCCCCAGCCAGCTTTTCCCCAGTTTATGTACTGAGCATGACGTCACATGGTATGGAATGTCCCTTTGGCCAGTTTGGGTCAGCTGTCCTGGCTGTGCCCCCTCCCAGCTCCTTGTGCACCTCCAGCCTTCTCAGTCGGTAGAGCATGGGGAGCTGAAAAGTCCTTGACTGGTGTAAGCACTGCTTAGCAACAACTAAAACATTGGTGTGTTATTAACATTGTTCTCATCCTAAATCCAAAACACAGCACTCTACCAGCTACTAGGAAGAAAATTAACTCTATCCCAGCCGAAACCAGGACAGTATCCACCCCTTATTCTATACCATCTACGTCATGCCCAGGTCCCACACTTTCCAATACATTCCAATTAATCACCACCACTTTTCCTGTCTTTTGATATATACACACAGATATCATTGCCCTAGCCTATGGGCTATCCCTACAAAATATTCATTGTGTTCATTTAGTCCATGACTTTGGGCTCCATCTGTCATAACAGTCCTTCAGGGCAGGAGAGATGGTGTGTGGTGTTGGACTTTCACATGCTGAAGCCAGTTCTGGTTCCATTATCACTGCACTTTTCTCGGTTTTCATCAAAGTTCATTCTTCATTAATCTGGGTGATTCTTACTGTAACACCATTGATATGGCATATAGCCACCATAGAAGTGATGATATACAATGTTATATAACAATTAACATCATACAATTTAATTCATTGGCTATTCTCACCCAAAATCAAATCCCCTTGAGGTACATATCGGAATTCCCCATCCTCCCGCATTATCCACCAAGTGCACCCAGGTCCTTGAGCAAAAGCAATCCCACGGATGGGTTTGCCTTTGCCTGAGGCAGGAATAACCCAGACTGTCTTCCCCAGCATATTTTTTATGTGCACTACAGGGACTTTATCCCCTTCTACAGTACGTAAAAGTTTTGACTGGGCAGGGCCTGCTCGATTGGCAGATCCCCTAGCGTTAACTAACCAGGTGGCTTTTGCTAAATGTCTATCCCAATGTTTGAACGTCCCACCACCCATTGCTCTCAGTGTAGTCTTTAACAGTCCATTGTATCGTTCAATTTTCCCAGAGGCTGGTGCATGATAGGGGATGTGATACACCTACTCAATGCCGTGCTCTTTGGCCCAGGTGTCTAGGAGGTTGTTTCAGAAATGAGTCCCGCTGTCTGACTCAGTTCTTTCTGGGGTGCCATGTTGCCATAGGACTTGCTTTTCAAGGCCCAGGATAGTGTTCCGAGTGGTGGCATGGGGCATGGGATATGTTTCCAGCCATCTAGTGGTTGCTTCCATCATTGTAAACACATGGTGCTTGCCTTGGTGGGTTTGTGGGAGTGTGAGCAATCTGCCAGGCCTCCCCATATTTATATTTCAGCCATCGTCCTCCATACCAGAGAGGCTTTAACCACTTGGCTTGTTCGATTGCAGTGCATGTTTCACATTCATGGATAACCTGTGCTATAGTGTCCATGATCAAGATCCAGCCCATCTGTATGTTGCATCTCTTCCTTGATGGCCTGAGGTGTCATGGGCCCACTGAGCTATAAATAATTCACCCTCATGGTGCCAGTCCAGATGCACCTGAGCCACTTCAATCTTAGCAGCCTGATCCACCTTGCTGGTTGTTTTGATGTTCTTCAGTGGCCTGACGCTGGGGTACGTGAGCATCTACATGACGTACTTTTACAACCAGGTTCTCTACCTGGGCAGCAATATCTTGCCACAATGCAGCAGCCCAGATGGGTTTGCCTCTGTGCAGCCAGTTGCTCCGCTTCCGTTGTAACCACTCCCACAGGGCATTTGCCACCATCCATGAGTCAGTATAGAGACAGAGCACTGGCCACTTTTCTTGTTCAGCAATATCTAAAGCCAGCTGGATGGCCTTTACTTCTGTAAATTGGCTCGATTCACCTTCTCCTTCAGCAGTTTCTGCAACTTGTCGCATAGGACTCCATACAGCAGCTTTCCACCTCCGATGCTTTCCCACAAGACGACAGGACCCATCAGTGAACAGGGCATATTGCTTCTCATTTTCTGGTAGTTCATTATACATTGGAGCCTCCTCAGCATGCGTCACCTCTTCCTCTGGCGACATTCCAAAATCTCTGCCCTCTGGCCAATCCATGATCACTTCCAGGATTCCTGGGCGACTGGGGTTTCCTATTCGAGCCCGTTGTGTGATCAGTGCGACCCACTTACTCCACGTAGCATCAGTTGCATGATGTGTACAGGGGACCCTCCCTCTGAACATCCAGCCCAGCACCGGCAGTCGGGGTGCCAGGAGGAGCTGTGCTTCAGTGCCGATCACTTCCGAAGCAGCTCGAACCCCTTCATATGCTGCCAATATCTCTTTTTCAGTTGGAGTATAGCGGGCCTCGGATCCTCTGTATCCCCGACTCCAAAACCCGAGGGGTCGACCTCGAGTCTCCCCAGGTGCTTTCTGCCAGAGGCTCCAGGTAGGGCCGTTCTCCCCGGCTGCGGTGTAGAGCATATTTTTTACATCTTGCCCTGCCCGGACTGGCCCAAGGGCTACTGCATGAACTATCTCCTCTTTAATTTGTTCAAAGGCTTGTCGTTGCTCAGAGCCCCATTTGAAATCATTCTTCTTCCAGGTCACTTGATAGAGAGGGTTTATGATCAGACTGTAATTTGGAACATGCATTCTCCAAAAACCCACAACACCTAAGAAAGTTTGTGTTTCCTTTTTGCTAGTTGGTGGAGACATGGCTGTTATTTTGTTGATCACATCCATTGGGATCTGACAACTTCCTTCTTGCCATTTTATTCCTAAAAACTGGATCTCCTGTGCATGTCCCTTGACCTTACTTTGTTTTATGGCAAAACTGGCTTTCAGAAGGATTTGGGCTATTTTCTTCCCTTTCTCAAAAACCTCTTCTGCTGTGTTGCCCCATATGACAATGTCATCAATGTATTGTAGGTGTTCTGGAGCCTCACCCTGTTCCAGTGCAGTCTGGATCAGTCCATGGCAAATGGTAGGGCTGTGTTTCCACCCCTGGGGCAGTTGGTTCCAGGTGTACTGGACGCCCCTCCAAGTGAAAGCAAACTGTGGCCTGCACTCCGCTGCCAAAGGGATTGAGAAAAATGCATTAGCAATATCAGTTGTGGCATACCACTTGGCTGCCTTTGACTCCAGTTCCTATTGAAGTTCTAGCATGTCTGGCACAGCAGCACTCAGCAGCGGCATGACTTTATTCAGGCCATGATAGTCTACTGTCAGTCTCCACTCTCCATTAGACTTTCACACTGGCCATATGGGACTGTTAAAGGGTGAGCAAGTCTTGCTGATCACTCCTTGGCTCTCCAGTCGACGAATCAGCTCGTGGATGGGAATCAGGGAGTCTCGGTTGGTGCGATATTGCCGCCGGTGCACTGTGGTGGTGGTGATCAGCACCTGTTGTTCTTCAACCCTCAGCAGCCCCACAACAGAAGGGTCCTCCAAGAGACCGGGTAAGGTAGACAGCTGTTTAATTTCCTCCGTCTCCGAGGCAGCTATACCAAAAGCCCACCGGTACCCTTTTGGGTCCTTGAAATACCCTTTCCTGAGGCAGTCTATGCCAAGGATGCACGGAGCATCTGGGCCAGTCACAATGGGGTGCTTCTGCCACTCATTCCCAGTCAGACTTACTTCAGCCTTCAATACAGTTAGGTGTTGGGATCCCCCTATCACTCCAGAAATACAGATGGGTTCTGCCCCTTTATAGCTTGATGGCATTAGGGTACACTGTGCACCAGTGTCTACTAGAGCCTTATACTCCAGTGGGTCTGATGTGCCAGGCCACCGAATCCACACAGTCAAGTAAACCCGGTTGTCCCTTTCCTCCCCCTGGCTGGAGGCAGGGCCCCTCTAGTCCTGGTTATAGTATTCGTTACTCACTTCCTGTAAATACGAGTCAGAAGTCTCTTCATTAAGATCAGAAGTAAGATCAGCTCTTCTACTCTGTCTGAGGAACTGCCCACTGGAGACTGGAGCAGCAATTTTCCTGGAAGAACCCCCTTTTGTGATTGTTTTTCCTTGCAACTCACGTACCCGTGCCTGTAGGGTCGAGGTAGATTTTCCATCCCACTTCCTCATGTCTTCTCCGTGGTCATGCAGGTAAAAACACAGGGTGGCCCGTGGTGTATATCCACTATATCCTCTCTCTTGAGCAGAGGGACGCTGACTCCTAATAGCTGAGATACTGGTCTGTACAGGTGGGGAGTAGGACATATCCTCTTTGAGTTGCTGGAGCTCCAGGGACAGTTTATCCACAGCCAAGATGCAGGCCCATAGGGAGGAAGAGAGACTTTCTTCATATTGCCAGAGTTGACTGGCCAATTCATCCACCATTTGTTCCTCTCCATCTTTCCAGGTCATCACTGCCAATGAGTTGGCATATGACAATGGTGCACTCCTTACAAACTTCTGCCACATGGGTCGTGTGCACCTGACTTCATCTGGATCTTTGGATAGCTGTTCATTGTTCAGGTCATCATAAATCACCTCCAGCACAGCTAATTCCCTCAGGTACTGGATACCTCTCTCCACGGTGGTCCACTTGCCTGGGTGACATATGACATCTTCCTTGAAGGGACACCTTTCCTTCACGCCTGACAGGAGTTGCCTCCAGAGACTGAGGGCTTGTGCCCCTTTTCCAATCGCTTTGTCAATGCCCCCTTCCCTAGAAAGGGATCCCAGCTGCTTGGCTTCCCTACCCTCTAATTCCAGGCTACTGGTCCCGTTATCCCAGCATCAGAGCAGCCAGGTGACAATATGCTTGCCTGGATGACGGCTGAAATCTTTTCACATATCTCGCAGCTCGCTCAGGGATAGGGACCGGGTGGTTACCGTCTCATTTATGAGTTCTTCCTCTTCCTCCTCCTCTCTTCGTGATGGCCCTGCTTTTTCATCATCCTTTACTAAATGAGCTGACTTTCGCTTCCAAGATTTCTTCTTATGTATAGGGATGACTGATACCAGCACGGGTTGGTTCTCTGGTTCAGCTGCAGGGCCTGTTGCCGGGGTTGGAGTAGCCGCATGGCCTATCATTTTGTCGTCAGATCCAGAGACCTTCTCTTCCCTTTGAGGGTACTGAATAGTGTTGAACAGGGCTCGGTAGGCATGGGCCAGGCCCCAGCACGTTGCAATGATCTGCATCTCTCTGGAGTTGCCAGGGTGACAGCATACTTTTTCCAAATATTCTACTAATTTTTCAGGATTCTGCACTTGTTCAGGGGTGAAGTTCCAAAACACTGAGGGTGCCCATGGGCCTAGGTACTTGCCCATGCTATCCCACACGCCCTGCCACTCATAACTATCCAGCCTTGGGGCAGATCTCTAGATGATATTCTTAAATTGCTTATTAACCTTAGACAAAACCGAAACAATATTTCCAAGAAATACCAATAGAAGTATCTTAACTACCCAACGATGTTCCAGATACTGAAAAGTTACTGTAATGAAGGAGGAAACATCATAGAAGAAGGTAGCAAAGGTGCCATTCTGTATGTCCTCCATAAAAAACCTCTCAGAGGAAGAACTATAATTGCTAATTTTCTCCACGAGGTAGTACCTGAAGTACAGTAATGGTTTCAGTACAAAGCTCAAATACCAGATTAAGCTCAAGGCCACTGTTTTAACAAGTCTCCCAGGCAAAACATCACTAATCACTGCAGACCATAGCAAACTGCAAAAACCAACACCAATCTTTAACATGTACAGCAAAAAAAAGAGCATGGTGCAGGTCAGATAAACTAATATCAAGAACAGATGAATCAATATTGTGACCCACAGCTGTTAACAGATATAAATCCCTTAATACGCCCTGGTTAATCTGTTATTATCTCAAACCCTTCATGCCCCACATTGGGTGCCAAGAAGGACTGTCGTGGTTTAACCCCAGCTGGCAACTGAGCACCACACAGCCGCTTGCTCACTCCCCGCCCCGCCTGGTGGGATGGGGGAGAGAATCGGAAGAGTAGAAGCGAGAAAACTCATGGGTTGAGATAAGAACAGTTTAATAATGGAAACAAAATAAAGTAAAATAGTAGTAATAATAATAATACTACAATATACCAAGGAAGTGATGCACAATGCAATTGCTCACCACCCACCGACCGATGCCCAGCCAGACCCTGAGCAGCGGCCCCCCCGGCCAGCTTTCCCCAGTTTATGTACTGAGCATGACGTCACATGGTATGGAATGTCCCTTTGGCCAGTTTGGGTCAGCTGTCCTGGCTGTGCCCCCTCCCAGCTTCTTGTGCCCCTCCAGCCTTCTCAGTCGGTAGAGCATGGGGAGCTGAAAAGTCCTTGACTAGTGTAAGCACTACTTAGCAACAACTAAAACATCAGTGTGTTATCAACATTGTTCTCATCCTAAATCCAAAACACAGCACTGTACCAGCTACTAGGAAGGAAATTAACTCTATTCCAGCCAAAACCAGGGCAGTCTTTCTACTGTGTTGTGGTTTAACCCCAGCTTGCAACTAAGCACCACACAGCCGCTCATTCACTCCCCACCCCCAGTGGGATGGGGGAGAAAATTGGAAGAGGAAAAATGAAAAAACTCATGGGTTGAGATAAAGACAGTTTAACAGGTAAAGCAAAAGCCGCGTGCGCAAGCAAAGCAAAACAAGGAATTTATTCACTACTTCCCATCGGCAGGCAGGTGTTCAGCCATCTCCAGGAAAGCAGGGCTCCATCATGCATAACAGTTACTTGGGAAGACAAACGCCATCACTCCGAACGTCCCCCCCTTCCTTCTTCTTCCCCCAGCTTTATATGCTGAGCGTGACATCATATGGTACGGAATATCCCTTTGGTCAGTCGAGGTCAGCTGTCCCAGCTGTGTCCCCTCCCAACTTCATGTGCACCCCCAGCCTACTCGCTGGTGGGGTGGGGTGAGAAGCAGAAAAGGCCTTGACTCTGTGTGAGCACTGCTCAGCAGTAACTAAAACATCCCTGTGTTATCAACACTGTTTTCAGCACAAATCCAAAACACAGCCCCATACTAGCTACTGTGAAGAAAATTAATTCTATCCCAGCCCAAACCAGTACAACTGACTATATAGGGAGGAAGTGTTCACAGTATTCTCATTAAGTATTGCAGTTAGGAGCTAGGAGGTAAGTGATCGCAATTTGGGCATTGCCATTGTGTGCATGCAGAGTGAGAAGATGAATGTAGGCACAAGAGCCTGCCGAGCTGCTGAGATCTCTGACCAGTAAATTTTTGACAATGTGCATGGCACGCCTGCTGTTGTTGGACTGCCCTGATACCATCACCCATCCCCATCCTTTCTTTGTACCATATCCAGCCATTTAGGACTGGCCATGAAACTGCCGTTCTTGATGCGTAACTTCATGCTGTTCTCCCTTTCAGAAAGTGACCTGGGAAAGGGAGAGAGCACACTGCACAATGACCATCTCTTGGCTGTATCATTTGAACACATGAAGGAAATGTTGTGGTTTATGGGCTGCAGAAACTGTAGTCGCAGCCTTCCAAATTTCATATCCTCTTTCCATCAGTTCTGTGCATATTTTCCTCTCTATAAAAATAGCTTTCACTACCCTGTCTTTTCAAAAGCCATGAATCCTCCTTATTTCACTCATCAAAATCTCAAACTAAGTAATTGTTTTACCACAGAGGAAGTTTAAATATGGAACTAGCACAAGGTAACACCCAAATTCTGAATGCATCCTGAAACACAAAGGTATTCGAATCTGAGATATGTATCTATCCACAACATCCTTCTCCCAGATATCTCAGCTGAAGTTCTGCATCCGGTCTGCAGAACTGAAATGCTCTTCTGTCCCTCCCTAAATTGTAGGCAAACTCAGATCTAGATCTAAACTTTACACACAAACATGTCTCTAGTTAAGAGAACAGGGATATTATTAATTGGCCCTGTAGTGCCCATTTTTGAGTACAGTTGTTCTTTCACTTCCAAATATGGGGAAAACAGATTGCTACACT
Organism: Aptenodytes patagonicus; assembly: GCF_965638725.1. Taxonomy (NCBI): domain Eukaryota; kingdom Metazoa; phylum Chordata; class Aves; order Sphenisciformes; family Spheniscidae; genus Aptenodytes; species Aptenodytes patagonicus. Next base: position 53,293,570 of record NC_134949.1, read on the forward strand.
CTGCAGTAGCATATGATAAGAATGCATGTTGTAATAGGATATCCACGGTTCATTTACTTAAAAAAACTGTATCATTTTGGTATTTTAATCTTTCATCCTATGAAAATACAATGTTATTCTACAGGGACGGTCAGACTTTAGGAACTCTCTCCCGTGCATACTAAGAATTTTTTTCTGAATAAAAGTGATGACCAGAAGATTGATCGATTAATCCATCAATCTATCTTCTGATATATCTTCGGCTGCGAATATACATCTTTTGGTCAGATTCCCAGACTGATCTAAGTAGTCTCGCAAAGCTGCATCCCATCAACTTTGAAATCTTCTAGGGAATTGTACCAGATGATGGGCACTGTAAAAATTATTCTGTACCCATGTTTAAGGATTGACACACCCCTAAAAGTCAAATGCCTTGGTGCTTGCCAATTGTCCTGAAATTATCCTTAATATAACCCAGATTAAGACAGAAGCAAAACTAAAAATCTTGGTTTCAGTATTGTATTGGAATGAAGTCCCTCTGCAAAGTGTTTGCTTTCTCTCCTTTGTTTAAAAAAATGCCTTCAGGAAAATGTACGCTCTAAATCATTATTTATTTAACAGAGGGGTTATTTATTAGTAGTAATTAACTACTATTAAAAATATTAATATAATTATTTGTTAGATGTAAATTTTTAAAGCATTATGAGTCAACATTTTAAGTCTCTATAGGAAGCAGAGTTGCTTTACGAATAGTTAGAAAGTGAAAATTTTACCTACTTTAGCTCCTTTTGCCTCTGATTTTACAATTTTGTCTATCTAAGCAATTTAAACATGTTTTCCAGCTTCTAAATATTATCTTCACTCTTCATCCCTTTTCTTGCACTTTACACGCCTCATTAACATGCACCTAATCTAGGAATGTACTAACAGTCAGGTTCTCTCATCAACACATATTGCTCTTGACAGTGCTTAGCCATAAATAGTCAAGGTCAGCTTTTAATCATATGAGGTAGAGTTATGAATGATTTGCCATTCTTAACGCACAGTTTCAATCATTTTTGCCTTCACAGCTGAAATTTCTTATATTCTTTCTTGGCTCAGAAGCTAGCTTTGTTTAAAAATTAGTAACTTATTACTGGTTCAATTCATTTTAAAAACAAGAAGGCATTGTTCAAAACAGAAGAGCCTACACAATTTCTTCCAATATGAGTAGTTAATCTACAGAAAAACTTGACTTTTTCCTGTCTTCTTCTTTTCAGTTTCTAAAGTGCTATAATTAAAAGTATACTAGTGTATCAACCCAAGAATGTTCACACAGCAGACTCAAATTGACCAAAAAATACTCTCTCTCTCTGGTTCCAGGCAATAGTCCTTGAACTTTCTGTTATTACTAAGTAAAAGAAGGGGCAGGAGCATTCATGCATTTGGGAAACCTACCACGTTCGGTAATGAGGACTTACGCTGCAGAGATAGGGGACTGGGATGCAGTGATGATGAGACTTTAATCATCTTCTTCCTCTCGGTGAGTCTTGCTACACTGAGAATGGGCAACTGCAGTTACCCAACTCTAGGCGAAAGGGTTAGTTTCATCTTTTGCAAAATCCCCAAAACGTGGGTCCTTCCCACATGCATAAACAGGGGAAATGATCTAACTGCTTCCCCATTTCCTGCTCCTCTTCTTCCTTTCTTTCCTCTCTTTTCTGTATTCATTATTAATAACAAATGGAAAAAAACAGGCATTAACTGCACATCTGGTTCAGCTCTGGCAAGAACTCTCAGGATGCAAGTGGCAACAGCTGCCAAGCGCCTTGATTTCAAAATGGAAATTCTCCTATTAAAACTTTCTGTAAGAGACTGATTGATTTTTTTCTGTCAAGTGAAACAAGCCAGTCCCGTATTTAAGGCATTGTTGTAACTCCTCTCCTTTCCAAACAAATACTAGCAAAATGCTATTCATGAATTCAGTTAAGAGAATGTGAGGGAGGGGAAATGAATGATGTTTTTTCCAGCCATTTTGACCCAGATTGCTAGAATTTGATTTTATGAGCTGATTTTGTGTAAGCCGAATTGGATTTAAGAGATATGATTATTTGTTTCTCCTATTTTTAATATAACAATTACATAAAATAGTAACCTCAAATTTCTGCTGTCAAACTAATTTTGAAGCAGTAATTTTACTGGACTATAAAGTAGAGCATTTCAGAGTGCCACCAGAGGGAGCCAATGCAATTGCAAACTTGAAATTCTAGTCCTTTTGAAAAAAAAACTGACGGAAAGATCATTATCCTGCAAAATAGCAGACAGCAAAGAAATAAAGATTATTCTTCTGAAGCACAGTGTTTGTGCCTTTTGAAGTAAAAATCTCCACATTCCAATCACACATAATGAGGAACACTAATGTAAATGAAAAAAAAAAAAAAAACCCCTTGCTTATATTTTTTTCCCAGGAATAAATGCATTATTTTGCATTGCACTACACTTTAATAACCCTTTATTTTAATTGTTTATTGTCACCTTGACAATGTCTGCCTTCACATTTTGCCCCACAGCAATTCCTCAGCCTTTTTCTCATCTCTTTAAACTGACATCTCCAAACCAGTGATCGCAGATCACCATCTCACATCCTTATCAGCTGTGTGAAAGCTGTAAAATGTCCTGTGTTCTCTGAATCTGACTCTACCTAGCAATGCGTCTGATTTTTTTTCTCTTGCTGCTTTTTCTTTGATTTTACTAGCATTAAGAGTAATTCGGTGATTGTCAGGCAATGTATTGCAGATGCACAGTAGTGTTAACTCTTACTTCAAGCAGCTGTGCTCTAAGCCCATCATTCTGAACAGTTCCTCATTTGTGGTTTTGGCTATTCAACTGACTTTAAATATCCATCTCTTGTTTCAAATTAGAAGTGCACTGTGATTCATTTCTGCATCTTTTTTTAAGTGTCAGGCTTTTACAATTGAGCAAGATGGTTAACCATCCATCACATCTTGAACAATCTCTGGTGAATGTGCACATTTGCTTTTCTCTATCATGAATAACTTTGCAAAAGGCAATTAATTTCTGTAAGGGCTTTTTAATGTTTCATTTTATACCATCTTCCTTCTTCCATCTGCTAAATCTAAAAACCTATCCACTTCCTCTCCATTGCTCGTCCACCCACTGGAAATTGTGCCAGAATTAAAAGAAGCCAATCCCAGGATCTTCTCCTGGCACGGCTGAACAGGACCAGCAGTTTCCTCCAGCCTTCAGGTCGCTCTTTTGCACTCCCACGACTTGGACAAGACATGGGGCATCCTGTTTTTTCTTAAGGAGAAAGAGTAAAACAAAAAAAAGGGGAGGAGGGGAGGAAGAATAGCGAAAAGGAAGACAAAAAGATTGCAGAGTGGAGAAGCCAGAAGTAGGAGTAACAGTACAACACATGGCAAGGATAAAAACCAACTGCTGAAATGAGAATTAATCCTCACTGGTTTTTATTAGTCATGAGGACCACTTGGGGTTTCTCAAGGTTTCCCTGTGCATATGGATTATTGCAATCATTGGAGTACACCCCTGAGTAAGGAAAAGAAGAATGTGTTTTCCATGCCATGTGGCCCTTGTATCCTAAGGAAAGGAGAAGGGAGGAAACTATTACCCCATCAAGCCATAGTTTTGTCTAGAAAGGGAGCTATTCTTTTATTGCCCATGCACAACACAATGAAGTAGTAAATGGTGGCGACTGGAGGACCAGGAACACACAGTGAAGCCAGCACTGCAATAAATTGCTAGAGTGCTGGTAGGTTTGATCTAGCGTTTGGTTGTTAAAATAACTGAGTTGTCAACTTTGTCTTTTGCTGAGACTATTCTTAGCACTTTTGTTTTTTTAACATTTATCATAATCTTTTTTCAAACCATTCATCAAGCTCTGAAGGTCTTCTCTAATCGAACTCTTAGAGAAAGATTGCTAAGAGACATTATATTGTTCATATAAGCTCCATTAACTCAGATGCCATTTAGAAGATTCCAAACTGTCATTTGTTATGCTTTCTACTTAATGACAAATGCTTTCACAGACAAAATGTACCTTGATGATGCACTATGATGTTTCAACATCTGCTCACAATGCTGCTTTCTCTCTCAGCTACAGTGTTTTCTAAACTCTGGATTTTGTGAGTCATCAATACCTTTTCCAGTAATGCCTATCTGTCTGTCATGCTGAAACTTCTCAAAACTTTCACAAAAGCAGCAAAGCATACATAAATTTCCCTTTATACTTCCATGACACATCCTGATAGTGTTTTCAAGGTAAGGTCAGTTTCCCTTGTGTTAACTACTAGATAAAAACTAAACTGACTTCTATTCATTCTTGGCTCAGCACACTGACTTTTTTTTTACCCACTGATTTTTCAGCACTACAGCAGTACAATCTGTCAAACTTAGAGAACAGCAAGCACTATTCAAGGTCTGGGGCATTAATGAGTTCTGATGTGGGAGCATACAATTTTTTTTCAAGTCTTCTGCAGGATCTTTTGTGTATTTCTAATTTCATACCTTAAGCAAGCACAGAGGTTTTGGTTTTAATAGCACCTCCTCCGTATGCTCATCTTTGGTTTCGATGTCTGGTTTCCCCATTGTAATTACTTGGCCTGCACTTGTCCATGATGTCTATATTGAGTGAGCATCGGAATGGATAAAAGAAGTTTGTGATGATCAGCTTTCTAAGATGAAGTTAAATTCATTGCATATTCCCTCATTTATACTTTTGTAAAACCAATACCTTTAAATATCTCCCCATGCTCTTTACAGTATAATTAATTTCTTTGTGTGATGCCTTTATCTCATGACATCTTTGCTTTGGATACCCAACTTCAGTCTATGGTGCTTTTTCCTGTATTACTTTCTGTGGGTTTTGCTATCCCATGTTTTTCCCGTCTCTACACTTCATTTTGCTTTATTAAGTTCATGATTCCTTTTTTTTTAATGACAGTTGTTTACTCCTAGAACTGATACGATGCGAGAGTAAGGCCTGATAGTCATATTATAGCTGTATATGACAGTATTTGATTTTTTTCACGTTAGTCTCTAGAATTTTCCTTCTTAGGCACTACATGATTGGTCTATTTTGAAGCAAATTATTGACAATTTCAAGATTCTAAGAATGCCATATTTCAGACCAAGTCAGACCAATGGTGAAATTGTTTGGGTCCACTGCAGTCTTTCATCACAGCTAGAAAGTTATGACTATTCTTGTAGTCATCTGGTAGGCATATTCTAGCATCCAGAACTGCATTACACAGGAATACTTATGTTAGTACACAATCTATTTGGGTTTTGGAGTGTCCTGATATGTCTCTAAAGGCTTTGCTGCATAAACACTTTTTTGAGATTACTCCGAAACAATACATCTCATACACCAAAAGAGGTGTATTCCACATACAAACTTGATCAATCGTCTTCCTTTTAATTACTGAGTCCTATCCTCTGATTTCTAAGCAGGACATCTCTCAGTTTCTGCTATTCTAAAGTTGAAATTATTCATTAAAACCAGCCAGCCTCCACTTTTCCTGGTTTGAATTTCCCAGGTTTTTATGGTATCTCTTCAGTACATTTGCTTGGCAATCCCTTTTGAGGGGAAAAGTGATCAGAATGCAGATTCCCTCCGAGAAGGAGTTTATTCTTATTGGGAGTATCCAATGGATTTAAACCATGCTATGGGAATAGAAATGGCTAGATTCAGCTATTCAACTTTTATTTCAGAGTGCTTTTTACCTAAACAGAAAATGCAGTTCTGCGTGGGCACTCCTTGTCTGTTTTATTTCACAATTCTTAGGACATAAATTTTCAAGCCCTGAGATTCCTCCAACAAGTTTTTAAAAGGCTCCATTTATTAGACAGTTCACATGATGTAACATGGAGAGGAAGCTGCCCAGCTGTGTGGCTGCATTTAGTACTGTATAAACTATACCAGGCATGCTAATAGGGGAAAGCCCCTTAAGTCCCTCCTCCCACTAATCCACCAGGCACTGACATACAATGTCACAGTCCCCTTTACCTTGAATTTCTTCAGCTCTTCAGCTGTTGATTTTGCATGGGATGTCTGATCACACATTCCCTTAAGTGATGTAAATTGATTTTTCTAATAACTTCTAAAACTTCGTTTTAGCTTGATCAAAATCCATTAGCACAGAAAGAGATCACTAAGTCATACAGACTGCACAACAAATCCATTACACTGGACAGAAATTGTATAAGGCCAAAAACTATACAGAAAGAAGTCCTGTAACTTAATATGCCGTTTGATGACTTATACATTCTTACTGAAAAGCTCATTAAATCCTGTGCTGCAAACTTCACAGGGTGAGGGTACAGACAAAAATTAAATGGAAAATAGAACACAAAGAGTGTTGGATATGTGTGAATGGGCAGCAATAAGAGTGTACAAAATAGCTATGAAGAGTCTGGCAAGGAGATGAGGGCCTGACTTACTGCTCACAAAACTTATCTGTCGGCAACTGCTGGTTCTGAGGACTCTCCTCATTTCTTTCAGACCACCTGGATCATTGTGGCAACTACAGCTAGGAGGGAACTGCTGGTGCAAGGAGCTGCCTAACAACATTTCATCCTACACTTAGCACATTCCCCCTACTGACACTTTCCAGATCACTCCATAAACTGCTGAAGGGGCAAGACCATTTCTGTAGCTTTTTAAATTTTCCTCAGTTTGGACCCCTAACATTTTTCTGTTGGGGTTATAGACCTCTGTACAACAAATCTAAACCCAATGACAACTGGTTTGCTTTTCCTAGCTTCCTTCATGGACTCTGGTTTCAAAAACCCAGAAGACAACTCTTCTGTATCAGGGCAGTTCTCCAGAAGGTTGTAGTGCTTTGGAGGTGACGCTGAGCAGGTGTCACTCAGTACTCACCTTGACTAATCTGAAGCAGATATATTTTTAAGCATGAATATATTTTAAACTAACCAAAAGCTACCTCAAGAAATTACGGAAAGTAATCGCAATATCAAATAGCTTCCTATTTGTATAAAATATGGTCATCAGCACAGTTGTTTATGTGAAACAGAAAGCTTAACATATTTAATAGAAGGCATCATGTTCAAAATATGGTTCAACAAGCAGTTTATACTGAGAGATGCCCTGCTGTAAGAGGCTTGATCTAGTTCAAGACACTGTTACATGGCCAAATTTTAAGTGGCTACTTCAAATTAGAGATAGTACCTTGTACCAGTGTTACCCATGAGCACATTGCTGGTATCCTGCATTGCACTGTGTCAAATCCACTGTTTATGGACTCTGGGATGCCAGTGCAGCTGCACTGTGAGGATGTTTTGTGCAGCCCAGCCTTCTGCCTGGGGGACCAGGCAGTGCCTCCAAGGCAGCACTGCTGCACTTCACAGTTTGCATCTCAGATCTGCAAAAGGAAACCACGGTCTCAGCATCGCATCTGGGCAACCATAGTGCTAAAAGCAGGGGTAGTTCTACATGGCAGGAGAAGTACGAGCAGCTGCCATAGCATGGATCCAACCCAGATCACACTGCCAAGGATGATATCAGCTGTGCTGAACCTCAACATGCCAATAACAATATATGTTCCTTGTCAAGGCAAATAAGTATCAGCAGGTGACACAGGTGGATGACATCAAATTGAGGGGAGCCACTGATACACTCAAGGGCAGGGCTGTCATTCAGCAGGACTTTGAAAGGCTGGAGGAATGGGCCAACATGAATGTCTTCCAGTTCAATGAAGGCAAATGTAAAGTCCTGCACCTTGGATATAATAAACCCGTACAACAGCCAGGAGCTGACTGGGTAAAGGGCAGCTTTGCAGAAAAGGTCCTGGGGGTCCCAGCGAACAACAAGGATGGGCCTGAGTGAGCAACTGCTCTCATAGCAACAAAAGCTAATCATATACTGGGCTGCATTAGTAACAACAGAGCCAGCAGATCAAGGGAAATGATTACTGCCCCCACCCCCATCTGGCACTTGTGAGACTGCCTATGGAGTACTGTGCACAGTCTGGGGCACTGTGATACAAGAAAAGTATCGACAAACTAGAAGGAGTCCAAGGGAGGGTCACCAAAAGAATAGGGAGCTGGAGCACGTGACAAACAAGGAGACACTGAGAGAGCTAGGTTTGTTCAGCCTGAAGAAGAGAAGGCTACAGGACAATCTAATTGTTGTCTTCAGCTACCCAGTGGGAGGGAATAGAGAAGATGGAGCCAGACTCTCCTTGGAGGTGCACAGCAAGATGACAAAAGGCAACTGATCAAGTTGCAACATGGCAAATTCCAAGTAGATATAAGGGGGGTGGGGTGGGTGGGTGGTGGAATTTTTCTCAGTGAGGGTGGACAACCTGTTGTGGCAAAGAGATTGTGGAATCTCCCATCCATGATGGTATGCAAAACTCAACTGGACAAGTTGCAAGCTGAGCTTCAGCTAAACAATCTGAAGGGGAGGTAACTAGCTTCCAGTTACCATGATGCACTAGATCCCAGCCCTACTCCTGCTTATGGTCGTAAAGGGCCTCCTGCAGATGGCTGTTGCTCCAGGGAGCAGGTCTCTAGTGGCTGCTGAACACAAAGCTGGTGCAACGATGAGGAAAGCATGGAACAAGATTGTTGGGACTGGATACGTGGAATAGTAGTATGCAGACGCTGAGGAGAAGGCAGATGCTTCACAGACTTTGGAACATTGATACTAGTTCCTCGTACCTGGTCTGCTTTGTGCTTACATGTCTCTGTGGCAAATCAACAGGGAATGCATTTGCTCTGTAACTGCGAGTCATTGCAGCCTTATGATAGTCCATCCACTTCAAAACAGCACTTCTGCTGCGCTGACTCATACCTCAATGTCTCTTCTTGCTCCCCTTCTTAGACAGCTTTGGATAAGTGTCATCTTGGTTGGGGTACACAAGGATGTCTTTGAAAGTCTGGCTTCAGAAGTGCATACAGGCTTCACTGAGAAAACACAGGTGGCCATTGTTTTCAGCATAGCAGGACAGTTGGTTACCCCTTCTTCAGGGTTGTTTAAGAATTGCCATCACCAGCTCAGGTAATAGTAGGTATTTTTAGTAGATACGCTTCCTCTTCCTGCCAAATGGGGAGTGTGAGGAGGTTGTGCAAGAGCATGAGCTGGCATATTGACTGGCATTTTTGGTTCAGGGTTGCCCTGATTGGAAGAAGGTGTGGAGAACGTACAAGATGGCTGATGCAGTCAGAAATAGCTGTCCCAGAATGGGAGTGGGTGTGCAGAAGCAGAGCAGTGAGTTGAGGCATGACCAAGGACTCTCATTTCTAAATTAGCAGCTTTCTGATAAAAACACACTTAGCGATGTACTCAGCTATTGAAAATGGTGCTTCAAGAGTCTGTCACACTGTAGGCTTTCCCCGTATCTCCAGCAGGTCCAGAACTCCCAGCCAGATCTGCTTTTGCCCTCATGAACAAAGTGAAGAACACGACAAAAGGTCTACACAATTTGTTGTGAGCCTGGCTCTGGTTTTCTGAAAGTGCTTAGCAATGCCAAAAATTTGCAAGAGATGTTACGGAGATAGCAGAAGTCCTGTTCTAAGAGAAGACAGCCCAAGGAGAGGTCTGTGCAGGAGCCTGAGGCAATACCAGCTCTGAGGCAGAGAGCAGCAGCTAAGGAAGATCTGACTGCAGCAAGCACCACCACTTACACAAGTGGTCACATCTCAGCTACCTGACCGCAGGGATCAAGGAACAGGAGGAACTGAGACG